>NW_017731845.1:905962-1042505 GCF_001890085.2 Hipposideros armiger
CTTGTGTGATTATTAAGATTTGGCACATTTATTCTATCATTCTCTCTGTCTCTCCCTCAATACATGCGCATGCACATGTGCACACACACACACACACACACACACACACACATAAATTCTTTTCTGAAGGATTTCAGGGTGGTACAGCATATCCCTTTACCTTTAAATACTCCATTGTGTATTGCTCAAGAGTAGTCTCTTACATAATCTTATTGCTATTATCAAACTCAGCAAGAAAACACAATAATACAATACTATTGTCGAAATTTTCTTCAACCATTTTGAACCATTAGCCAGTGAAGCAATCTGGGCCTGTGATCTTTGTGGGGAGATTTTATTATTATTATTATTATTATTATTATTATTATTATTATTATTACTACTACTACTAATTCCATCTCTTTACTTGTTACTGATTTGTTCGGATTTTCTATTTCTTCTTGAATCAATATCAGTATTTTCTCTCTATTGAAGAATTTGCCCATTTCATCTAGATTATCTAATTTATTAACATACAATTGTTTAGCACATACTTTTATGATCCTTTTCATTTCTGTAAGGTGGGTAATGATGCCCCTCTTTCATCCCTGCTTTTAGTAATTTTAATCATCTTTCTTTTTCTCTTGGACAGTCTTGTTAATTTTGTTGATCTTTTCAAAGAACAAATTGTTTCATTGATTTTCTCTATTGTTTTACTAGTCTCTATTTCATTAATTTTCACTCTAATCTTTAATATTTTCTTTCTTCTGCTTGCTTTAGGCTTAGTTTGCTTTGCACTTTTCTAGTGTCTTAAAATGGAAGATTATCTTAATGATTTGAATCTTTCTTCTTTTTATTATATTGTTCTCAGCTATCAGTTCCCCTCTATGCATTGCACAGCCACATTCCATAAGTTTTGGTATATTGTATCTTAATTTTCATTTGTCTCAAAGTATTTTCTAATTTCTCTTGTGATTTCTTTCCTGACTCATTTTTTTTAGAAGTTTGCGTTTCATTTCAACATATTTATGAGTTCCCAATTTTATTTCTGTTATTTAGTTCATTTCTATTATTCATTTCATTATGGTTGGGGAACATATTTGATGATTTCAATCATTTTAAATTAATCGAGGCTTGTTTTATGGACTAGTATATGGTCTATCCTGGGGAATGTGCACTTGAGAAAAATGTAAATTCTGCTGTTATTGGGTCAAGTATTCTATAGGTATCGGTTATTAATAGATAGTTGGTTTATAGTTGTTGAAGACTTCTATTTTCTTGTCGATTTTCTGCCTATCTAATCTATCCATTATTGAAAGTGGATATTGAAGTCTCCAGCTATTCTTGTTTAACTGTCTATTTCTCCTTTTAATTCTGTCAGTTTTTGTTTCATGTATTTTAGGGCTCTGTTTTTAGGTGTTTATATGTTTATAACTGTTATATCTTCCTGATTAATTAACTTTTTTATGATTATAAAATGTCCTTCCTTATTTATAACAATTTGAGTATTAAAGTTTGTTTTGTCTGATTATTAGTATAGCCACTTCAGTATTTTTTTTTCTGGTTGCTGTTTGTATGACATCCTTCATCAGTTGATGTTCACGTGAGATTGATCTAAAACTTTTCTTTTATTGAGAAATCCTCATCACCTTTGGTATCAATATTACACTTGCTTTGTATAAAAATAGAGTTTTCTTTTTTCATGTTTTGAAAAATATTCCAATTACAAATAAGTTTTGAAACAATCATGAAAATTAGATTATGGACTTGAACATTAATTAGATGATTCCAGAGAAATATGATTAATTTTATGTTATTATGATTACATAAGAAAATGTTTTTATTTTTAGTGCTGCATATTGCATTACATAGGAAAAAAAAATAACACAATGTCTGGACTTAAAATACTTCAGTGAAAAAAACCCTTCAAATCTTGATAATTGTTAAGTCCGGGTGATAGCTACAATGGGGATTTACTGTGTTCTTTCTTTTTTATTTTTGTATTTAATTTTTTAAAATAATATAAGAGAGACCTAAGTTCCAACCCAGGTTTATTTTATTTGAATTTGCAAGTATTAAGCCCAGGAATCTGTGTTTTTTACAAGCCTCCCAAGAAATTAAGAATATTGTTTAAACTCACAAGAACAAAGAGAGGGGAGGGATGCTTTATGAGTTAAGAATTTTAATAAAAATTCTGGTGATGGGAAGCATATGGAGGTGTGAAAATTGATAAGGTAGAGCAGGGGAAGTCACAGGTTAGAGTTTTTGCAAAGAGGAATACAGAAAAGAGGAGCAATGATGTGCACTACAAGCTCAGATGTACCACCATAGTGACAGAGAAGAGTGAATTGTGGGACTAAAAGAAGGAAATTGTATGGAAACCTGTATTTGGAAGAAATGACTTCTCTACCTCCCATTTGAGCAAGCAGAACCCAGGCAGCCAGATGTTTACCTCCAGATAGAATACTGAAGCTTTTATCTCTTTAGAAATTCAATAATCCCAAATAAAAGACATTGGCATTTGAATCAGTTGAGTGACTGCTCTGTCTAGCACTGTACCATTCACTCCCAAAACTGTAACAGTTACTTCAAGAGGAATTCATCTTTAGGAGAGCTCGTGCTGACTTTCCTGAAACAATAAAGAGCTAAAAACTACAGGTATGTGCAACTTACAAAGAGCCGTTAGATTTGTTCCCACTGTGCTATCCATCCACACAAATGTCATCTTCTCAGGGAAGTGTACCTAAAACTCTGTGTGTGCTTCCTCCACTTCCCACCAGCTTTATTGAGATATAACTGACACATAATATTGTGTATAGTTAAGATGTATAATGTGATGATTTGATGCATGTATATAGATCACAAAATGTTTACCACGATAAGGTTAGTTAACATATCCTTTACGTCACATAGTTACTATTTTGTTGTTGTTATGACAAGAACATAAAAGCTGGACTCTCATAGCAACTTTCAAATATAGAACACAGTGTTATCAACTATAGTCATCGTGCTGTACACTAGGTTCCCAGAACTTATTCATTTTACAACTGAAAGTTTATACTCTTTCACCAGCATCTCCCCATTTCCTCCATCCTCCCACCCCACTAGCAACCATGATTCCACTCTCTGTTTTTGAATTTGATGTGTTCAGAATCCACATAGAAGTGAGCTTCCGTGTGTTTTGAATGAGCATCTCAATACCCGATGAACATGCCTCTGAGCCAAGGCTGCTCCAGTTCCAATCCTGTCTTGACTACTTACTAGACTGCTTTTCCCAGACTCCTTTGCATTTAAATATAACCAGTGAAATGTGAGTAGAAGTAGCATGTGCTACTCTCAGACCTCCCTGTGCGTGGTCTTTCCCCCATTCACTGGGTCAGAATGAAATCAACCACCATCATGAAATTTGTTAGCCTCAAAATGAAAGGCACGCGAGTCCCAGGGCTAGCTAGTGCTTAGAAGGACATGGTCTGTCCATTGGTAAATACCTAGCTTAGTCTTTCTTTAGATGAGTGAGAAACTTGCATTGCATTAAGCCACTGAGATGTGGGGGTTGAGTCTCAGAAAAGCCAGCTTCACTCTAGCTAATACATCGTTCTTTCCCGCTTTCTTCTCTATCTTAGCGAGGAAAAACACAAGTCCAGTTGCGCCAAAAGAAGTGCAAGGAAAAGCCCTGGCTTCACTTTTACTCTTTGTTCCCGTGTAGATAAGCAACTGACTATTCTCCACACTGCAGGGGAAAGCAGTGGAATGTTTCAAAAGACTACAGAATGCTCATTTCCAATAAGCAATGGATAATAACAATAACAGTAACGCCATTAATGGCAATAATAATAAACATTAATCTCTCTTTAGCGAACCTTGAATGGCGTTCAGTGGCCCAAGGGCCATTATGAGTTGGGTGTGACTAGGCCCTGCTGTGGGCCTTTTTTAAGGCAAAGAGGGGGACACAAACCTCTGAGCCTGGCACACAATAGAACACAACCTCCTTCTCTCTGTGGCCTTTCACAAGAAGCCAGTGGAGACCTGTCAGGGCAAAGCTTTCTACAGAGCCTCCTAGAAGGAGAGTGCCTGGTGGCACCGCTTTTACTGAAGAGCACCAAGCGGGCATAATAAAGTCAGTAATTTCTCCTGCCTGCAGCCTTGAATTAGGCCACATGGTAGAGCTTTTTAGACTGATGAAAAAAAACACACCGCAGAACTTTAGAAAAATGGTAACGCCTTATTAAATTATTTGAAATCTCTAGAGTTGCATCTCTTTTATGGTTCCTAAATGGCATACCTGTTAACTTAGAGTGTTCAAATTTCTCTAAAATATTATTGTATTTAAGACATAGTGCCATCCCCAAACTGCACATGAATTACAGAGTGTCAGGGAAAAAGAGAGAGAGACTCACCATTTCCCGGCTTAAAAACCTTTACCACAATTAGTAGTTAGTAGCTTTCAGAAGCATTTGCTGGATAAGTAACCACGGTCAAATCACATAATTTTGCCCCCATCCCCTCCTTCGCGCTTTCCTTTTATTCCAGGGTTTTGAGTGCTGGTCTAAGAGCTATAATTTCATCTTTAGGCATATTTCTTCAGGCATTCTTAATGAGGCATTTGATTTGTCCAGTCCTGCCTTCCTAAATTCAGCCTTTTAGGGATTTGGGGTTGGAAGAGTGTGGGAACGAGGGAGCATGGAATACCACCATGAGACTCAGAAAATACAGCCTAAGGATTCAGAGAGATTGGGAACTATCTTTCTCCCCTTAGGAAGGGCTATATCTGAAAGTATTCTAGACTGATGATTTTTCATTCTTAAATATCTATTGCATGCCTATTGTGTGCTGCGCATATTCTAGGCATGAGATTTTAAAAAATGAACTTACATTGAATAGCTTAAAAAACGTGGGACTATTAGTAGTAAGGAGCTTCTTTTTATGAACTCAATCTAAGGGTAACTAAATATTCTACTTTTATTATTTAGCAACTTTGGACATGAAAATTAGAAAGAAGGAGAAGTCGTGTATAAAAAAAACTGGAGTTTTGCCTATCCTATTCTGAAAGCCTTAACTATATGTTCAGTAAATATTTTCCCTGTAAGCAAAAGAGTTATGGGGAAGAAAGTCATTTAGATAGTCCTCTGATAACTGAAATAAAACAGTTGTGCTGAAATAAATGAATTATTTCTAGAAATGTTAAATAGCTCCATACTGGGAGAATAAATTTTTGTTTTTATCATTTGACTTCACATGTGTGGAGTTATCAGTGGGTTACATTGCTAAAGTCTTTTTCTCAGTGGCACTGGGAACTCATCATGTCAGAGAAATAATGCTTTAAGTGGTGGGTAGGTCCCCAAACCATAAAGTCCTACAATACAGGTTTTCAATGAATTAAGTAGAAATTTTTTTGGCAAAATGGATGTATTTTAATAGTGAAATTATGTAAGAAATCATGTTCTTTTGCTTGGCTGTTGCTTGAGAAAAGTAGGTTGAATTAGGGAGTGTGTGAGGCTATATGTGGAGATAACTTTGGCAGAAATTCGGAGATGAAGTTTTTAATTCTGCCAGTGGCTTGAATAAGTTAGAGCATTTGTTTATTTGTTTCCTGTTTCTTTTTTGGGGGAGGAATGGGTGAGCAAGAAGCTGAACATTTCAAATATATTTCATTTTCCTTGTCTTAATCCTGGTATATTAGTAGAGGGCGCTTTTTGTCCATCAGGTAATGTTTTGGGTTCACCAATGGAATAAATGGCAGAGGGAGGAAGAATGCAAGAGAAGCCCTTTCTGAGGAGAATAGAAAGTGATCGGAATTATTAAGAGATCAAAAAATGCAAGAGAGAGGCTGTGTGGCAGAAATAAGAGCAGTGAGTGGCGAAAATAGCGAGGTGCCAGGAGCCCAGCCTTTCTATGTCATTCCTTAAGAGGGCAAAACATGGCGAGAAAGACGAGAACGTACAGGAAGTGACTGCCAGGAATGGTCTAGGCGAGACCCTTAGGAGAGGGTGGTCAGCAGGCCTGAGAACAACAGGGAAACTATGTTAGTTGGGACAAGATCATCTGTCTGAGAAATGAATGATATCTTATTGACTTGGTGATAAGCTTCACTGGGGAAGGGGAGAGATATTTTTGTGTGTTTGTTGGTGGTTTGATAGGTATTATCCTGAATGCCAGCTTCTCTTAACTTTTAAGAGAATTTTAAGAACGCTTTCTTAAAATTAAAGAAAAAATTAAAACTTAAGAATCCTTTTGTATGTTAAGCTAGTGGCTGAGAACTCTATTGCCCCAAAGCTGGGGGTTGAAGGAACAGAGGGGGGGGGGGTCTAACTTCAGGAAGAATGAAATTTCCTGAAACTGGGAGGTTGCGGGGTGGGGTAGGTCTTTTGCTCTGTTCCCAGGGAACTGTGCTAAGGTCCTGGGACCTCTGATGAGTGGGTTACATGGATGCTGGGCCTGAATCCTAGTGCTGATGGCCCTGGAAGCTGTGATACAGGTTCAAGAGGCATGTTTGGCAGAAGCTTGTGGATGCTACAAAGATTCAGCCTTCCTGCGTTCAAGAGCTCTGTGTAGATTCAGACAATGAGCTTTGTAAAGGTGACCCTAATGACCTGAAAGCTAGAGTTTCCCTCCAGTGTCCCTAGGTTGCCATGGCAGATTTCTTGTAAGATTTCAAGTGAGGGGAAAACCACTGTCCAAAATGACTGAGATGTGATTTCTTAGAACCCTTGATGTGTGGAGATTGAGCTACATTTAATGTAAATTAGAAAAAGAGAAAATACATTGTGCTGTTGGTGTGTCATCACATGCTTGTTTTTGTAACTTTACTACATATGGGGCAGTCCATAAAAATATATAAAATTGTTTTAAATGTTTAGATTTTATATAAATGGTATCATACAGTTAAGAGAAATGGAATGAGGGAGTAGAGCTGTATGTGTACTATGTTATTTATTTTAAAAAAGGTCTGAAACAAATATAGTAAAATGTTAACATTTGTTAAATCTGGATGGTGGATATACAGGTGTCTGGTAAGTTTTATTCCTGTACTTTTCTGTATGTTTGAAACATTTGGTTATTTTTTTTTAAATAAAGAAAAAAATACTCACAAAGACAAAAGGCAGCATGATGTTTCTGGACTCCAAGTGTCATGAAATATTTAATACTGATTTTACTTGAAATGTTTGCAAATTGGTTTTTTGCTACCCTTGAGATGTTTCAGCAGCTCGAGTTGAAGCCTTGCCTATTTGATGGTATACTGACATTGCAAACTGAATGTCCCAAATAGAACTCTTGAACTGTTGCCTCCATACCTTGTTTCCACTTTGCCATTCAGTAAAAGTTACAACTGTCCTTTTGATTACTTCATCCAAAAACCTAGCAATTATCCAGGATTATTCTTTTTTTCCTAACTTCCCTTATTCAAGTCATTGATTCTGTCTCCAAATATATACAGACTTTTATCTCCAGCTCTGCTGTCACTACTTTATTTTGGGCCAATTTCTCTCTCCTGGAATACCTCAACAGCTTGCCAGCTGATTTCTCTGATCTGACTCTTCCCATACCGATTCCTTCTCTAGATAGCAGCAAACTTGATTTTCTTAAAAGAAAATCAAAATTAGATCATTTTAGTCCCCTGCCTAAAAGCTTCTAATGACTGCCTAAATACAAGCCTTTAACCACAGCTTACTGAATGATCTGACTCTGTCCTTGTCTCCAACCTCACGTTCTGCCCTCTTCCCCAGCCCTAATTTATGCTCCAGCCATTATTAGTTAACAGGAACACCCAAGCTTCTTCCCACCCTAGGGACCTTTCCATTCGTTCTTCCCTCTACCTGTAACCAGACTTTGCATAGCCGATCATTCCTTCTTCAGGTCTCAACTTCCATCCCTTACTGACCACTATACCTTCGAGTAGATCTCCACTCTTGCATTTTTTATTAACCCTCATAGGACTTCCTGTAACTTCCAATTATATTACAAGGTTGATTGATTGACCCTTGTCATTAGTTTTTGGCTGTCCAAGGGATCTAAATTCCCTTCAAATATTTGAGGACTCTCCCACCTAATGAATCTAAGCCTACTGCCAATATAGAAGTTAAAAATGGCCGATACTTTTTTAGAGTCCTTTGCATGTTGGACACATAACCAAGACTCTGCTATTCAGATCACTTGCCCCAGGCTCTAAGAAGCGAGTGAATGATGAAACAGGGACTGCTCAGAGTGTTATTAGTGAGAGTAACAGCATTCACTAAGTGGTTAAATCCATTTTCAGAAATGGCAGGAACCATGATTCTAGTACAGCGGTTCTCAACCTGTGGGTCATGACCCTTTTGGGGGTCAAACGACCTTTTCACAGGGGTTGCCTAAGACCATCGGAAAACAAAAAGATATTTACATTACGATTCACAACAGTAGCAAAATTACAGTTATAGAGTANTGGCTGTTTATGACTTTTCTTCATTCATCTATTAGGTTTTTAATTCTGTCCTTCATATTGTAGGAGTCCTTCATATATTAGAGACATTGGTCCTCTGTGATACAGATTTTTGAGTAGTTTTTGTTTCTTCATATTTGTCAGTTTTGCCTTTAAATTTTTTTATGTAGTAACATTTATCTATCTTTAGTTGCTTCTAGATATTGAGCCATAGAAAGAATTCCGCATGCCCAAATTATATAGTTCTCTTCCAATATTGATACAGTTTCAATGTTTTCATTTAGTACTCTGATATTAAGGTATCCATGACATGTGCATGAGGTATACATCTAGTTACATATTTGCTTATTTTCAAACTGACTATCCAGTTAACCCAACACTGGTTTTCAAAAATTTTATCTTTCCTGTACTTATGTTGTTATTTTTATAAAACACTTCATTTCCATAATTATTTGTGCCCTTTACTTACTGGTCTCTCTTTCTTTTTATGCAACAATATTTACTATACTATTTTAACTATAAAAGGTTTTTAAATTTTTACTTTTAAGTTTTAATATCTGGTAGAGCTAGTAGCCCTATCTTGCTCCTTTATTATGTCAAAGAAATACCCATCCTATTTCAGTGAGTGTTTTTATCAAGATTGACTGCTGAGGGCCGACTTAGTGGCGCGTTGGTTGAGAGCTGGCTTGGGACGCCAGAGGGCCCCGGTTTGGATCCCACATATGAGGGCCAGTGACACTGCCCTTTATAGCTAAGATGCTGAACAACAGGTCAACCTGGAGCTGGGCTGCCCGTGAGTCGCCTGCGATGGCGTAGGCTGCAGCCCCTGTGGCAGTGGGTTNCCGGCTGTCAGCCGCTCATGCTGGCTGCTGGCTACACACAGTAGCCCATGGCAACCCACTGCAGCAGGGACTGCAGCCTATGCCCTTACCGGTGACTCAGGGCAGCCCATCTCCAGGTTGTTCAGCATCTTAGCTGTGGAGGACAGTGTCACTGGCCCTCATATGTGGGATCTGAACCGGGGCCCTCTGGCATCCCAAGCCAGCTCTTAACCAACGTGCCACTCAGCCAGCCCAACAAATGGCTTTTTAACAAATACCCTTTTTACTTAAATTAACTCTAGTTGGTGTCTGTTTGTTTGTCAATGTAGGGACTATGGATCTACCCCCATACTTGCACATCTCTGAGAGTGAAACCTTCTTAAATTGTGTGCCCTAGGTGCCTCACACACCTTACTCTAGTCCCAGCCCTGTGCTTGCAATGGTAAGAAGTTAAATTCAACTTTCCTTGAGGCCTGGAGTTTCTGCAAAAAGGTAATGAAGAGCCATCTCACAAAGCTAGGTGGTGGGATATTTCTGAAGGACTAGCTAAGAGTGAAAAGCATGTTCTTTCAGAATTAACCCATCACTTTCTGTCTGTATAAGAGGAGGCAATGAATAAATTGGAATTTGGAGAGGCTGGTTAGGAGAACCTCTTTTCAAGGGATTGTCAATGTGCTATGTTTCTCCTCCCCGCCATCAATAGGGCAGGGGAGGGAAAGCTTCCCTCACACCTCAAAGTGAATGGAGCTTCAAGAGAACGCCTTGCAGTCTTACATATCTCCTGTAAAGACTGAAAGACACATTTTGAGTCCAGGACAGAGTAAACTAAGCCACAGTGGAAATGTCCAGAACTTCCTGGGTTGGGTAGGACACTTGATGACTGAGCATCGTGTTGGGAGAGTTAGGCTTTATAAGTGGGAGCTGGCCTGCATACTCTGCCCGAGAGAACACTGTGGAGGAGCTAAGTGGTCCAAACAGAAACCAGAGGCTGGTGGAGAGGGCCATACATGACCAGCTGATGGGACCTTGGCTCTCGCAAGGGAAATGCAAATCACAGGAAATGGGAGGTCTCTAAAAACCCACAAAGGTGCCTTAGGAGAAAAAGAATCAATAGCTGGCATTTACCACATCCAGAGGATATTCCTATTAGGTTCCTAATATTGCAGTTGAGTAAAACTTTTTCTGTCCTCAACCCCTCTAATAATATTTCTTCCCTCCCCACTGGGCCTTGCCCTGACAGGTTGAAATATAAGAGAATTCACAGCTTCCGTGCTACCATGATGGTCCAAGAAACCACCACCTCTCACCTAGATTTCTGCAGTAGTCTCCTCATGGGTCATCTACTCCAATCACAGTCGCTAAGTGATCTGAATAAGCCCATACAAAATCATGTCATCTTCCTGCTCAAAGCCCTCCAGGGGCCCACAACAATCTACAAGGCTCCATGTGATCTTGGCTCCTCTTTACTCTCCCCCTCCCACTACTCCAACCAAATTGTCCTCCTTGCTGTTTTTCAAATAAGCCAGGACATGTCCTACTCCAAAGAGTTTGCATTTATTTATCTTTGACCTAGAAATTCTTCCTCCATTTATCCATTCTTTCACCTTCGTTTCTACTTAAATGTCACCTTTGTTAGACACCCTCACCTAAATAACAGCACCTCCTTTATAGTCCCTATCCCTTTTATCGCTATATTCTTTGCTCTACTACTTATCACTATCATATTAGACATTTAATTTATTTGTCTACTAGAATGTCTCTAGACTATAAATAGGCTCCATGAAGATAAGGAAATTTGTCTATTTTGTTCATGGCCATATCTCCAGCATCTAGAACGGTGTCTGATAGAATAGGTGCTCAATAACTATTTGTTCAAAGGATGAGTCAGTAATAAGTGGAAGTGGAAATATATCCAGAAAGAGAAAAAAGTGGTCATACCCCCATCCCTCACACACACATAGCCCCTGAAGTCTTCCAAACACAGGGAAGGAATCACTGAATGTGCGGTGAGATGTTAAACTAAAGGGAACTTGGAACTCTGATATTACACAACACAGAGACTATTTATTACCTGATAATTATCAGAAAAGTTATGGGAAAACCCAAGACATCATGCTGGGGAAATTGAAGTAGACTATATAGGAGGCTATTTATAAGTGCAATGTATCAGATAGTTCAATTTTTTGTTTCTGGGCACAGAAAAAAATTGCACCTCCCTCCTTCTTTTGGCTTAAAGCATGGCCATATGACTTTCTTAGCCAATGAAATATGGGTGGGAGTGAAAAGTGTCATTTCCAGACAGAAGCTTTAAAAGCTAGCACATAGTTTGCAATATTCTCTTTCTATTGCTATTATGCTCCTGAAAACACATGTTGAGATAATGCCTCAGTTGGGGTCATTAGTTAGGGTCACTGAATCCTCCTACCAACTTATGATGGACATGCAGTAGGAGTGAAAAATAAACCTGTGTTGTGATAAGCCTCTAAGATTTGGGGTTGTTTGAAATGGCTAGATATTTGGTAGACTACGGTGGTCATTAATTTTGGTCATCAAATATTTCTAGCTTCCTGCCTTCCAGGCATGTGGTAGATTTGAATTTCCTGCTACCAACTTGCCATGATTAAGCTGGTCCATATGACTAATTCTGGTCTATGACTTGTGAGCAGAAGTGACATGAGAGCATTCGTTCAAATGCAAGATGAACCTCCAAAAAGCTCATTCCTCTGCTAAAAGGGCACAAAAGTTCAAAGTTCACTTATGCCACTGAGACTGGATTCTAGGGACCCAACAGAGATCTTTGAAATATAGTAATTATTTGTAAAACATGGTTTTGCTCAATAAGAAGGCTAATTCCAGTTTGTTTGTTGTTCCTTTCTTCTTTCTTCCCTGCCTTCTCCTGTGTAGCAGTTATTGTGGCTAAACCCTCAAAGGTCATTTCATCCTAAATCATTATTCTTAGCCAGTTCAATAATACTATTCCCCTTGAGAGTGATTGGCTTACAAATAGCATGTGGCCAAAATCTGCCAATGAACCATGACCAAAGTCTTATGGAGAACTCTGTAAAAAGTTGTATTCCTCCAAAAGGAAACACAAGGACAATTTTTTGCTTTCTTTTAATGTCATTGTGTCTAGTGTGATGCCTAGAATTACTGCACCCATTTTCCTACAAGCCCAGGGATAAAGCGAATACAAAGAAGAACTGAGCCAAGAAAATTGCTACAGAGCAGATACAGTGCTCCTCTTACTTCTGGACCTTTATTATGAGAGTGAACGCATCCCCATATTGTTACATTAGTTGGAGTTAGGGTTTACGGCCGGTTGCAATGTTAGGAATCCTATCTGATACATCTTTATTCCTTGATTTCTCCCTTTCTCTGCTCCCAAAAATAGATTTTCATCCAAACAAAAAATAAATTAGTAAGGATGTAAGCCATATATTAATAATCAATAGACCCATCCAAAAAAGTCCCTTGCTAAGACTACGTGAAGGTCACAGATTTGGGAGAATGGATGAAGAGAAATGGAGCCAGAAGTAATCAAAGGTCTGAAAACCAGGGGTATTTTGCAAGAAACAGTCTAGAGGAAAGAAATTAAGCAAAGCAGAGGTTGATGAAGAGGGTAGTTCCAGATTATATCTGTGAATGGGAGCTCCTTACTGGAATGGTTTGTTATGTAAAGCCCCACACAGCTTCTGCCAGTAGAACTTTCAGAGTTTAAAAGACCTAACGAGATCATATGGAAATGACAAAGCCCTTCATCATTTTCCATCTTGAGTAAACTTTTATAAATTATCCGATATAAAGTTTATTTCAGAGTTATCACAACAAATCTCTGCATTGTGTCATGTTATAGCAGAATATATGTCTAATAGTCTTACATTTGGAATTTTGTGGCATATTTTAGTTCTAGCAGTTACTAAGCATTTTCAAATTAATGTACTAAACATGTACTGAAAACCTACTTTATTCAATGCATTGAGGTTGGTGTTGTGAATATAAGAAGATTGGTATCTATGGTAGGTCTTTAAGGAGCAAACAATCAAATTAGGTGAGTCCATACATCATTAACTTTAAACACCCAGGAGAATGGAATGAGTGTAAAATAAGAGTTCTTAAAATGTGCTTTAGGAGCTCTTTGCATGATCATTTCATTCCAACTAGGTGAATCAAGAAAGGCTTGACAGAGGAAGGACACACCTAAGTTGAGTCTCGAATAATGGGTAGGCCTTCAAAACAGAAATACATTGACTAGAGTGAGATCATGCATAGAATAAGGAAATTTCCAGGAAAACAAGAAATCCAGTTAGGCGGTATAGAGTTCTACATGAGGGGGTGTACTGGGAGGTAAATTTGGACAGGTCCTTTGGCAACTGGTAGTACTTAAACATCATGCAAGGAGACTAGTCCTTATTTTCCAGGCTATCCAAAGAAATGGTTTTCAATCAAGGGAATGAGATCAGGTCTGCAAAAGTTGATCCAGGCAACAGTGTTGGGGATATAGGATCAGGGATAAGAGGAAATAGAGATAAGAGGCAGGACAATCGATCTCTTAAGGAGCTACATTGCTGGTGCAGATAGATGATAAACAGTATTTGAAAAAGGTCAGTATCAGTGGGAACGGGACAAAAAGAAAAAGGTGTAGATGCTATTGAGGTAGAATCAACAGGTTTGGGGGTGGGGGTGAGGGATGGGAGGCTTGTGACTGAGTTCTGGCCAATGGAATGTGGGTAGAAGGGAGGTAAACCATGAACGGACCTGGTCCTTCAAACATCCCAGGTGACCTCCCTGCCCTCTCATCCTTCTGAAACAGCCTTGGAAAATGTACGTGATGATATAACCATGCCCTGGAGGAAGCCGGGGTACTCTTGTCACAAGAAACTGAGGACAGCCCTGAGGTTTGTTTTTCTATTTGTTATGGCAACATAACAAATAGCCCACACTAACTTACACACTTGTTCTGGGAGAAGGCCATGAATTTGGTTCCTGATGCGATGAATTGGTGGTAACTACAGGCAGTTGGAAAGCCACGTTTGGAGCTCAAGAGGATGTTAAGAACAGAGTTGTCACTTTCTTATGTAGCCACATAAAAACTCCTTATGAACTGATTTGTGTACAGAATTGAAAATATTCAAGAATCTTTATTTTTTTCACATTGAACCAAAAAATCTGCAGTAAAAATTAGCTCCAAAATTTGAATTAATTCACTATTTTATCTAAATAAATGTTCCCACCACTGCACTCAAGACCACAACTTGAGAAGGAAAATCTACTCCGTCTTTCCACAGTACCCTGGGGCTGTAGGGCACAAGAGCAGGAGGAATCTATTTGTGTGATATGGAGGCCACCAAGGAGGGCTAAAAGCTTCTAATACTTCTCTATCAGAAGAGATTCAATTGGCATCTGAACAGAGCTTTCATATCATCAGGCAGACCTCTTCTTTTAGGGATAAAAGCCCATTCAATCAGGTATGTGTTCACTCTTCTGACTAAGAGTAAGGAGCTTCTGAAAAAGAGATCAAAAGTAGTATAGACTCTCAGAGACACTTATTTAGTTTTTACACAAAGCTGACCTCTCTACCTCTCCCTTAATAGGAGCAAGCTCTTACAGTCAGGTCATAGGATTGAGGGCCTTCTTAAGACTCAGAATCATCACAATAACTAACATTTATCATGACCCTAAACCCCTGGCCTTGTACTTATTCCCTTATTTAATTCTCACAATAGCTCTCTGAGTTAGATTGCAATAATAGTCCCATTTTGCAGATGAAGGTAGAGGGTTAGTGATTTGCTGAAGGTCACAGTATGTAGAATGCCTTTGAATTCAAACCAAGATATTCTGATTTCAGAATTCAAGTTTTTAATTACTGTACTCTATCGATTTAAGAACTTTATTTTTAATTTAAGATATCTGAATTGATTGTATGCTATATTTTCACTGGAAGTGTTTTTTCTTTCTTTGTGGTACATAAAATAATAGTACACCTTACGATTGATTGTTCTTAGATTCCATAAATATAACACAATGCTAATCGGTCTCTACTGACTGTTCAGGCAAGTGTAATTATGCGGAAGAGCAGGGGCTGACTTAGTAAAAAGCTATATATTAAGGAAGAGGCTTTCCAACTTTCTCACAGAGCAGAATGCATTATGCAAACAAAATCTGACATAGAACTCCGATATGGAAAGCAGAGAAAAGTGGTATTTTATTAGTATAACTGTACTTTATGTTCAAATATATAACATGTATTTATTATATGGGTTATCAATGAGACTACTAGTTAGCACAGAAGAGAGATCCAGTAGGTTAAATTTCCATTTGAATGTGCAGATTTTTTAAAGTTAGTATTTGATGATATAAGTAAAGCCATTATATTCAAATCAAAATGGAGGAAATCAGGACATACCTTTGTGGCTCCATAGCTTAAAAACCATTCTGTAAGGATGGTTTAAGTAACCACATGACAATTGTCTTCATAAGGACAAAAGACCACTCCAGTTTTGTTTTGGGGTTTTGTTTGTTTGTTTGTTTTTTGCATTTTGTTTTTGTTTTTTATTGGACATTATTACATTGAAAGTTATTTGGAATGAATTAACAATCCATGCATTAGTATTGTAAAATCATAGAGATTGAGGGAGGCAGGAAAAATACTTTCTTCAAGTTCTCTGATTTCATCAGCATTGCTCCTATCATCACCAGGCATTTTTAACAGTATAACAGTACTTCCTGGGATCAGATTTCCAAATGTGAGTCCCAGCTTCATACCTTCCTAACTACATGAGTTTGGACAAGTGTTTTAACTTTTCCTAGCTTTGGATTTTGTCTGTCAGTAGAAATCGAAATACCCATAATCATTTTGCAATACTGTTTTAAGAAGGAGATGAGATAATAGGAACAAGTCACTACCCATAATGTCTGTAGTACACAATTAATAAATTTCAGTTTTTATAGTTATTATAATGCCTCTACAAAGAGAACATGATCATGCTAGTGGCTGGGAACAGAAAGATACTCAAGTGATGGTTTCAGCTATCTAAGAGGTCTCATCTATTTGGGGAGATTGGAAGATAAATAGCAATAAAAGGCAACACAAAGTAAGAGCCAAATGGATACCAAAGACAAGAGTGCTAAAAATCACAGGAGTAAGAGCATTTTGTTTTCAACTTATATTTATTGAACAAGTTTCTAGACTCCATGATGATATAAAGATGCATGATAGAAACTGGAATCTGGGAATCTGGGATATACATGGGCCATTGATATGCTGATATTGGTCTGCAATGTTCAGAAAGGTTTTGAGCCAACTTTTAAATATCAAGGTATTTCATATACAAATCTGGATTTCCATAGATCTGTGGCTCCTCCCAAGTCCACAGACTTCACATCTTTCTGGCAGAAATGCGGGGAGAAGTCCAGCCTAAGCATAGGAATTGAAGGGAAAAAATGCATTCAAACAACTGCCCCCTAATCTACCAGCTATCTGCAGGGGGCAGTGACATAGCTCTAGCCTTCCTCTGAAATGTGCCACTTGTTAAGAACACACCTCCAAAGGAAAGAGAAGATTCAACTGTCCCTCCGTGGGTTGTACTGAGACCCTTCAGAGGCTGGGGAGGAAACTCCCAGAGAAACCCCTTCCCCTTGCTCAGAGCCATTTTGTTAGGTGCTAGGAACCAACCACCCTTGGCAAGGGGCTTATTAACACAACTACGAATGAGATCAGAATATTGTAATAAAAAAATGTGAATGAAGCTTAGATTTAACTTTTGCGGGAGCAGAATACACTACCACCCCACCATATGTGCGTGACTTCTTCATTTCTGACTGCAATTTCCATTTTTTAAATAGGAATTTTCAACCTTCTGTGCTTGTCTATGTCTGCTCGGAACAGTTTGAGACCTTGTTACTGTTTTAAAATGTATGCATGTTAAGATGACTCTCCAACCCAAGGGAAAAAATAAAACTCAAAAAGTTTTCTTTAAAAATAAAATCTGAATATCCAGGGTTTTTCTTTTTTTTTCCCTTTTAAGCAAGAGATCTTACACATTGGTCGTCCAAGTCTGCATGTTAATGATCACTTGGGACCAAGTCATGGCTGCCACTCTTAGGAATGTGACTGGGCCCTCTGATTGGCCAGAGACCTCACCACTCCCTATTGTTTTCCAGTGCTCTGGTTAATTACACATCTCTGTTAGCACTGCCCTGTGCTTTTGTTTTTTCTACTCTTCTTTGTGGAAATAAAGAGTATTACTACATGTTTACCATGCAAACAAATGTCTCTTGTACCTCGTTTGCTTTTACTCATTTACCATATCTCTCGGTCTTTGGGAGGCATGTGAATCTCTATCCCGAATGACTTACAGACTTAGATTCAAAATGACATTTGAAGAATGCTTACTTTGGAAGAAAATGTGCAAGAAAAGTAAGTGACACAGGGCCAAAAAAACAAATGTTACAGGGATCAAAGGAGGGGATTGGTATTATCAGATAAGATTTCATAGGAGAGGTGGGTCTTTAAGAAAACTTGAGTGCTTGGACTAGGAAGATGATGTATTGATAAATGTCTAAGCCATGCAAAATAAATAGTTGTCTGGAGACCCTTGACATATTTCATTCTGTCCCCAAATGTAATCACATCACTTCCCTGTTCAATAGCTTTCAATAGCTTCAATAACTTCCCATTGTCTTCAAGATAAAATCCAAAGTCTTTAAGCCTAATTGACATAGGAAGCACTATGTGATGTGGCCTGTGGCTACCTTCCTAGGCTGGATCTGGGCAGCACAATTCTACTTTAGCCGCAGTGAGCTAGCCATACTAAAAGGTTTGCTGTTCCCTCAAAGCACCAATTGCATATTTTGAACACACTGTTTGTTCAGGTTTACTCCCTGCCCCACCCCATCTTCGCCTCTTCTGAGAAACCTTCTCTGATGCTGTCTTCCTCTGAGGCTGAGTTTGGGCTCTTTCTCTGGGTTTACTTAGCACAGTGAGTGCTGCATCTTCTTATTTATGTCCCTTGAGTTGTCATAGCCTGTTCATTTATTTGTCTTCTACATTGGACTCGTAACTCCTTGACCAAGGGGGACAGAGTGCAGCCCTGTAGGGAAAACATAGGAGGGCTCATCATGCCTGAGGGATTCATTTTATGAGCTAGTAGAGCTTTGTAGGAATGTTTTTTCTTGTGCAACTAAGCTGACAGGCAGAGCTTCCCTGTCCCTCAGGGATTTAAGCCAGCTCATCGTGAACCCTGAAAGTCCAGAGCCCTCTCCATGATTTTTGCAAATTCTTGACAACTTACTTCCTCATGTATCTGTTTATCAACATTCAGGCTCTGACATGTGAGTCCTTGCTTCCATCCCACGTTGTCCTGGAGGCACCACTCAGCCCCTCCACCAGTTTTCATGAAAGATCCTCTAAGAATTAGTTTTGTGCTGAATTAATTATTTTATTGAAAGTTTGAGTGGACAGAGGAGAGGTCACCACACAGATGAATATTCTGTCTATACCTAATTCTCTATAATGCTCATCTTCTTCCTCAAGTGCTTGTCAGGGTATACCCCTAAGCTCGTATCATCTCTTTTCTAAGAGCGAAGAGAGGCCAGCTGTTAATACAATGACATTTCACATCATAAACTCATAATGACCCTACGTCTCTCTTTTTATATATTTCTGTCCATTTTCTTTAGTTCTGCCCTATGGAATGATCCAAAATGAGTTAATCTTCTATAAGAATGATTTTAAAATCTTTCACATAGTCCTGATCTTTTTATAGGTCAAACATCACCATTGTCTTTATCCAGGATTGGGAGCTCTGAGGAGTAATTCTTTTTTTTAATGAGAAAAATATTCACAGATTTTCAGTCATATTTTTTGAGAGTTCTTATGTACTAACCATATCTCAAGGTTATACTAAATTAATCCTGGGAAATCTAGGTTTTGGGGTTTTTTTTCTTCCTTGCCTTCAGATGAACGAAAACTTTGGGGACAAGTAAAATGGATTATTTCACCTGACTTATTTACACAAAGTAAAAAACAGGTCACAGCCTTTTCATTTAAGCTGATCAACTTAATTATAACTCTTTGGATGCAAGCATTTGCAATGTTTTCTGTGGTTTGGGTGTAATTTCCTGCCAGAGGGTGATGTGGAGGCGGAGGGGAGAGCGGGGGCTGCTGAGTTTTGGCATCAAATTCTTCAGTCCAGCTGCTCTCTGTTAAGTGTCAATGACCTTACTCAATAGCACCCAGACAGTCAAGGTCCCTATAATGAGAAAACCAAATTACAGGTATGTAATTTTCACAGTTTTCTGCCAGGATCTCCAAGCTGGTGACAAATTGATGTACTACTGTCTGTATGGAAGGCTGGCTTTCAGAAAACAGGCCACTCTCAGTTGAAATACTATACCTGAAGGATTGCGCAATTTCAAACCTCTGAGATATAAAAAACATCCTTCACCTAAGTCTCTTCTAGAATGTTGAACTATAGAGCATATTGTTTACATTTGGAAAGCCCTGCCAGAAAAACAAAGTGTGAGAAAAATCTTCAAACACTAGGGACCAGGAGATCATGGAAAAGCAACTAACAATGGGAAGATGCTAGGTCCTGGCATCAAGTCTCAAATCGTGAATTTTGTTATCCATTCCCCTGCCTAATTTATACGTGTTGACAGGTAGGCAATAACTCCCTATAACTACATAATTTCTTAAAGCAAAAATTAAAAATAGTAATTATAATAATATTAGAAATAACTAACATTTATTAAGGTTTCCCTATGTGTCCAGTTCAGTTCTAAACAATTCCCAAGTATTCATTCATCTGATTCTCACAACCATTTAATAAAGTCAGGGTTATTATTGTCCCCATTTTGCAGGTGAGGCTACTGAGGCACAGAGAGGCTATAATTTGTCTGAGGTTGTATCGCCCAGGGAATGGCAGGACAAGTAGCCAGCCCAGGTAAACTCTTTCCACAGCTCCTGTGCTCAGTCCCGAATTGGATCTTTGTAAAGCACAGTCTCTTTTCCCATAGGAGCAAAGACATCATTGCATGGTATATTCCCAGCCGAAGCTTAGCCTTGAATAAAAATAAGTGATACAACTAATGGGCAAAAATTAAAGATATAACTAAATGGAGCTCTTCTCAGTAGAAATAGTAAATAGTGAAGCTGACACCTTAGTCAGCAGTTCCCAACAGCTAGACTGCAGAAATGGGCCCTAACTCTGGAGTCATTCATTGAGCCTGAGGTCAAGTGTGAACCTCTATAGTTCTAATATTTCTCCCAGTAATTCTCATGCAGATAGATACATATTAGGAGATCACTGATCTAAGTTTCATTTTCACATACTTACTGAGTATCTGCTATGTGCTGGCGAAACAGAAGTTTAAAAAAATCAGCCAAGACGTCAAGGTGCTCAAAAATCTAGGTCTGTGTGGAGTGAGAGGAGCTAGGCAAGCAAACACTATAATATAGTACAACAAAAATCTCTGCTAGAGTAAAGGAGGTGATAACAATTCCAAGAAAAAAGACAGGGCAAAGAATCAGAAAATGCTTTGTTGAGGAGATGAACTTCAGGCTGAGTTATCTGAAAAGGTGAGGATGAATTTACTCAGGCAAGGAAGGTTGGAGAGAGAAGGGCAGGGAGGACATTTTCTGGACACAAGGACATATACTCATTCAACAACAACAAGAAGAACAGCCAAAACTATTTATTGCACATTTGCCACGTGCTAGGCATCATTTAATGTGATAGACAAAGAACGTGCACAAAAGAATATAGAGGTGAGAGTATATGACCTGTTCAAGGAACTGAGAGCCATCAATTTAGTTTAGATGGGCCACAAGGTTAAAGGGTGGCATGGTGAGAGAGGCCAGGGTTGCGTTTCCCAAGAATCAGACTCTAAGATGGAGATTAGCGAGCAGGTTGTTCATTAGGGAGTGCCTCTGAGATCAACACATGTGGAAAACAAGGGGAGGAGAGTAAGACTATGCAGAGGCAGGGGCTGAGCTGCGATGCAGTCTCTACTGAGGCCTCAGCAAACCCCCAAGGAGCTCTGGATTGGGGGTGGCCAGACACTTAAAAATCATTACATTTAGGACAAGAAATGGAATCTTTCTAAAAATGGTAATCATTTCATTCGTAAGTGGACAAAATGATGGGCAGGATTCCTATCTGTTGCCATAATGAGAAGATTGGGATAAGATTTGTAATTCTGTTTCAGACGCTTGTTACTCTCTATTTGACCACACCTCTTGAGAAGATTCCTCCCTCCCACCCCTTAACCCCTTCTGATTAGTAACCCAGGGTCATGCACTGAGAGACAGAGATGGAGCTCTGTCTTCTGCAACCCTACCACGTTGCTTATGAGCTGAAAGCAGAGCCACACAGAGTCCTCTTACTCCTGTGTCAAAAATAGAGCATTTGTCCTATGGTTGTGAAGTCAACAAAGAGTGAAATTTTGTTTCTTTTATAGTAACAATCTGATGCTTAGAATTGTGTAGAATAATAATAAGAATCACCCTAAATGAGTTTCCTATTCATAAAAGACTATTGATTTTATTGCTGATATTAATAAAAATGCTACAGAACATTACTTGCAAAAGCACTTTTGTCTTAATGGGTTCGTTATGCCTTTAATATAGTCTTGAGAGCCAGGTAGCAAAAAAAAAAAATTAGTTCCATTTTGCAGAGGGACAAATGGAGGCAAAGCAAGTTTAAATGTGTCACTTGACCTAATTTCTTCTGGTTAAGGGATGGCCTTCCCTCCTCCGGACACTGGTAGTTCTTCCTTGCAGTCATGGCGTTCACGTGTGTGTCTGTGCGTCATCCTGCACCATTAGACATTAGATGGTAAATCATTTGTGAGCAGGAGTGTCGTGCCTCAGGCACTTTTACATTCCTCAATACATTTCCTGCAGTTCTCCCACGTCTCCAGAGCTCACTTGGCAAGCTGACAGGGTGAAGGAAATGAGTGGATTGTACAAAATACCATTTGAATTTAGCAGTCGAGGTAGGCATATGCCTGGGTTGTCTGCCTCCCAGATGAGGACTCACTCCTGAACTCCCTTGTGACTCAAAAGTATGGTCTATGGACCGGCAGCAGTGCAAAGACTCGGGCCCACCCAAAACCTGCTAAGCGAGAAGCTACATTTGCACAGGATCCCCAGGTAATTCCCATGCATGTTAACACTTGAGAAGCATGGCTCTAGACTACACGTCTTCAGTTTCAGAAGCACCGAGTATTTACCAAGGATAAATGCACACCCACTGGCCTTCTTTCTCTTTGGCTAACCTTCATGGTTCAACCATAACCCAAGGGCAACAGACCAGGCACATACATAATAGCACTTAAGGAAACTGATAGGAAGCAAATTAGTTGTGGGAATCAATATTTCATTAAAACATGACTAATAATAATAATATGAAGCATAATACTTCAATATAATAATACTTATCGAGACTATATGGCAGGTGGTGTTTTAGGTATTTTATTATATTTATCTCATTTACTATATACCTGGTACTTTTCTAAATATATATACATGTATTACATATGCATACATATATGTATATGTATATACAAAATAGCATTTATTATAATTTTTCCCTGGATTCTCATTTAGTATTAAGTGAGAATTTATAATACCCACAGCCCTACGGGTTAAGTGCTGCTGTTGCTCCCACTTCACAGATGAGGGACAAGGAGACTGGTGTGCTAGAACCCTTGGCTAGAACGTGCAGAAGCCTGATCTTCCACCCAGGCAGTACGGCTCCTGAGCCCATGCGCTTAAATCGCCAGCTAAAATAAACTTAGAATGATTGGTCTAGTCATGCATTTTTTTTCCCTCCGTTTCTAATGTCAACAGTGAAACAGCTTTGGCAAGATAGTCCTCATACCCAGAAGAAGCGGAGGGGAGAACCAGCTGGGAGATGCCACAGGTCCACTCTGCATGGATCTGTGACACCGCGTCTTTGATTCAATCTGGGTCCGGTGGTTCAGGCTCCAGCACCAGCCTCCTACGACTTGAGCAACATCCTATTTCCTTAAATTCCTTTCCTGGCTGAAAAATTCCATTTCATCGTCTTGTGTTTCTGCCTCCCCCTTGACCCTTGATGCTTATGTATCTATATAAAACTAATAAAAACTTGAACAGGAAATATAAAATCACCATGAAACCAAACCAAACCTGCAGCAAGACCTCAGAGGGCCCTATGCAATCAGAGCTGTGTGAAACTATTTGCTGGGAGCCGTAAACCTAATAGCTCACTCTGTGCGAGGCACAGCTGCAAGGCTCTGGGGACAGATATGCCCCTTGTTGGAAAACAGAAGGGCCTGTAAAATTATTTTCGCAAACATTTTTCTTTAATATTTTCCCAGCTTCCTCAGGCACTCCTTCCCCTCTGCCCCACTTAACTAAATAACGGGAGTCTGGGAGGAGCAATGATGAAGGAATAATGATTTTTCCCCCCTCATTTATGGTTATTGATGACTAGCAAATTATTCTAATAATATTTTCTATTTAATTTTTGAATAAATCTCTTAAAAGAATTTTTTTTTAATTTAGGGATTTTCTTTCTTTTTCACTTACTTTGTGATGTGTGTGTTTTGGGAGGGGGTCAGGGTAAGTCTGTGGCCTTCGTTTTGCCACAGGAATATTCTCCTGCGTTCAGTGACTTTGCTCTTATCCAAGGCAGCCTTGCTGTTGCTTTGTACCACAAGGCCCTCTCCTCACCTCTCTCAGACATGCTGTATCCCAACTCTTTTCTCTTGCCCCTACTCATAAAAGCCCATTTTGCTTTGAACCTACATTCCTGCATGATTCTCTGTGTTTCTGGACACTGGGATTATCCTTCTGTGTGCATTGCTAACCCTGTTGTCCTGTAAAAAGGGATTGGATGCTCATTCCATTTGGCTTGTGTTTCCACTCCCATAGGCGCTGAAGCTTTGGGATCAGCCACAGACAGGTTCAAATCTTGCTTTGGTGATTATTACATAAATAAAATAACTTGGAATTAATCGTTCCGTCTCTCTCACACTCAATATCCTCAATTACAAAATGTATTTAATAGTATGTACCATTTTAACAAGTATTTACCATATGGTCAGTGTCCGTATATTAACTTATTTAGCCCTCACATAATCCTTTAAAGGAAGTGCAATCAACATCCTATGTTATGGATGAAGATAAAATAGGGCAAAAATCATGCCCAATATATATAAAGTAAAAACTTGGAATTCCCTCATGGGTGCTATGACTCAGGAGTCCTTGCTTTTAACCATCCAGTGATGAAATCTTCCAAACTAAATGGTTATTGTGAAGAGTAAAGAAATGATGAATGCTAATTCACAGTGTACCTAACTCTGAGACAGTGCGTAGTAAATGATATTTTTCTTCCATGTACCTGCTCAGGTCTCTATTTACTGTTTTTTCTGTCTCTTGGTTCACTCTAATATGGAGACTTACTTACTGAATTTTGTCCTCTCTGTAGAAAGATTAGTTGGTTCTTCTGTTAGGTTATGTTATCCCAAGTTTATAACCTTCAAAGTTCACATTAAATATCACACGTAAATATGTGGTTCTATATGCATATGTGTGAGTTTTGTCTGAGACAAGATTACAACTGACAAGAGTTTTATCTTCAAAAGATGGAGAAGGTGACAGGCACAAAGGGATGGAGTAGGCGGTGGAGATAGGCATTCTCAATTTATGTTCAACGTTCACTATAAGTCTCCTAAGCACTTCCCCCTCCAGCTCATGATCCACAGAACTTCCTCATAGACCCAGAGTAAGACAAAGAGGAAGAGGAAATAAATATGACAATTCAATTAAAATTATCATTCCAGGATGCTCAAGTTCACTAAGAATGTAGCCAGGTAGATTTAGGTCTTCAGAATGGTGTTCTACCTTACAGGCAGCAACTGGAGTCCTGTATATTTAGTGTGATGGTTCTCAAAGGGGTTTTCAAGGATGCTGCCCTTGTTCCAGCAGCTTCAGTATCATGTCAGACCTGCAAATTCTTGGGCCCATCTTAGATCTACTGAACCAGAAACTCTGGGGGAGGCATCCAACAATCTGTTTTAACAAGCCATCCCGGTGATGCTGATTTGAGCTCAAGTTTGGTTATCACTGGCTTAGGGGACTGAGGACAAGTGTGCAGTTGTCAAACCATAGCTGCAAGCTAAATGCAGCCCACCATCTGTTTTTATAAATAAAGTTTTATTAGAACACAGCCACACCCTATTCATTTGCTTATTGCCTTTGGCTGTTTTTGTGCTATAATGACAGCCATGAGTTATTGTAACAGAGACTGTATGGCCCACACAGCCAAAAATATTTACTAATCTGGGGCCCTTTATAGGAAAAGTTTTCTGGCCCGTGGCTTAGAGAATTGTAAGAACAGAGGCTTCCAAATCAACCAATAGTAAATGGCTCTGCCACATACGTGCTTTGTGACTTTGGAAAATTTCCTTCTGATCTTTAGTTTTCTCTTCAAAATGGAGTAAGAATCCTCTAGCCACCTTGTAAGTTGTGATGATCAGTTAATCTACGCAAAGGGGTGAGAAGAATCCCTAATACTTAATAATCACTGAATAAGTGGTAGTTATTATGAAAACAATACTAGATAAAACTTATTAACTGGTTAGTTTACAATTTAGTCTGAACAAAAGTAGAAAAAATATCTGATTTATCAATTAAATTCATTGGTTTGGCGGAGACCAAAGAAAACGTTTAGGCCTACAATCCTTCAACAGGAAATACAAGTTTTTAAAGTGATAAAATGTGACTAGGTTTACACTTCAATTTTAAAATGTCCTTGTATACTTAATATCTTTAACATTGAGAACAGCCAATTAGCAAATATTCATTTTTTAATGCCTCAGAATTTTAGCCTTAGTCAATGCTTTTATTTATTTTGAGTATAAATATGGAAAAAATAATTTGGGAAAAGAGACCTTAATTCAAGCAAAATTTATATTTGACATGTTTTCTTCTTCATTATGGACATTAGAGTTTGAACTTTATGTGAATAATAAAGACAACAACAAGAACTACCATTCATATCAGAATGTTTACAGACATATGTGTTACAATATATATGCATAAGAAACATATATATTTATATTAACTGAAATGTGAGGTTAAAACTATATAATGAATTTTTCATTTCCTCATTTCTTCCCTTGAGGTTTAAAACAATATTTTATTATTATTCATGATTCTGTGGGGTAGCTGGGCTCAGTTGGGCAGTTCTCTATTCCACATGGTATAGCTGAGGTCACTTATTTGGCTGCATTCAGCTGGGAGCTTTGCTGGGGGCTGGGACCTCCAAGAAAGTCTCTCCTCTTCCAGGGCCTCTCTCTATGTGGTCTCTCATCAATTATTAGTCAGACACAGCTTCTTTTAGCATGCCAATGGACTTCTATGATGAGATGTTCCAAGAGGAGCAGACTCAACGTGTATGCATTTATCAAAGCTCTGCTTGCATTATACTTGTTAAGGTCCCATTGGCCAAAGCAAGTCACACACACAAGCATAGGATCAACACATAAGGCGCATGGATACACAAGGGCATGAATACCAGGAGGCTTGCTCCTTGGGGGCCACCAATGCACCAGGTGACCACTACCAATAACTCCTGAATAATGATAATTTAGTGACTCTGAAAGACATATTGATTGACTGGACCGCTCGCTACCGGTTGTGTGGGTCCTAAAGAATGGCTATTCGCATTTATTTATTTCAATATATGCTTGGAATTTATCATGGAAGACAAATTTGTTTCTGAATGTTTGAGAAACAACGTTTTTCATAACTGATGCACAAAAGGAGATCTTCTATTTTTCATTGTCCTATATCCTCTTTTAGAAATTTTGAGCACAGGGTACCAGACAGATGTTTTGGATGAGTTTACCATACTCTACAAGGCAGCCAGAGTTTGGAATGTAGTCATATAGCTCACAAATTACGCCAGATTTTTCTGAGATGAGTCAAAAGACATGCTCTGGTAGTGAGAAATCAAGGTGGCATTTGTCTGGTAATGTTAAAACAGCTAAAAAAAGAGAAATATCCTACCCTAGCCACCTGACAATAAACAAGATCATAACTACAATCATATGTTAGAGTGACAGTGAATTCTTAACCCGTGGGCAAAACCCCTATTCCTTATCACTTGTGCTGAATATTTTAGGAGATTTACACTTTTTTTCTTAAATGATACCAGATTTCTTTAAGATTATATGCTGTTCAAGGTAATAAAAATAATAAGAAAATAGGAAAATAAATAAGAAGTTGACATCATCTCCTGGAAAGGACCAATTAATTTGAATACATTAGATATCATTAAAAGCCTTCTGGAAATCTGTACCAAATTTGAGTAGAAATGTTATTTGGGGTTCTTGAAGGGATCTGCTCGGATAACCTTGAGTAAGAAATGCCCTTCTCTCTCTGGGGAAACCATCCTCTCTAAATAAATACAGAACTTTTGGAGTGAGAGTGCATGCCAGATATAGCAGCTGAAGAAACCCTGCTGATTTGTAGAGTGATTGAAGAGTTTCTGCATCATTTTCACTTCTGTATGATCTTGACCTAGCACCTATGGAGAATAAACCAGTCATTCGAATTTATAATAGTATTTAGTTTGCAGGCAATTTAACAATAAATGCAAGTGGATATTTAATAAATGATTATTTTGAGGGATGTTGTTGGTGACATAAGACTGCATTTATAATTATAGAGAGTATAGACAGAGGATGCCAAAAACATGTACACGTATTTTAAGAAGGGAAAACTCTATTAGAATTGTAGTACTCAATATATACTGATAACAAAAGATGAATACAAGTCACGTTTAACTTCTGCAATTGCAAGAGGTGCCCAAAGTGTCCTGACACTTCTGATTATGGCGAACTACTGCTTGAGCAACATTGACCAAAGTGCCACTTGTATACATTTTTTTGGCACCCCTGGTGTATCACGTAATAGATTTACTCAGGAGCACAAATGAGTATCTATTGCATGCCTATCCTGGGCACTTTGAAGAATTTCACCTTCTTCGGGGAAGGGTTTATTGAGTAGGGAGAGGGATTAGGGGTGAGAGGAGCAGAAAGTGTCTGTGAATCCCCTGAATTGTTTCTAAAATTTCTGAATCACTATCATTTTCCCATTGTTTTTGTTAGATTCTCAAAGGAACCCAATCACCCCAAAATGTTAAAGCCAGTAGAACATTATGGATGGCTGGAATCGTGACTCTTTGTCCTAAAGCTCATTTTCGAGTCTAACCCTTCCATTTCTCAGGTGAGAAAAACCCCAGCCCAGAAGGCTGACATGAGTGCGTTGTTCATATATCACTCATCTGGTTACTGATAGAGCTCAGTTTAAATCTCAGTAGTTTTCACTACCCCTTGGATAGTCCCACTTGAAATGATAGCTATAGTTGATCCAAACTGTAGTTTATCCAAATTAATATAAACATCCTACAACACAGAATGGAATTGCAGTTCCAGCCATGAAGAGGTGTTATCCTAGCAGGAAATAACTTTCCCCTCGGTGTCACCATTCTATATCCCATCATTCCCAGGCAAAGAACAGGGGTGCTTGGCTAAGGGCCATGGAAACTGTGGGAAGAATGGCTTCTGTGAACTGATGTGCCAAATAGCACAAGAAATTCTACCCACCAGCCTCTATGAAATGGCAACTGGGAGCAAGATCATGCCTTCTCCTTTCTAATTTCTTCTTTCCTGGTGCAGTGTATTGGATTTCATTGATTAGATAATGCTCCGTAAAATTTGTATACTTAGACAATGAGCATATTACATCAAATTTTCAGGAGGGTTCTGAAGGACCTCAGGAGAAAGAGACAAGATCCAGATAGGGGTAGGAAGCGTCAGATTGCTTACGTTCCTCAGACCACAAGAGTGACGTAAGACAAGTTAGGGTCCAATCAAATGGATTAGGGGTCCAATTGTGACTGAACTGCCAGGACCCGCTTCCAGTTACATAACAGGGTCTCTTTTCATATAAATGATGTTGTACAGAAAAAATGCCACATATAGATTAAGCAAGCCATAGTTATGGGTGGAGCAGCATACTAGCTCTACTATGAGTTATGGTTTGGGGAAGCATGGGGGAGAGCTCTTGCAGTTCACAGAGAGAAGATCTGCTTGAGTTATCAATGAGGCAGCTATACACTGGAGATTCTCAGGTAGTGTATATCTTTTTCACTGACTGCTGACATGATCGTTCTCAGTGTAAGAACTAAGTGTGTATCCATGTGGCCTCTCTTTCCTGCCAGGCGATCAGCGCAAACTGAGAAGGCAGCCCAGATGAGGGACGCGTGGAGCTACTTCTCCTCATGTGATGGCTTTTTTAGACTGGCTTTATTTATTTCTGTGGATCATGTGGCATTCCTTTTGACCTTTGTAGCCATCTAGGTGGGCAAACTGTCCCAGCACAACAACTTAATTAGCTATGAAGCCATAAGGACCTACGCACTTAAGGCATCTCTTTCAAAATATCCACCTTCTCGTGTTAGAGATCTAACTCCACCCATCGTGGATTGCTCTCCAGTCTAGTGGGCAGCACGAGAGGTGCGGGGAGGGTTCACTTCCAGGTTCTGTGAATGACTGTGAGACCACAGCAAGTTCAAGCATTGCTTTTAGTTTTCTGTGTTTTCACCAGATACAAAGAAATATTTTTAAAATGCACATTGGTTAAGCTCTGAGAACCCTGGTGACAAAGCTGCCTTGTAAGCATAAAATATGAATGCTTTCGGCGCTGCCTGCCTTACCCTCACCAACACCAAAACTTTTTAGACCAGTGAAACACAGGAGACTCCTTTTGTTGTCAAAGGTTAAGCTGTAACTATATTCCCCAGACCCTGTGGCTCAAGGAAATACGTCCCAGGGGGAGACCTGTAGGGCAGTTTAATTAGCCCCAAGGTCGATCAGTGGCAGAAAAATGTGGGCCGAATTGGTACTTCACTCTGTATTAGGTCATCACATTTGTCTGACAAAGTATAAACTCCAGGAAGAAAATGTAAGTTGCCCAATAGCAGGGTGATGCTTGGATACATGTCATCTCCATTCCTCTTTTCTATAGGTGAAGAGCAGTCTTTCTAAAACACAAGTCTAGTTCTGCCACTCCTTTGCTTAAAACTCTTTGATGAATCCATGTTACTTACAAAAAAAAAATACTTCGTCTTAGAAATTCAAGGCACTCCCTTACTTTCATATCTTTTTCTCACCTTCTCCTCTCATCCTCTGCAGTCTCCTTTCTTCAGCCTTAATTGATTGATAAGGTCTCTTTCCCTGAAATTGCTACCTCTTTCACACTTCATAGTTGTCTCTCCAGCTAAGATGTCTGATGAGCCTCTACAATCACTCAAGGGTCTCCTCCTTTTGGAAGGTAGTCCTGGGCCAGGCTTTTCCCAAGTTAGCAAAATCTGCTCTCTCATCTGTGATTCCTCTGTCCCCCTGATACATGTTATTATGGTAGGCTTCTCTTACTCCCAGTGTTGGCGCTTTGAAGGAATCAGACTTTACTTGTGGCCGCAGCCCCAGCACTTGGCACAGTACCTAGGACCTAGTGAGTACTCAATAAGATATAATGAGGGAGTAACTGGATGGCTATTTGTCAGGCTTTGGCTAGCACTGCCATTCAAAGGGTTTCAACTGTCTCACTCTTTTGATTCAGTGGGAGAAATGTGGTCAAATCTCTTTTTGCTATGGAACAATGCATAGATAATCTCTTTTATTATAACAGCTATAATTTCAGTGTTATTCTTATCCCACAGTACCAACTCTTTTACAGAAAATAGACTGATAACATCTCCCACCATTTAAAAAGTCTCATCAAATATTGAACAATGCCAAAAGAATACTCATTTGCATTGACTCATAGGGTGCCAAGGTCTGGTACTGCAGCTTTTTATGTGGAAAGGCAACAGAGAGTAGTGGCTGAGAATATGGATTGAGTTGAAATCTCAGCTTTGCCACCTACTAGCTGTGCGACCTTCAGCAAGTCACATTAACCTCTTTCTGCCCTAACTTTCCCACATTAAAAAAAAAAAATGAGGGTAATGATTGTCCCTATCTCATAGATGCCCACCAGACAAGGAATAAAATCTGTTCATATTAAAAGTTTAAATAATGCCTGACATAATATCCCAGGAAGCAATATAAACTAATGGCCCAAATCAGAGATTTTAGGGCAGATAGATCTGGCTTTGAATTTTGTTCACCCATTTACTAGCAGTGACCCTGGGCTAGTTGTTCATTGTCCCTAAACCTTAGTTTGCCTTCTCTGTAAGTTGTGCCAGTAATTATAGTTCCTTTAACCTTCACCCATTAAGTGAGATATCTCACCAAAAGCATTTAGCATGGTAAGTGTTCAACAAATGTTGCCTACTATTGTTATTCCATAAGAGGCTCTCAACAAATATTTGGGGCTAAATCTTAATTGGGTTAATGATATATGTAAAACTCTTTCACCATTAACTCTTCAATTAGTCCCACTCACAAATAAAATAAAATAAAATAAAAGATTTCAGTTGATCTTTTCTCCCCCTATTCTTTCGGGCATAAACTAAGAATTGAAAAAAAAGTCTTTTGCACCAACAAATTGGCTATGGATTTAGAGTCATGGAATGTTATACTTGTGGAATCTTAGAACAGTAAGCTATCATAAATTTTAACTGCTTTATTTTAAATCAATGGTTCTCAACTGAGGGTGATTTTGCCCTCCCCCTTGTCCCCAGGGGACACATTACAGTGTCTGGAGATGTCATAACTGATGGGGGTGCTCTTGGCATCTAGTGGGTAGATCCTGCACATCCTACAGTGGAATACATTGTAATCCCCCGTGACAAGGAATTGTCCATATCAAAAAGTCAATAGGGACAAGGCTGAGAAACTCTTTTCTTTTCGGCTTAAGAAAATTGAAGCCAAGACAGGCTAAATACTTGCCCATGGTTGTAGATTTAATGAAATTATTTCTGGCTCCATCTGATCTACCACAGGATACCTAAACAAAACCAGAAGTCAAAAGACAACCTGGCATTCAGACTCCATTTTTTTTTTTGGCGGGGGGGGGCGCGGAGGGGAGCATTCCAAACCCTTTGAATATAATATGAGGGTACAGAATCCTTATTTTTCCCATACACCAGTTTTCACCTCATTCATTCCCATCTACCAAAGCACACACAGGTTCACATAATTTCATTACTGGCAAAGTAAAGCAGAGAGTTTGCCGAGTTGAAGCAAAGATGGATTTCCCCCCCTTGCCGCCCCCAATCACATCTATTTCAAACCAACCAATTTAATTACCACTGTGAACCCAAATAGGAGCCTAGGTGAAAAGGCAGTGCAGGGGACAGGTCTCTGTGCCTATAGGACTAAAACTGGGCCCAGGTTCTCACATATAATAATCAGGGCTTTGTGATAAGAGGGGGCCCACATACAATTGCAGAAGTGCTGTGACTAAAAATAAAGAACAAGAATAGAAAAGGGGGTATGATTTGATGAACAAGCCACACAAATTCACAGGAAGTAGACTTCATCGGTTCTAGTATCTGTGGTTTTCTTGAATTCTCTTTAGATCTTATTCTGGGAAAAGAAAGTTATCAGGTCAATAGTGTTAATGTGCTTTGTTTTGTTTTGCTTTTGCTCTTTCTACACCAGCAGAATGAGGAGCTATACATACTCATAACAGACTAGGAATAAAGAAGAAAGGAGATCCTGAGAGGAATCATTGATGCCATCAAGGGGGGGAATGGAGGATGGGAAATGAAGGGAGGAAGGTGCATAGGTTTTCGACACTGAAAGAATGACTGAAAATAGTTTGTTCTGCTCTAGTATCATTAATGAAACCACATCGTGATGTCACTTCTGATCACGCTGTAATTTGAGTTGCTGATCTTGCGATAACAAGCTTCCTTTTTGCGCATTCACAGCATGTCTACAGTGGAAAAGACCTTCGGGTTAACTGTGAGTAGGTGGAACTCGTCAAGAAAAATAACTTCACCACAACAACAACAAATGATAGGAGAGACAGAAACTTCTTTGGGAGAGCAATGGGGGAAAAAAGTGAAGTCAAAGTGTTATTACACATGTGAAAGAAGAGTCATTTATTTAATAGGAAGTAACTTGTTCACACAAATGTTTAACTCTGTGGTCCCTCAGAAGTACGTAAATTCTACCAATCAGTCCACCACAGATCACCATCAAAATTTCTCGGGAAATGCCTCATTAAAGAGTCTTTAGGGAATAATATGAGTATGCACCAGTCAAATAATTTCAGAAAGATATTCAACACTATCTACTGTAATAGAAATTTCCTTTTCTTTCATGGGTACCACATTTTGCCAAATTTAGTACGAGTTTGAAATTGAGGTCAAATCTGAACTCCTTGAACCACACTCGTCTTTGCAGGAGAAAAATGTTTTCTGCCTCTAAGGGGAAGAAGGCCTTAATGGACTGAAGAAACCTGTTTCTTGGCATGAAATAGCTTTACCCAGATATCTTTATGGGACACTTTATAAAATAATCTTAACTCATAAAACTTGACAGAAAATAATTGGTAAAAACTAGTTAAGGATTCATAAATCTCAGACTTATAAAGAGAATTTTTGAAAGTTGATACCCTTGTCCCTGCCTACCCTATTTACATGCTCATTTCTCTCTCTCGCTTTATCCCCGGTGTTGTAGATTCTGAATCCCTTCCATTAAGTGCGTGTCGGTGGTCACATAATGGTTTTAATTAAATATTTCATCAGAAAGATCCACATGTGACATATTTTGAGTTGTTAATTAGCTCATTCACTACTGTCCACTGAAGTTTATCTCCATTAATTCTTGGCCTGCTGAAGTCTCTAAGTGTCTTTGTCGTGGTTTTAGGCCAAGTGTATTTCTCAAACTTGGAGTTCCTCTACCATCTGCCTCAGAGGCCCCTAGGTGTGCTTGTTGAAAAAAAAAATGCATTTCAGTGTCAAATCCCAGGCCTACTAAATCAGAAATTTGGGGCAAGTGGAATTCTGAAATCTACATTTTAACATTTTTCTTGAATGACTCTTGTCTGTCTAGGAGTAAATGTTTAAGAGTTAAATCAAGAAAGACTAATATGCATCTTATGAATTGAGAAGAAGAGAAAAAGATTAACGTAGCTATGAAACAAATTCATAGACACAGAGAGCAAACTAATGGTTGCCAGATGGGAGGGGGGTTAGGGGGATGGGTTGAACACAGGAAAGGATTAAGAAGTACAAACTGCCAGTTGTAAAAACAGTCACAGGGATGTAAAGTACAGCACAGGGAATATGGTCAGTAATATTGCAATAACTATGTATGGTGTCAGATGGGTACTAGTCTTATTGGGGTGATCGCTTTGTAAGTTATATGAATGTCTATCTAATCACTATGTTGTACACCTGAAACTAATATAATGTTGTATGTCAACTGTAATTGAAAAAAAAGATTAATGTAGCATAGGGAGACATTTTGGAGAATAGGATTTATTTCAGGAAGAAAAAATTATACTTCAAAACCATTTGTGTGTGTGTATGCACAACTAATTTCTATATTTCATCTTTTATCCAGGCTTTTCATTATTTTATTTTACTTTTTCCATTTAATGTCTTTTAACATCTCTGTCAGAAGAGGAGAAGAAAAGCAAAGAGGAAGACTAGGTGAAATGGGATTTTCACCTTAATATGCCCTTAAAAATAATTTAACATTTTTTTAACGTATCCATTTTGATCTTTTTAAGGCTATCTGGCATTATCCAGTTTGTGTTTCAAACTGGATAATGTATCATATGTTGGGAATTGGAAAAGTCACTAGAATTATTTTTCAGACCATTATTAACATTAACATTACTAATAAATCAACATTATTTACTCTACTAAATTCATGTAGTTACTTATTTATGTAGTTATTTCTTTAATTGTTTTTAAGGAAGAGAACATATAAAGGTGCAGGCCATTTTCTAAAATATGAGAAGAAGCATGAATTTTTAAAGTGTACCTTATGCTTAACCTTAATCACCCTTCAATGATTTTAACACATCTACTATTTTCCATGCCATAATAAGAAGCTGTAGGGATTTTTAAAAACATCTCAGTATATTGGATATTCTGAAAATTGCTTCTCATAAAATAAAAAGAGTTTCATTACCACTAAATCCAGTCATAACAGCAATCTTGAATCTGCTCTCAACTTGATTTCTAGCATGAGGGAGAAATAACGGTTTCGTGACAACTATGTTGACGATGCCTCAGTTCCCTTGACTTCTAGGCCCACATTTAATTTCTGGCCTGTTAGGATTAAAATCTGAAATTATGTTGTTATTTTAGTTAAGGATTCTTAGTATTCTCCTAATCATCATTAGCAAGATTCTTGCTTTGTTCAGAGAGTTATGGGAGTTAGTGTTATAATCAGCACTAATGATAGTTATTATTATTAACAATGCAGGGCAGACAATAAAGTTTAGACTGAATCTGAGGCTCAATGTACGATTCGGCACGGCCACCATGCACGACTGCACCTGAAAACAGACTGGGCAGCCAGTCCAGCGTGGTTAGTCACACAGTGTCTTGGAGAGGCCTTGGTATCAGCAGGGTAGGAAATTTGGGGGCTGGTCCTCTAGTGACTTGAGAAGAGAGACCCTTTTTAATATGCACATGGTTTTTCAGAAGGTGAAAAATCATAGAAATGTTGGTGATGGCCAGGTCAGAATTTAGGCATGGGTACGAGAAAGTTTTGTGGGGGGTAAAAATCAGTCTATTAAAAATTAAGGTGAGTTCAGGTTAAGTTGGGTAGCACCAAAGAATGATGAAAATCTTGTGCAGCTTGTTTTCAGGGTCAGCACGCATGCTCAATAACTGTAGTCCTCACTCACCATCTTTGCAGATGCAAACTTTCCTTCAGCCTCCATGTGCCCCGCTTCCAGCCTGATCTCCAAAGCTCATCAAAGAGCAATTCTGCCATGCTTTCCAAGTGAACTCAAACGTATTAACTCCCCAGAGGCGCGGCACAGAGCTGGGAGGATATGATAAGGGCAGGCTAGAGAGGACACTGTGGGAAGGCAGGCCCAAGCACAGCTGCTCGCTCTTTTACTGACCTGCGAGTGTGTGTCCTGGGAGAGGGTTAGGAAGGGGGTAGGGTAGTGCTAGCGCAAAACAAAACTCGAGCCGCTCATCTGGAGCTCTGGTAGCCTTTCTTTAAACACTAAAACTTTCCAAATTTGTTTGGAGTTTGCCCTTTGCCTTTAACAAAAATTAAAAGAGCATTTTTGTCTCCATGTTGGTACTTTTAGTCCAATGATAACAATAATTCTAAAGGTACCCTTTCTTATTTGAAAAATTGAGAAATGTCATCTGTCCTTTCAGGTATTCAATGAACACAAACATAGTCTCTCTCTCTCTCTCTCTCTCTCTCTCTCTCTCTCTCTCTCTCTCTCTCACACACACACACACACACACACACACACACACACACAGCCATAGTATTTATTGCATCTTATCTCCAGTATTTATTTTCTCTCTTTTGAGAGGAGGGGTCAACAGGAGATTGGAAGTAAGGAGCCAGGTTAGCAGAAGTGATACAGAATTGGGGCTGTGAGAAGGGCAAAGGAAAAGAATACACCTTGTAACAAACACTCTATGCTGGGTTAATGAACCATAGCTCCCCCCGCTTCTTTTTTAAGGGAGGGCCAAGTAACCAATGAGAAGTGATGTGTACTACCAGTATCGGGACACTGTGTTCTGGCTCCACTCCACTGTGACCCTCGTTGGGGCTTTCAGCAGCTCACTTCACCAATGTCTGCTGTCAGTTTGTTCATCTATAAAATGTGCTTAATCCTATTGAGTTGTTTCCCAGGGAAATAATGTGATATATTAGTATTTGTGAAGCACTTTGAGATCTGATGATAAAAGGTGCATTATACTAAATAGTGTTTGTTTCTCTTCTTGCTCCCCACCCCCACCAATAATCTGTGCCTCTATCATATGCTTATTTTTGCAAACTTCATGTAAAGGAGTCCAAGCTGTTTTCTTTAAGAAAAAATAATGCTCGTGCTATTTCTCAAGAAGACCCTGACAAAATAAAAAATAAAAAGAGTAACAGTGACATACAATGAAGGGTAAGGTTTTAAAAAAATACGTAAGAAAACAGATTTCAGTTCTAGGCTCATATGGGGTTATTATAAGCAACAGTGGGTAATAATGATTACAAAAATGCGGAAAAATACACTGGCAGTGCCATTTGAAAACAATTGTGTTAAGAGGCTTTTTACACACATTTTACACAGTGTGGATATCCAAAATGGGTTTTAGACAATATTAAGAGGATTGTTTTTCAAGGTATTAAATGTGCAATGAGCAAGAATGAAAAAATGTGGAGAGTTGGCTGTTAGAACCAGCCCAGGGAAATGAGCGAGCTACGTACAGATGGCAGTGGGACTGTGGGGCCGTTACTGATTCTCTGGGCTTTTAGGGGTTCAAATATCTTTGAACAATAAGACATTTCCTCTTATACATTGTCAACATAAAATGTTTTCCTTGTTATTTCCTCTCTTGCAGGTTGCCTTTACATTTGTGGACTTCTGACATTGAACGTGAAAGGCATTTCATTGTTATTGATTTGATTGGCAAAACGTATGGGCAGCACAGTTCCTCTTTTCTAAACTGTCATCGCTCTGCATCTCCTTCACTCCCACTGCAAACCAGTTCCTCATCTGGTCTTCCAGATTTTAGTTCATGAGACCATCATTGTCCTAGTCACTCTGACTTGAAACCACAGCCTTCTCTGACCTCACCGTTACGCTGATTGTCATATTTAACACATCACTAGACTCCTTACGGAGGCGTGTGCTTTACCCTCATGCTTCTCAGAACTTAAGACACACATCCATCACCTGGGGACCTTCTTCAAATGCAGACTCTGATTCAGTCAGGCTGGGGTGGGGACTGAGAGTCTGCATTTTTCACCAATTCCCATGTGATGCCCCTGTGGCTGGTGTGTGGACCATGTTATGAATAGCAAGACATTAACCTTTATTTTCAGACAAGAGAATGGCTTTATGCTGATAACACTCTCCCTTTTCTGCCCATATTAGAGAAAATTCCCAGCCAAGGCAGGACTGAACCGATGATCTGGAGCATATCATGCTTGGAGTTAATTTTTCTTAAAGGAGTAAAACAAGAAACGTCATAAGAACCAAACTCCAAATAACTGGGGAATAAATGAAGATTCTCCATCTATCAAGTTCTCTTCTCTGACAGCTGTTTGTATTCCATTCCCTTACATACTGTTATATGCTTGTTTTGTCATAATTTATTCCTTCAACCAAAGTCCACTGTGTGTGACACGAAAGTACACTCAGGGAATAAAAAAGAAATGATATGACTTCCTACCATCCATAGCTTGCAATCTTACATAGGGAAAGCTAGGGAAGCAAAGAAATACAGTAAAGTACAATATATTTCTGTGCCTAGAATGCTCTTCTCATTGTTCTGAACCCCTTTTTCCCACCTGAAAACACACACACTTTATACAATAGCAATACTAAACTATATTCTAATACTCCGATACAAGTCATAATTGGAATCCTTAGAAATATTGTGCTATCAATGATCCAGTTTCTATACATTTTCAAAAATTGCATTATAATGATTGATTTACTGAAAGGGGTTATGATTTAGAGTCTGGATTGCTTTCAGGTTTACAAGGACTGAAAATTCAAAAATAAATATGGCTCTAAATATACGGTACAAACGTAAAAATCACGGAGAAAATGTAGTAAGTAAAACCCAGCAGCAACAGTCCTGGTAATAATGTAAATTCGAATGTAAACACGATTGGTGATTGGTTTTATTCTCACTCCAGTCCCTGCTCTCCTGGAGGAGAGGAAGGAGGCATAGGGGAGTCTAGGGCAGGGGGGAAACATGTCAGGCAGCTCCCCGTGGGGAAGTGCAGAGGCAGAGGGGGTTCCCAGACAGCCCCAATTCCTCCCAGCCCAATTTCTTCAGGATAGGAAGCCAAACAGGCATTTACTATCCAGAAGATTTTGGAATCTGTTGCTTTTCTGGATGTTTCAGGCAGCCGCAGGATCCAAAAACATCCCCATTGATATTTCATCTACCACTAGTTGGCGCTAACTGTAACCAGAACTGGGACAATACAGGATCGTGAAGCTCGACCAGAAACTGCAGACTGCACCAGTCAAGAGCAGACTGCCCAACTGGGCTCTTGAACGTCACAGTGAACCTGCCCGATGTTTTAAACAGTTGGAGTGTCTTTCCTCTATTTGATTCCAGCGAGCTTTTTACCTCTACTGATGGCATTTATCTTTCTACCTTACCAGCTCAGAGCTCATTCATTTCATCTCCTTTTTCACCTATTTTATGATAAAGCCCAGAGCCACTCAAAAGAAAAGTAGTTTGATCACTGCTAATTCCTTATCAAGGCAACCCCAAATCCAGTAGCAATCTGCTAATGCACCTCATTAGCTCATCATAAATCATAATAAAATATCAAAATGTTTATAATGTACCAGACATTAGCCTAAGTGTGCTACATGAATTGACTTAATTCTCACAGCAACTTTATGAGCCCTTTACTACTATCATTCCCATATTACAAATGAGGAATGTAGGGTACAGAGAGGTTAAGTTACTTGCCCAAGGTCACACAGCACCGTCTAAATTTAGTGCTCTTACTCTGTATTGTCTTGAATCATTGAAGACTCTCACATGTCATAATACAGGGTTGTGTTTAGATATTATTCTAGAGACAACAGGGAGCCATGAAGGATTTTCAGACAGAGATATGATCAGATTGAATACCTGAAAAAGACGGAGAGGAGCTGGAAGATGCAAGTTAGACACTGGAGGTGAAATCAATAGGATCTGCTGATGGATTGAAAATGGCAGGAGGCTGAAATTAGCTCCCTTTTGTTCATCTGAATGAAAACTGTGACTCCCTTTCTTCTTAAATGCACACCTGAATCTCCTTTCAGGTGTCTGTTTTACCTTGCTTACAGAGATGTTCCCTGATTCAAAATATACAAGAATTGCCTTTTAAATGTTTGTCACCAACTTTGGGATGTGTGTTTACTTTGTGTTTAAAAGCGTCTTCCCTTCCCAGTGGGCTCCCAAATACATTCTCGCATGGTTGTATTTTGGTGAGTTTGGGCTTTATTCATAATAAGAGGGAATCCCTAGAGATCAACATGCTAAAAACTGAGGTGTGATAGCTCTCTGCTTTTAGTAAGTGGTCAATTTCCCTCATTTCTTCCTGCATTAAGAGTTCATGTAAACAAAAAGTCATATTTCTGAGTCTGCGATCTTATTTACATGACAACTGTAAACACGTTTAAGTATTATAATATCAGAAAACCATTTCCACATTGTAAGTTTCTAGTATTAATTTGCAAGTATTAGTATTAGTAATAATAATAGTAGTCGTCATGCTATTAGCAGCATTAGCTTCATTATTAATCAGATTTTCGCATCAATGCCCAAATTTTTAAAAAGAGAAAGAATTGAGAGCACACGTAGTTGAGTGAGCTGCTCACAATCATGAAAAAAGGCACTGGCATTACTAGGTTAAAGGTTGATGAACAGAAGCCTGAACCCTGTTCTCTGTGTCTTAAACAAGGAATTCTCATGAAAGAAATCTTAATCACTGCCTGCATGACATCCTCAAAAACACCGTCAATTACAAAACAACTTCCATGTTCATCCACATGGCAAGTTTTACACTATTTCTCTTTTAGCTTTAAGTTCCCATCATCTGTTATTTCATTCATTCATGGAGCAGGTGTTTCTGAAGACTGTGTGCTGTTTCAGGCACTGTGCTGAGTACTGGAAACAAGGTACTGTGCTAAGTGGAGTAAGTCAGACAGAGAAAGGCAGATGCAATGTGATTTTGCTTATATGTGGAATCAAAAGAAAAAAACAAACACACAAACAAAACAGAAACAAACTCATAAATACAGAGAACATTTTGATGGTTGGCAGACAAGAGAGGGGTTGGGGGTGGGTGGAAAAGGGAAGGGATTAAGAAGTACACATGGGTAGTTATAAAATAGTCACGGGGATGTAAAGTATAGCATAAGGAATATAGTCAATAACATTGTAATAACTATGTATGGTGTCAGATGGGTACTAGATTTCTCGGGGTGATCACTTCGTAGGTTATATAAATGTCTAGTCACTATGTTGTACACCTGAAACTAATATAATATTGTATGTCAACTGTAATTTAAAAACATTAAAAAAAATTACTGAAAAATAATGAGAAAGGCAGTGTCCCTCAAACAGGAAGCCAAAACCTTCAGTGTTTGTTACACATGGTTCTATTCCCATTTCCTCTTATTGCCTTGCCCTTAAAAGTAGACCCAAGTGGGCCGGCCGAGTGGCACGATGGTTAAGAACTGGCTTGGGACGCCAGAGGGCCCCGGTTCGGATCCCACATATGAGGGCCAGTGACACTGCCCTCCACAGCTAAGATGCTGAACAACAGCTCAACCTGGAGCTGGGCTGCCGTGAGTCGCCGGTGACGGCGTAGGCTGCAGCCCCTGTGGCAGTGGGTTGCCATGGGTGGCCAGCAGCCAGCGTGAGCGGCCAGCAGCTGCAGTGAGCGGCCGTCCAGAAGCTGGTGACTGATCTGCCTCGCCCGGGAAGAGTGCAATGATGGTGCCAACTTGGGCCAGTGAAGCAACGTCCTCCACAACTAGACTGAAGAACAAAACAACAGCAACTTGTCTGTTCCTCTTCCCCAATTTCCCAGTGCTGTTCCCATCCCCCAATTCCCCAATAAAAATCTTTAAAAAAAAACAAAAAAAAAACAAAACAAAAAAAAGTAGACCCAAGTGCTCATGAAAACTGACTCATTTCATTCATTTATTTACTCAGTCATTTATTCAGTAAATATTTATGGAGTGCTCATTACATGCTATGGGGATCAAGTGACGAATGAGACAAACATAGCCCCTGTCTCATGTACCTTACATTTTCGAGCAAAATATAATACACAAATTAAATACAAACAAATAAAATAATTATGAACTGTGATAAACACTATGAAAGAAAGAAATATGAGAGAGATAATAATGGGAGGAGGGACCAACTTTAGAGAGGATGGCTAATGAAGGCCCCTTTGGGGGAGGTAACATTTACTCTAAAATCCAGAAGATGAAGACCAGCCGAGCGACTCAGTTGCTTAAGAGCTCACTCAAGAGTGCGACCTCTGAGCAACAGCAGTTCGAGTCCCAGCCCGAGCTGAGCTGCCGCTGAGATGCCAACAGGTAGCAGGATGGCTCAGCTATTAAAAAAAAAAAAAAGTAAAATCCAGAAGATGAGATGGACCTATCCATGTGAAGAGTGTAAAAATCATTTCAGTTAAATAGCAGAGCATAAAGACCTCGAGGCAGAAAAGAATTAGGAGTCGTTGTAAGCAGAAAAGAGACATAATCTGTTTGGTTGACTCCAATTTTGGCTGCTGCAATAGGGTAGACTGGAGGAGGGCAAGAATAAAAACTGGGAAATTTCTGCATGGATAGGAGACAGTTGTGATTACCTAAGCAAGAGATAGTTGTTAGGGTGGTGTCAAAGGAGAGGCAAAGGAGGTGGGGGATGCAAGATAGATATGGAAGGTAGAAACAACAGAACTTGTGAATGGATTGAAAATGGCAGGAAACTGAAATTAGCAATCCAGGTTCTGGCTCGTAAAACTGTGTGATCAAAAACTGTGTGACTGAGATGGGGAATCCTACATGTTGGGAGACAGGTTTTGGTGGGAAAAAACAGAAATTGGATACGAAGGGAAAAAAATCTCAAAAGTATTCCTCATATTTTAGAAATTCCTCATAATTTAGAAATTCAATATTTGTGTGTGTGTGTGTGTGTGTGTGTGTGTGTGTGTGTGTGTGTGTGTAGCAGGGTCTCTGGAAGGATATTTTGATCTCATTCAAAAGTAAGATATTTGTGCATAGTAGCAAAAATACGTCTGGTACTCTGAGATAACATCATCACAGAATATCTTGGTTGGAATGGTATGATTCCAAATACTCTGATGTTTAAATCTCCTCTGTTAACAGCCCTGCCAAGGGATCGCACAGCCTCTGTTTGAACAGGCATCATTACAGAGGGTGCAAGGGACAATAATAGCTCCTTCTCACAAGGCACTTAATATGCACCAGGAACTCTTGTAAGGAGTTAACAAAAACAAGATCCACTTGTCAAGCATTCCTTCTAATACTCAGCAGGAATCTGTTACCCATTAATTTAATATTTGCCCTCCCCCCCCAAAAAAAAAACATGGTGCCAAGAGAGAACATTAGAAAGGGAGCTTGCAGAGTTGGGAAGGTTTCCTTGTTCTCATCCTCATCCTCTTAATATTGCAGATTGGTTTCTCATTGGTGAGTGACAATGTTGGATGAGATAACTTTTGAATTCCTCTCTAGTTCTAAAATTCTGCAGTTCCAAAGTTCTGTATCTTCACTTTTAAATGGACAAAGACATATAGGTAGGCTATGAGAGAAGGAAACTTGTGAAGAACTAAAATAACCCACCTTACATTTGCTATGTATGAAAGTTTATATTTAATGGACTCCTTAGCCTTTTTAAAGAATAGAAGCACCATTCATTGTGGTACTCTTTCTGAATTTTTTTTTTGTAGCCAAAATCCAGGGTGAATATTTTCTCTACTATCATACAAAATACATATTTCTCAGAGATCCCTGTGATGAATACCTTTCTGAGTTTTAAGGAAAGTGTATCTCTTGCAGAGAAAAATGTACATTTTCCACATCTGTTTCAAGTGACATGCCCTGGTGAGTGCTATCCCAGGAGAACCACTGATGGCGAAGGGAGAAGATAGAAACTAGCCAGAGCATCACAGAGTGAGGGTAAGAAAACAGTGCTCTTCCATTTCCCTACTCACCAAGAGCAAAGGAAACATATGATAAATGATGCTCAGAAAGATACCCTGGTGTCTGAAGACCTAACATGGGAACCACAGGGTAATACCATGATTTATGCCACTAATAAGGAATCTGAAAGCTGACATAATAACAACTCCACAAGGCCCTGTCTCTCTGCCCCATTGGTTGAGGGTGAGGACATACATAATGTATCTTCAAACTCAGCTCTGATTGGTCCAGAGCCAGGGTGGGACTGACCCTGCAGACGGCAGTTTTCATCATGGGTCAATGGAGTGGAACCCTAACTGTAACACAACATGTTTCCCTTTTTTCACTTTACTGCCAGGGCACTCATAGGCCAACTCTGATTAATAGGTCACCTCAGGTGCTGAATAACATTTATGCCTTTAGCCCAAATAGTCCTATTTCACTTATGATTATTTTGTAGTTACTATTAACTACCCCTTAACCAGTATGCTGTGTTAATGGATAGTCTCTATTCAGTCTAGAAGACATTCTGAGCGATGTTCTTTCTTATAAGCTTCTGAGTTTATATTCCCACCAATTGAGCAGAATGTTTATCAGGAGGCAGTAGTATTTGATGCCATGTTAGTTTATACCAACTGTGTTATAGCAATTACTATCATACAAATTTTAATGAGATATTCTATAAACTTTGAAATATTAGTGCAAAAAGAAATAGAATTCTTTCTAAGAAAACAAAGTTGTACACTTTAGAAAAATTCAATAACATTCAGTTGCTAAAAAGTAGTGATATGGGACTAGGCATGAGAGAGGAAAGTGGGAAGCTTGGAGGAATAATCAGTTACCTAGAAGGATTCTGCATTCTGACTGCTTTGAAAATATCTTGAACTTCTTCCTTCATTTTAAGGAAATCAAAACTTGAAATTCCAGACAGTAGTGGATTATGAGTGTGGCCAATGTTCAAAGAAAATATTTTTAATCCTATATCCAACTATTGGTGAATGAAAATATATTTGTATATTTAAGGTAAACCAGAATGGTTATGGTATATATCTTTTTTAAAAATTTCCTTCTTTAATGAATTATTTTTTCAATTAACCAACTAGCTAGGACATCAGAGAAGAGAATATATACTGTAAAAATAAATTCTAATCAATTTTTAATAGAAGGAATATTAATCTAATAATATAGAGAAAGAAATAAAAATTAATATGTAAGTGCTTAATGAGTCCAGTATAATTATTTCAATTTGGCCAAATTATCTTGGTAATCAAGTGATGACATGGGTGTATAAGACACATTTTCCCTTATTTTGGGATTACTTTAGAGCAGACTGTCTTGCTATAGCTAAGAAAAGGACACATAGCATTTGGATGATCATAATACAGGCTCAGAGCTGCAACCTCAGCTGTGCTCGGAGGCTGTTTTCAGCAGGTTTCTATGGTGATGGAAAGGTCTTGGTCTTTGGAGTCAGCCAGACATAGGTGTCAGGGCCCAACTCCATCACTGGTCAGCATGTGATATTGGACAAGTCATTCAACCTTTCGGAGCCTCAGTTTCCTCATCTGTAAAATGGGACTAAATTCCCTCTCAGGCCTGTGGAGAGGATTCAACACAATAAACTATAGACAGGTATCTGGCATGGCAGCAGTCTTCACACACTCAATTAAAAAATCCTCTTTCTCTTTCCTGTTTTTTCCAATTGCAAAAATTAGCATTTGGGGTTACTGAATAGATATACAAACATCCAGGCTTTCATACTGTTGCGCTCTCTCTCTCTCTCTCTCTCTCTCTCTCTCTCTCTCTCTCTCTCTCTCTGTTGTTTTAACATCAGAGCTTGCATTTGTTTATTCTACACATAAAAATTACATTAAAGAAATGCATCAGCTATTGGCCCTTTAGTACATCGCATTATTTAAAATTCATAACTCTTTGGAATGACGTAAATATACCTCTTGACAACCGTTGGGTTTTGATTCGCTCACATAATGTTGCAAAGTCTCTTAGCTTATCAACCAGTTCAGACCAGAAATGGCAAAAGGGCTTGTGTACTTATTCCAAGTCTACATGGGTAAACGTGATACACTGAGGCACAAGTTTCCTTTAGGAACTTAGGCTCTGCCTGAGTACTGGACAATATTTCCATGCCTTGGCCTTTAAATTTCTACAAATGCCACACTCACCCACCACCTTCTTTAAAATGAACCTTGAATTGTTGCTAGAGTGGAGAAGCCATGTTTTTAAAAGGCCCATAGCTACGACTCCATGGGCACACTGTTCTCTGGGCTGCTGTGGTAAATCTAGGCCAGTGTACAGCTTTGAGTAGTTGACAAATTCCACGGTTGCTTTCTTTTTTTTTCCCCCATGAAGTTTAAAATAAACAATTAACCTATTTCCAACACAGTGTTTGGTATTGATTTAATTTAGCATGTGTTATTCATCTGCATGCCTCACAACGGTTGCTTAATTGTCTAAATCTTCCCGTGTAGAGTGCTGCCTATGGAATGTCTTTCCACAGAACGCTCTTAGCAGAGTGTGGCTTACTATTTCCATAACATCTGTCTTTTCTACTAAAGAGCAGATTAACAATTATGCTTCTTTTAAAGGTGTGTGTGTGTGTGTGTGTGTGTATGTGTGTGCACGCGCGCACACACGTGCACATGTGGGTGTCTGTGTGGGTTTAGGGGAGGTTGGGCAAGATATTCGCTTCTTGTACGATTCTCTTTCTAGGACAATAGTTTGCAGTCCTGTCACCAGGTCAGAAAATTTGCTTGTACCCATAATGCAGCTGGCAGGACTGCCCTTTCCTTTTGCCTGAGTGTGCCACAGAAAGCCACACGATTTCCATTAAACATGCTTGTCTGCAAAGGAGACAACGCATTCAACCCCCTCCCCCTCCTATCACTCCCCAAGTCTCACACACACACACACATGCACACATGCACACAAAGCTTCTTTCAATTGTGTTAAGCAGTAAAGCAGAAGGATTTTTTAAATTAGTGTTTTGTTTTGGCAATGGTTGCTGATGTGTTCATGTAATACAGTTTTAATCAAATCCCCAAAGCTGAAGACCTTTCAGCGTATCTTAGGCTGCACTGTGCAGGGCTTATTCCACTTGAAGTGGCCACCAGGGAGGTACAATTAGCTGTTCCCATGGAGAAGTTTGTTATAGTAATAAATAATAAGTAGCATAGGTAGCGATGGAATCAATTAAAGATATTTTTGACCATCTAATGGTTTATGGGAATGTTGAATAATTGAGAACAACAAGTTTTTGGCTCTGTTTTCTAACTGCATGCCTCCTTGTAACTAAACATTGACCATGCACATAGGACAATCTCTGAGGTCACTACTTTTTCCGTCTTAAAGCCATATTGTCAAGGGTACTATATGAAAGACAGCTGCAGCCCTTACATAACTAAGCTGATATTGAGAGGGTTAAAACTCTGCTGTAAATATTTGCCGCAGGCGGAAATCTAACATATGAAGCAGGAGAACAAATTGTGTTATCAGTTTCAAAAACAATCTGTTTCACCATTCATTTATTTATTTTTTTTAACCCGTGTAAAACAGAACAATAGGAGTTGACTGGCTGAGAGGGCTTTGTGCTTTGTCTCCAGGTTCCAACAGCTCTGATGTTAAAATGGAAATTTTGGCAAGTGGAACATTGGTAAAGTGCTCTAAATGCTTTTGGCATCTTGACAGGGGAAAAAAATCAAAATGGTCAAGCTACCTTGGTTTTAAAATTGGTTAGTGTGTGCTCACAAGTCACTTTATAAATAAAATCTCAGGAGATAGGGTGGATGGGTTTACTGTGTGTATTCAGGGATGAATTGATATGCCATACATCACCTAAAGCAGGTCAGTGATCCATGAACTTAGCATGATTTACATGAAAAGATAAAAGACACAATGGTTTCTTCAAAGTTATTGGATAAGTGACATATGGTCTCAATGCCAATGTGGGTATCAATGGGGATTTGTCACACTAAAATTTGGGCTAAATAAAGCTTGAATTACAATTTTCCTCACTTGATTATGAAAAGTAGTTCTATCTGATTCTCTGTTTTACAAATGTTATTATAATTGTCAAAACCCACTCTGTGGGTTGATTTATCTTAATGCAGAATGCTTCCACTCTTTCCTGAGGGTCTCTCTGAAGTCAACGTGAGCAATGCATTATACAAGAGCAATAGAAACCACTACTAGGAGGCTGCTGGAGTGTGAAAACTTTTTTATATCTCAAGTAAAATGTGTTTAATGTAATAGTGCCTTTTACTTTAGTAGGGATTGGGAAACTACAGACCATGGGCAAAATCCAGCCCATTGTTTTTTATAAATAAAGTTTTATCGAAACACAGTGACATACATTCATGTACCTATTATCTATGGCTGCTTTCATGGTATAAGGGCAGAACTGAGTAGTTGCAACAGTGACTGTATGTACAAACCCCCAATGCTGAAAATATTCACTATCTGGCCCTTTCCAGAAATGTTTGTCAGCCTCTGACTTATAGGAGTCTATAACCTGAAAATTAGAAGGCAAGGAATCTGAGAATGATCAGATGATCAAATAGGACAGTACAATGATTCATAGTTCTTTTCCGACCAAAGCTGTTGATCAAGAACATCAGCAGTTATTGAACAGAGTGACATGGCCAACTGAGGGATACATCCCGTTGGAAGGATTTGGCCATTTGCCTCAGCTTAGTAGCTGAGGGCGCTTGGAAGTTCAACGGTGAGGAAATCCATTCTGATGGGCAAGAGTGGAAGTAAAACTAGGAGTGAAACTAAAGAGTAAAAAAAGTAGATTGGCTCCTAAATTCAGAGACAGTGAGGAAAAAGCTACAGGAACAAAGCTAAAGACTCTGAAGGAATTGTTTGAATGCCGTAAGAGTGCCTGGAATTCCTTTTCATTGATGATGGCTACTGGATGGTCATCTTGTAGAGGGTGGATAATTCCTGCATTTCCATAGTAACCTTAGCCTGTAGAAAAACGCAGGCTGGTCCCTTTCTCCTTTGCCATGTACAGGATGAGCTGCAGTGGGCTGGTAAAAAATGCTTAAGAGTATAAAGCAATGAAAGGTGGTCTTTCTTTGTTCTGAGCCAGGAAATCACTCAACTCCTACCCACATAGTTTTTACACTACTAGTGTTTCCTTTGAGTGTTTGGGCCCAGAGTGAAGAATGGCATATAGTCTGGAACTGTCTCATTTGACACTTTCTACATTTTTTTTCTAATGAGGTAGGAATTAGTAAATGTGACCTGGGGTTAAGATTTCTTCATTCACAAGAGTACTGCTTTTTGAAAGTTACTTGGAAAAGAGAGAAAAAAAGAATCTAAGAGAAAGGGTTGAGTGGCTTGATGCTTATTTTCTTAAAATGCAAAGGCTAATGGCGCCTGATCTCCATGCTCTAGTGACTCTGCCCCTGTAAGCTCACCATCTCCTATCCCTTTACCCCAGGGCTCTCTCCCCATTTTGCCCAAATGACTTCTTCTTCTTTATTTCTTTGCCTCAGGTCAATTTTTTCTGGACATGTCCTTTGACTTCCCAGACAGACATGGTTTGGTCTTCTTCTGACTTGATGCCACAATGTGCTTCTTATTGTATAGCATTCCTTGTAGCCTTAAAATTATTCATTTATTTTTCTTCTCAACTGTAAGCTCTATGAGGGATTATGCACTGCTGGTTTCATCATGATGATATAATGGTTACCCAGCTTTGGAGATTGGATCTTTAGTTTAAAGACCAAAGAATCTTAGGAGAAATGTTATGAAGTCGTGTTCCTCTAGGTTGGGTAACCTTTATAGTCCTACGCATATGATAGGGTTGGCGAAAGCTATAGCGCTAACGTTTATTGACCATCATCTTTGTGCAGCTATTGTATCTTGACTTCAAGCACATCATCTCATTTAACCATCTCAGCAAGCCTATATGATTGAGGCTCCCATGATTGCTCTGCTACACAGAAAGTCCAGAGAGATTAAGTGACTATCCCAGGTTCATATTCCAGGAGAAGCCAAAATTTGAATCCAAGCCTAACAAAATACACTGTCCAGCTTTCGTCACTACTCCACGCTCCTTTCAGTAAATGACTTTTCTTAGATGAGTGTCAGAGGTCAACAATTTTTCCTGCTCCTTCCCTCTTTTCTTCCTCCTCTTTCCTTCACTATGATTTTTATTTCTTTGTTTCTTTTCTACAGACAAAACCTGAGACATGTCAAAAGTATCTGTGAGCGTTCTTTATTCTTACTATGACCCAGAAGGGGTTGACCTTTGCTTTATTTGCTGGAAATAGCAAATTTACTTCCCATACTAGTTCCCAGTCAAGACCATGCATTTTCAACCACCTAAAATGCCTGCAAACTCATAATTAGGTGTTGTGTAAACATTAGAGGGTTTTATTTTCCTTTTAGGAAGGGGTGTTAAGTGAGATCTGGGTGGGGATTTTGGCACATCCAATCTTTATGTTTTCAAATGACTTTTTAAAGAGCAACAACCCACATACTTTTTATACACAAGTAGGAATTCGGCTCTCCAAAGTCATCATCACTGCCCAATGTTCTATAAAATTAGAAAAAGATCAGATAAAATTATTAATCAAAGAAATCAAAATGGGAAAAGTAAAATAAGTATTTGTTCAAAGTTGTTTTGCCTTTGTTGTTTTCTAAATAATTCAGAGATATACCTGTCAAAGAATTTTTTTGAGGCCTTTCCATGAATCGATATTAATCTTCAAAATTAAAGCCTGAAGAAGTAAAATTTGTTGTTGAGTTTCAAAATAAATTTGAAGTTAAAATTATCTTTGAATATGACATTTAATTTTTGAGAACCTGTGCTGCCTAATAATTCATATCTACTATTCTTCTGCTAACATCATGAAAATGAACTCCTGAAAGACTGAGGCATGGATTTTTGTCCTTCAGGACACTGAGTTTTCATCTGTGCTTCCATATTCTTTCAGTCCTCTTTACACTTGTTAGCAGGTTGGTAGAGCCTGAATAACCACCTAATTTTGAACAGTCACTTGGTCAGCTGAGAGCTCTGTGCTCCTGGTTCACTCTGCAGCCTGTTTCCGTGCCTTAGTCCACGCTTCTCCACTGCCAGCCCGATGCCTGCCCCCTCAGCTTTATCTTCTGTGGTCCCCCTGTCACATTATTTTCCAGGAACACAAACAGGGGAGAATTGCTCAAACAAATCATTCTATTTTATGCCTTTTCACATTCTGTTCCCTTTTTACCAAAATCCATTCTCTCTCTTCTTATATATTCTTTAAAACCATGCTTAGGCATTATTTCTCTTTATGAAATCTACCTCAATGCATTACTTCAGATAAAGTTAATTACTCCTTCCTCTAAGCTACTTCAGCACCTCATTCATGTTTCTTCAGATCCATTCATGCATGGATCACACTGTCCAGCAATTATTTGTTAAATGTCTAGCTATCCAGGAGGCAAGTGCCATGACCTGCCTTTACCCCTAGTACTTAACTTAGGAGCTGGCACATACCTCCTTTGGTAGGTCTTCCTACCCCTGATATATGTTGAACCGAACTGATGAATAGAAAAAAGCAAAATTATCTGGTTCCTGGAGATCAAACACAAAGCGTGGACTTACCAACCTGCCAAGATATTTTAAAATTTCAGTGTAGTTTGTCATTTAGGTCTTGCAGAGTTGCTTTTGTTAACTCCTATAAAGTTGACTATTGGGCTAAGATTATTGAAGGTGGTGATTACGTGATAGAGTGACGTTTAAATTTTTAAACGGCTGGATTTCAATCAGATTCATCAAATTTTTTGAACCATAGTCCAATATTACTGATATTTAAAACCTGATATAATCTAGTATCTGCAAAACCAACAAATACACACAAGTCTCTCCTACTGAGTCACCTGAATGCAAAATCAACTGTAATTCAAGAAACCAAAAACACTAAGGGGTGAGCTTTGTCAGACTGGATCAACTTGTTCTACCTGTTATGGACAAAGAAAAGACTGATGAGGTCCCAAGCTACAAGTTGTACCTGGGGTAATGACAAGCATTCTGTGTCTCCCCCTGCTGGTTGGTGAAATAATTAAACGGAACAACCCCCAAGAGTGAAGAACTATGACCTCACAGCTTTGTAGCATTGGGTCAACTGGCCTCTGTAAAGTTTTAATAAGGTAGGTTGATCAAAAGAGTTCACGTCAGGATATTTGATCTCATCTCAAGCTTTCTAACTCTACTTAATTAGCGTTCTGCATTTCTTAACAATTCTAACTTCACATCCCATTGAAATAAAACATTAAGAGACCCACTTCTCGCATATTTTAATTCCGGGCTATAACTACATTTTGATTAGATTAAAATTGTTTTAAAAAGGTTGTGTTTGAAAATAATCTTGAGTTTTACCACAAGGGATATCATTTCCTCTAGTCTTCAAAGGATTGTTTTAGTCCACCAGTAAATCTGGCAATAAGAAAACTAATCTTATAAACAGCACCGCTGGATAAAGCAAACCCACAGAAAATGTGGGGAAAAAAAGATTGATCCCAAATATGTTTCTATTATTCTGTTACCTTTATTTGGTGATTGTAAATCTGACAGACTCAAATTCCAAAAGTATTTGAAAAGGCTTTTTATTGTGAATATTTATGTGAGTATTCATGACAAGAGTTGAGACAAGCCAAGAGTCCACAAAGAAGATATTGTTTTATAGATAATTTACAAACAAAAAAATGCTCTTATTCAATGGTGACAGCTAAAAAATCCAAGCCTTGCCATTATCAGCTAAAAAGCAAAGACTATACAACAGAAAGCGAGGGGGAAATGAGAAGGAAAAAAACAAAAATGAGTAGAATTGATAAGATTAGATATGAGAACCAACAATAAAGCACCAAGAAGTCAACGCAACAGTGAGAAGAAATAAAATAATAATAAAGTAATACCCGAAAAAACAAGGAGTGAAAAAAAAAACCATGGTGAGGAAATGGTTTTTGAAAAATATAAAGGGCATACAACAGTGTCCACTGGAAATGTTTTTGTAGGCTTGGTTGTGTAGCGTAGAACAATATCTGATACTAATGGTTAAATTGTGCTTATTATATTATGTTTACTAGGTTAGGCAATAGTGTTATGCCTTTTAAGAAGAGTTTGATTAAAAATAATAGAAACATTTTTATTTACTTATACATAAATATTTGAGTACTATATTATTCAAGGTATGTTAACTTCTTAAACAATTTTTAAATAGCAATAGCCTAATGTATGAATTTATTTATTATTTCTGTCACAGTCCAGTGCCAGTCATTCTGGGACAGGACTCACACTCCTTCTACCTTAAGATGCTACCATCAATGGCCTCCAAGTTTGCTAAACAGGAAGAGAGCGGAGCATCACACATGAAAGCTTTTATAGGCCAGGCCTGGAGATGGCTGACAAGAAATCTGCCAGCATTGCACTGACCATAAATTAGTCACATGACTCCAATCTAATTGCCAGGAGGCTCTGGGAAATGTCCTCTTACTTTCTGAAGAAAAACGATAACATGGATATTGATCAGCAACAGTATTCTCTGCATGAGGTTCTAGAGATTCATCAGTGGGTGGTAGGTTGAAGGAACAGACAAAAATCCTGCCTTTATGGGCAGGAAATTAACAGTAAGTGGAATATGTAAGTTAAATGCATGGTATATTAAATGATGCTAAGTGCTAAGTAGAAAATTAAAGTACCCAGGTAAGGAGGGTAGGAAGTATAGAAGAATTCAGTTACCATTTAAATAAGGCAGTCATGGAAGGCTTCACTGAGTAGGAGACCTTTGAGAAAAGATCTGAAGGAGGTAAGGGAGTTAGTGAATATCTAGGGGAAGAAATTTTCAGGCATAAGGTATTGCAAGTTCAAGAGCCCCGAGGCAGGAGTGTGGCTGGCATGTTAGAAGAACTGTAAGGAGGCCAGTGTGGCTGGAGTAGAGTGAGGTGGTGGTAGTGGTGGTGGTGGTGAATTAATAGGAGATGAAGTCAATAAGGTCTTGGGAAGGCAGGCTTCGTAGAGTTTTTAGGCCATTGTGAGGACTTCAGCTTTTTCTTTGAGTGAGACTAGAAGCATTTGACAAGAGGATTGACATACACAGGGCTACTTTTTTAATGGTCTCATTCTAGTTGCTTGATTGAGAATAGGATGTAGGGGACAAGCATGGACACAGGTAGACTCATTAGACCGTTACAATAATCAGGTGAGACTGGAGCAGTAAAAGTGATAGAAAGTGATTGGATTATACATATATTCTAAAAGTAGAGTCAACAAGATGTGCTGATATGGTGGAGAGAAGGAAAAGAATCAAGTATGACTCTAAGATGTGCCTTAACAAACAAGAGTGTCGGAGGCACATATTTTTAAAGACGAGTGAGGGTCTGATCAGGAGTTGAACTTTTGATAGGTTAAATTTGACATGGTTATTAGGTATTCAAGTGGAAATCTGAGAAGGACCTGGGATACAATGAGTCTAAACTTCAGTGGAGAGGTCTGGCTGAAGATAGAAAGTTGTTAGTTAACAGGTCCTTGTTAGATGAGATCCCTAAGGCAGTGAGAGGGGAGCTCCAAAGACTGGACTTGATGGCACTCCAACATGCCAAGGTTGGATAGATGAGGAAGACCTACCAAAGGAGATGAAGAATAAGAGCTACTCAGGTAGAAGGAAAACCAGGTGGAAGGCAAGGGAAGGAAATGATTCAAGAAGAGAGAGATCAAATGAAGCAAATGTTGCTGATGATCAAGTAAAGATTGAGGTTTGACCCTTAGATTTAGAACATGGAGGTCATACATGAACTTGACAAGAGCTGTGTTTCCATCAGTGAGAATTAAACCTGGCTAGAGGAGTACAAAGCGAATATGAGAAGAGATATTGGGGATAATGAGTACACATACTTGTTTTGCCGTAGAAAGGAGAGAAGGGTGTTGGCTGGAGTGCAAAGTGGGTTAAGAGATGGCTTTCTTTTTCCGATATTTATATGGTGATGAGACAGGAGTTGTTGTTATAGGAGAGAGATGGGATATTGGGAAATTTCTAGAGCAGTTTTCTTGTGGAGACAAAAGCAGATCAGATCAAGTGCACAAGGGAAGGGATCGGCCTTTCCTGGCAGAGGGGATGCTCTGCAGCAGCAGGGAAGAAGTCAGAGCTACATGACCCAGATGCAGGTAGGTGGTGGGTGTGGGTGTGGGAACTTGTGGAGCATCTCATTTAATTGCCTCTATTTCCTCAATAGAATGAGAGTGGGAACAAAGAAGGAACTGTTAGTTATTTGAGGAGCGTGTGAAAAATACAAAACAGTGACCTAGGAGAGCAGAAGAGTAAATGGACTGGGGAAATGTAGTATGATTGTCCAGCCACATTAAGGGCTCTCTTGTGGAGAGTGAGCAGGAATTTAAAGTGAGGCAAGTCAGCAGTCCTGTGTTTATTTCCAGCTTCATTTAGTTTCACGGGTACAGGTGAGGATAAGAGGAGAGTTGGGTTTGACTAGAGTTGCATTTTTCAAGTGAGTAGGTGAGAGAGAGAGAGAGAGAGAGAGAGAGAGAGAGAGAGAGAGAGAGAGAGAGAGAGAGAGAGAGAGAAGGAAATGAGGGCCTATGCAAAGAAATGATTCTAATGATTTGCTACAGAATTTTACCTGGATAAGAAGTGACGTGAGGGTACAAAGAATTAAGAGACAGTTTCAAAGGTAAGATCAATGTGTTATAGTTGTAGATGCCGTGCTGAGCTGGAATATTAGAGCATGTAAACTAGAAAGATTGAAGATGGTGAACAGAGAAGGCAAATTAAAAACAGGTTACAAATTTTGATAACCACAGTGTCTAGGTCATGCACGACTGTGAGAGGGGACCACTGAAATAGTGTGGAGAAGAGTTCAAGGAAATTAGAAAACGGGGTTTTGGAATTATCATCTGCACAGATATTGAAATTACTAAGAATTATGATAGGAGTAGTTTAGTAGTAAATGACACTGTATCAGGAACTAAAATCTGTAAAGAAAAAAAAACTGTAAGGGGATGATCTGTTAGCCCGTAGTTGCTTAGAGAAAGAAAAAGTGTTCTGTGATGTAACCATGATGACAAAGGATTCAAAGCTGGAGAGTGCTAGGAGGTAGTAAAAGCATGAAAGAGGTCACCTGATTCACAACCACCTTGCTGGTATACAGGGGTGGCAAAGAAAAGGATGCAGGGGAAATGATGTTCCCAAGAGAGAAAATGTATACATTGTATACCTTTTATGATGAACAGTTTTTACTAAGCACAATGGCCTTTAAGTCCATCCAGGATGTTGTATGTATCAATCATCCATTGTTTTTGTTACTGAGTAGTATTCCATTGTATGGATATGTCAGAATTTGTCTACACATTTTCTCATCTAAGGACATTTGAATTGTGTGATGGACTGAATGTTTATGTCTTCCCCTAATCTATATGTTGAAGCCCTAACCCCAATGTGATGTATTTGGTGATGGCATCTTTGGTTTAGAAGAAGTCATGTGTGTGATTAGCCTGAGTTGCCTAAGACAAGCTGTTGTCAGTATTTTGCTATTACCAACAAAGTTGCTATGAACATTTTTGTGTACAGGATTGCAACGGCCCTCTTAAAGTGAGTTTTGTTCCAAGCTTCCTTGAAATTGTAGTTTTAGTGTTCTTGTTGTGTTGTTTTGTCTAACTCAAAATAGATAAATCCTTAATTATTAATACTGTCAAAAAATTTATCCACAGAAACAACATGGAGATACACCCTATAAAATTAACTACAACAATATGGACAACACTTGCATGCATAGTGTTGAGTGAATAAAGCCAGCCACAGAAGTTTGATTTCATTTATATCAAGTACAAACTAGCAAAGTTAATTGATAAGGTCAGAAGTCTAGATAGTAGTTATTCTAGAAGAGAGATCATCACTGGCTTGCAGGGTGCTGCTAATATTCTGCTATTTGATCTGATTGATGGTTTCATTGGTCTGACAGTGAAAATTCATAGAGCTGCACACTTGTGAGAGGTATACTTTTCTGAATGTGTAAATGCTCCAATAAAATCCCCCAAATGAACTTTAGTATAGGATTCAAGGGTTCCCCTAATATGTTCCTTTGTTTTTTTGCTCAGACTGGAAAGGCTGGAATCCATGATTCCATTTAAAGTTGCAATCATCAATAACATTTTATTTTCTAATGCTCCCTGAGAGAAAAGGGGAGAGAAGTGTTTCGAGCTTGGTGGCTTGAACAAACTCTCTCTAATTTACTTATAGTGCTAGCATTGATTTCATCTGTAATTCTTTTTTTCCTGTAATCGATCTCACTGTCAAAACCCAACTTGAGAACAATGGAATGGGTAAGTGGAATTTTTATTTATTAAAAGGGCAACATCTCAGAAATGAAATTACAATTTAGTTGGGATAAATTGTCTTATAACTTCATTTTTTTGCATTAAAGCTATAATTGAGGGGCATTATATGCTGTTTATCACTGCAATAAAAATGTAGTCAGAATGAACTTCTCGAGGCTGTTAAACTGCCTCTTATTTGCATTGAAACTATACTCACAGCCCATTATCTTGGGCTATATTTTTTGGTATAAGGGAATTGCTATCAAAGTGTACTTAATCTGAAAGGAATTGGATTATAATTGGAGTCTTTGTGAAAGGGGAGTGAAAATTATTTGGTATTGTCATAAGGTAACAATGTACTGTTGGCATATTAAAAGAATGTATCAGTGGCACTGAAGGGCATATTGGTTATCATCATTTGATGTCAAATGATACTCCACATTTTTGTTCCTAATCAATCTGGATAGTGAAAGAAAGAAAACATTTTTCAGTTCATCCGATCTGATAGGCCTGGTTTTCCAAAGCGTATTGAAGAATTCATCATATTCTGTTACCCAATCATAGATATCATGTGGTTCTTCATGAGGAATGTTAGGATATGAGAGTAAAAATTTCTGTGTTTGGAACACAGTAGGTGTTTCATAAATGTCCATTAAATTAAATCAAGTCACCCACAGGTCTGAGGGAAACAGAATGTTCCTTGTAATAGATTATTATAAAGATCTATTCATCTATAAATGAATGTAGCATGATTTTTATCATTTTTATATTATAATATGCCAGCTTAATTATTGCCAGGCATGCCTGTCAGGATAAAAACACAAACAAACAAACAAACAAATAAACCACTGTCACATAATCTAGGTCAGAATCTGGCAACCTTTTATGTAAATGGCCATGTAAAAAACATTTTACCTTTGCAGACAATACAGTCATTGTCACAACTCCCCAACTCTGTCACTGTAGCGTGAAAGCATCCATGGATGGAGCTGTGTTCTAATAAAACTATAAAAACAGACAGCTGGCTGGATTTGGCCTGTGGGCTATAGTTTGCAGACCCCAATCTATGATGATTGCCTGGTAACTTTGTGATTGTAAACAGGAAAACAAACCCATTCGCTGAAGTCTCATGTCTGTATATCGTCATAAGCTGGCCATCCAGATGCAAAATATGGCTTACTATGTTATAATGAAATTTATCATATCATATTCTTATTAAATTATAAGGTAATTGTAATGTAACTATTTTCATTATGATATGCTAATAAAACTGATTGTTATCATTAGAAATAAATAGCACTTCATTCTTTTCTCTTTGGAGACATTTACAAGCATCTCCTCCTCTTAAGGGGAAATATAAAAAGCAAGTCAGGATGATTTCTAAACAGAGGGAATTTAGAAGTTCATTTTCAAACTTGCATGACTCTAGCTGTGATTGTTCTCCAACTTGCCACTGTTTTCCCAAAGTCTAAACAAGGCAAACCAAAGGTGGGTTTGTCTCTCTCCTGACTTATGAATAGTCCATTCTATCACTGAAACAGCAGCTACGATCATGCCTATGCTTTGAAGCCCTGGAGAAATCCAGAGAGGACAAGAGGGGACTTCTGCACCAGGGACAGACGCTGGGGGTCTCACTGCTGACCCATTGGCTAGAATTGAAAGTTCACTCAAAAATAAGCCATTAAGAGGTGACTTGTGTCACCTGTTTGAGCAGGTCACAAGCTACCTTGCAGCCAACTGCTTGATCTGTCCACTTGCCAAATTCCTAATTTGCAGAAGTAAGATAATATGCCCACTTTCCAGGGTTGACATGAGCATTAAATGAGATGGAATACATAAAAGTGCTTAGTACACTCAACCAAGACACTTTTGTTAACTCGTGTGTTTGTCCAGCTCTTCACTCGGTTGTGGCTGCTTCCTTTGTGTATGACGAGTGCTCGGTGAATCGCAGGCGCTGACAAACCATCACTGACTAATTTTCCTACCTTCCAATCTGTAGGCCTCTTTGAAACCTGGGGCTGACACCAGGAGGCCAAACCTGACCTGACGTGCCATGATATCTTCATATCCCTTAGCTGCACATGCAATCGAGGGCAGCAGTTGCAGTGCATTTCCCGATACTTATATTTCCAGTATTTTTTGACATTTAACACCATTAGAACATACAGCAGAATCCAAGTACAGTTTCTTCGAGGTAAAAAATGTGAGTGTTTTTTCTTATCTCAGTGTGTTGAATAACCTTTAGATGCAAAGTTAGCACAGCAAACATTGACACGATGCAAGCAGCTCAGTGCAGAGCGCCTAAAAATAAATATAAGAAGTTCATATGCTACCAAAAAAAAAAACCAGTTACATATTTAAATGAAAAAACAGCTTTGAGGCTTATGGATTTATGAGATCTCACTATTGCCTTTGATCCCATGGAAACAATTGATTGGAAGACACTAAATATAGTTGTATACATTATATATACATTATTTAGATAAAGCTATCAATTTGCTTCTGAGCCTATTGTTTTAAAAGTTTTATGGTGACAATGAAGTTTGTTTTTTCAACTGAGGCCTCAATTTATGGGACTGCAAGGCCACGTGATTTTGGAGTCATAATTTTTCGATTTGAGTCCTAAACTGATTTTTTTAGGGCAACTTGGATGATCTTTTGGGTGACCTTGGTTTTCTTCTTCATATGATTTAAGGGACAGCTTCTAATGTTCCTGCAAAACAATACCGTCCCTCCTCCCCACCCTCTCCTTCCACTAGATATGGTCCTTGGGTGTAGCTCTGAATCCTGATTTCTCTCATCCTTGAAGACAGGTCTTTTCCAGGGATGCTTCCTCATCCTTCAAGTACCATTAGCTGCTGGCAGGCACCCATTCCCTTTGTTACCATTTCTAAGGTCTTTGGAAAAACCTCACTTCCCTTATTTAAGACTCACAGTTTAATCCGTTTCACTGGTGGGTCCATACTAGTTTAAGCAAACCAGTATATCCTGCCTCCCTGATCACAATGGATTGATTAAAGGACACTTAAATGTCCCAGTATCCACTGTCAGTGGGACAGTCTGAGTCATGTGTCTTTTCCTGTATCTGTCCGAATGTATGTGAGGACTTTGGCTTGAATGCTCTGATAAAGACTTCCTCTTTCCTTCTAAACACAAAGGCAAAAGGATGCATCCTGGAGAGTCTCTGGCAGTCACTTTTCGAGTTGGATATGAAAGCAGATGAGGGTAAAGGGGACCAAACATATGGTGATGGAGGGAGAACTGACTCTAGTGGTGAACACACACTGTGATGTATAGATGATGTAGTATAGAATTGTACACCTGAAACCTATGTAACCTTACTAACAATTGTTGCCCCAATAAACTTTAATTAAAAAGAAAGAAAGAAAGAAAGAAAGAAAGAAAGAAAGAAAGAAAGAAAGAAAGAAAGAAAGAAAGAAAGGGAAGTAACTGGGCTCTTGGTGGCATTTTAGAGCCATGAGTTCAAGCTTTACTTGAAGCCAGTGTTATCTCTATACTGGAGATACATAAAAGTTCAATTTATTTTAGTGCTTAAGCTGTATGAGTTGTACTTTTGTCACCAGCCAGAGTCTGAACTGAAGTACGTAGGCCCTCCAGATATACACACACTTGTCTGAAACTGAGGGTGAACATGGAATAAACTCAAATGGCACCTTAGCTGCTTGCAAAGCTTTGTACAAGGTTAAGAGCTGCATTGGCATCGTTACTCCTATCCCATTCCATCCAGCTTCCTAAGTTTCTTCCCTTCTTTCTTTTAAATTCCAGTCCTTTTCATGCTACCCATAGTCAATCCCACTGGCAATCCTATTTCTGATAACAATAAGACTAGTATTTATTTAGCACCTATTAGGGTAGACACTGTATTTGGTGCCTCGTAAGGATGCCTAATCCGTAACAACCTTCTCAAGTATTATAATTCCCATTTTAAGATGAGGAAGTTGAGATTTAGGATAACTAAGTGACCTACCCAAGGTTCCACTCTAGTAAGTGGTGCAAATGGGATTCAAATCCAGGCATTCTGGCACCACAGTTTGGGCTCTGTCACTTTGTTGAACTGACAATCAGTTTATGGATGTGTCTTAGGACGTGAGATAAGTTGATACGGGCCTCCAGCCTTCCATGCAAACATTTATTGAATGTCTAATATGTGCCAAATACTTTGGCCGATGATAAGTAGATACAACCATAAACAAGCCAGGCAAGGACTCTGCCATCCTCGGGCTTACTGCTCAGTGGGGCACACATCCAGATAGACCGAAATTACCATTCCAGGGTGGTAAGCGCTCCAGAGCGGAAGCTGCGAGCAGGCATGTAGCAGAGTCACCCAACCCATCTTAGGGCACCAGGGGAAAGTTCCAGGATAAAGTGAAGCCCATGCCACGACTTGTAATAATTAGCTAGATAATGGGTGCTTAAGAAGAGAGATTGAGAAGTATTTCAGGGATAGTGACTAAAACCCTGAAAAAGCCTGGTGGGTTTAGAGAACCAAGAGTTTTGAATTGCGTAACAGCATGTGGCCAGAAAAGAGGTGGGGTAGGTCATCTTGGAGCCAAGTTATAGAGTTCAATTGTAAGAATGGTGGTGGGGATTAAACATTCATGTAATTGTCTTGATCAGAGCTGTTTCTCAGAAAAATCAGTCTGGCTCTTCGGAAAATGAATTAGAGGCAGTCATGACTGGAAACTGAGAGACTAGATAGGAGGCCAGGCAATAACATGGGTGAAATATGGGGTGGTCCCAACCAGGAGGGTGGGAATGGAGAGAGAGAGAGAGAGAGAGAGAGAGAGAGATGGCAATGACAAATATGAGACCTCTTTAAAAAATAGAATTGGCGTGACTGATTGGACCTGAGGTTTGAGGAAGAAGTGCCATTAAGAATGACTCTTGGGCTTTGTCTAGGGAAACTGGGCAGAGAGTGACAACATTCACTGAAATGAAGAATAAAGGAGGAGGAGCAAGGTTGGAGGGGAAGCAGATGAAGTCATCCCTTTATCATGTTAGTGGTTTCTAAACTTTGTCTTCCAGAGTCTTTCTTGATTTAGTATTCTCCTTCTGTTCTTTTCCTCTGTGATGGCAGCTATATCACTACACTTGGTCAAATATATTGTCAAACTTTCTCAGAAAACAAAAATATGACAGACCTATTACTATCAGCATATATACAAAACCACTACAGTGAGTAGGGCCTCAGGAGCTGCTCCGGCCCCGAAGCTCAGCGTTCCCCAATTACTCAGATTTCTCTATTAGAGACAGACATTAAATAACAACAAGCAACTTGATGGCACTTAAAGGCTTAAATGAATTTAGAGAGTAAACAATAGATTTCATGTGGGTGTTCAAATAGTGATGCAATAGGAAAAAAACGGGATAAGTCAACACTTCTATGCAAGTCGTTTTCTTAGGCTTTTAAGCAAATTATCAGCAAATGTTAATAAGGAGCCCACATAGGAGAAATCTTTTGATGAACCCAAATTATAGGAGAAAAACAATGGACTTTTTGAAACCAATTCCAAAGTTAGTCTTGCAAAAAATTAAGCTCCTTTCAGCCCAACATTTGCATGTAGTCCCCCCACAATGATCTGCCACCTTTCTATCCTCCTCGGTACTCTCAGTTCTTAGACAAGGAAAACATAAGCATCTGGCTATGGCAAATATCGCCCGTGATCTCCAAAACACAGATTTTGGAAAAGTGAAAAGAAAAACAAATAAGAGGCATAGAACACCAAATCTATGACAAAGGACTGACCAGTGTGAAGTTTCCTAAGCTCTGGGATTGTTGACAAATATTTTCTTTCTTGATTCCTGTGATCTGATTCCAACTCTTTCTCTACAGCTTTTTGTTATATGATCAGATATACCATAGATGATGAGAGACATGGCAAATTAATTATGGCCCACTTTACAATGAGCCCAGTTGAAACTTTGGGATCCTTCTCAACACAGTGTTCCAGACCATCACTGGCGATTGGTAGAAATTGGCCAATACAGTGTATTTGAACGATTGGACCAAATTGTTCATCCCTCCCTATATCTATGCCCTTTGCCAGGTAATTTTGCACTTCTTCTCACGTCCCCTCCTCTTGACTTTAGGATTGGCCATGTAACTTGCTTTGGCCAATGGAATGTTATTAAACTGCTGAAAACAGTGGCTTGAACTGTGCATTTGTGATATTTCTGCCTCACTCTATTGGCCAAAGCAAATTATAAGAGCCAAGTGGGAAGAGGCTGGGAAGGTACATGGAAAAGGGCATGGATACAGGGAAGGGCGAAAAATTGGGGTCAGTAATAAAATCTGCCACAAACTTGATCACTGCTTTGTTTTACTGCTAAGAATTAAATCGTGGGCTGGGAGAGTATAACGGAAAGTGTGTGTGTTTGGGGTAGGGAAAGTTGGTTTAAACAAGATGGTCAAAGGGGTCTTCTCTGAGGGGTGAGATCTGAATGCTAGAAAGGAAACACACTTGCTAGAGGCTAGAGTAAGGGTATTTCAGGCCTCAGGGCCCCGGCCAGCACATCCAGAATCTCTGTATGAGCTGTAAAATGATCCCCCTCTCTCAAGAGTGGAATTTCCAGGGATGCCCTTCCCCTGGGCTATCTGGCTTGGACAGTGAAGCTATGGCTGGATTTCAGTTCCCATTGGTTGAGCTGTCCCACACGGGAGCACAGACAGCGAAATCTCATGGTGTGTTATGAGAACTATCAGAAGGCCACCATGGCTTGCAAAGATGATCAACGAGGAGTGGTTATTTATGTCACAGAATCATTCATTACATCTTAAAGATTAAATCTGAGGTCACTATAATCCTGTGGGTTTGCTAGAACAGTATGTGTCACTGCTCAAGTAGGATGCATTTAATGTTAAATGTTAAGAATCTCTGCCTAATAATCAATCACCAATAAAGCCAGAGCCTATGAAATAAAATGTATGTTCATGAAAAAGTACAATTCATTTTTTTAAGGTTTCCACGTTTTGTTTTGTTTTTGTTTTTGTTTTTTAATGCATCTACCAGGTAAGACAAGTCATTACTCAAGTCAAGGCAAAGTCAGAAAACTATTTTTGTGAATCGGGCATTTGAAAAAGCAAACTGGCAAAATAAAAAAACAAAATAAAATTTTTTTAAAAGATGGAACTTCCTAATAGGATGTTTTGAGATCATGAGAGCCACCCCTTCATCTTGTAATTGGAAAATGAAATGAAAATAGATTTCATTTTCAAGTGAAAGTGGATTTCAAGTGAAGTTGGGTCACAGCTCATCCCATTCCATGAACTGTCCAAAGAATCACGCTTGGCCGTAAGCACTGAGCAAACCTGCTGGCCCTCCCTCCTACTGGACCCATGTTTGGTTTTGTGGCATACGAGAAGTAGAAGAGGAAGGTGAAAGGGAAGGCGAAAATTCCACAATCGTTGTTGGAAGCACCCCAGATCTTGGCTCAGGGGTTCACTGGAGATTATGAAACGATGTTAATGGCTCCAGTTTCACGGAAGAGACAGAGAGGAGGGAAACGGAGAGAACGAACATTAGGAACGATGAGGAGGGAGTGGAAGCTGAGCATTCTGCAGTGACTAAGCAAGCAGCTGGTGTGTGGCTGGACAGCTTGAATTCTCTGTGGGTAGATTGGATATTTGGATGGAAGGGCATGAGTTGCTTGGCTTGGGCTTTCATTGTGAGCAGCAGGTGTTATAATGGGCAGCCGGGATAATTTTTTTTTTTGAGGGGCTGGAGAGGGAACCAGACTTTTGCCATTGCTACTTTTGTAGCAAAACATTTTTTTCTATTGTTTCTAGTACATCCATTCTGAGTCTCATCTGATGGGGTTGGACAGAATTAAGCCATTTGAACAAAATTGGGTATTTTAGGAGGGTCACGTTTGCATATTTGAGAAGTTCGATTCTATTTTATCTTATGGCCATAGGCTTTCAAATGAACAGCATTCTTTCCAAAGAACTATTGTGTCAAAATGTTTTTAGGTTTTTTTCTTGAAGAGAGGGAGAGTCTATGTTTACCTGTATGATCACCGCCTTTGGCAGGCTATGGGGAGGAATCTACTGTTACTGTGGGAGGTGCTTTTTGCTACCGAGGACAGCTATTACTTCATTATATTTACCTGTTTCCCTTTAAACGCTTCCTATGACTTATACACATTGATACTAGCTCCAAATTATACAAAACAGAAATTCAGAGAGTTTAAAAGTGAAATGCAAACAAGGAATAAGAGAAGCCCCTCCCACCACTGCCCCTCTCCCCAGGAGGCCAAGTGCTCACATGGTGACCTCCGCTGGGAAACACAGGAAGTACTTCAAAGTTCAGCTGGCTTCCTTGGGATGCTTAAGAAGGCTCTTACACATCTCACTCTTGCTCTCTATAAATGACCATTTTCCTGTACCAACATTTCCTCCCAGGATCAGGTGGGAAGGCTTTTCCCTGTGTGCCTGCTCCCTTTTGAACACAATGCCCTTTGCAATCGATGCTGCAAGTTGCCCATTGCAGCCCAAGCCAGGCAAACCAGCAGAGCATTGCTTGAGCACCAGGACGGAATGTCTCACTGGTTGGGTAATGGTGACAATCTGGGAACAGGCAGTGACTTATGTTGATCAGCATCTCTCTTGCCCAAATGGATGGCTGGGAAGCGAGCCCCTTGGCCCAAAGAGAGGACAGAGTGTTCCCTATCTAGCTGGCTGCAGGGTGGGCAGCACTGCTAATCTGAGCAATGTGAGCCCGTTAATCTTGGAATTATCTAAGAAAAGGCAATTGCCTGGCACTTTCTCAGCACACAAAGCAGGAGCTGCTATCAGTACTGCCATCGACAGAGTCTAATCGGACAGAGGCTTCCGAACAGCTGAATAATGTACAGTCAGCTATCTGCTGGACCCGGAGAGGCCCACTATCTGAGTTCCAGATGAAAGTGGAAATGCACAGAGATGCTTGGAGTCTGATTAAAAACCCTACACAAGTTATTCTCAAACTTTGCTTGGAGAGACTGTTAAAACACATATCCCTGGGCCCTTCTCTAAGAATTCTGAACTCGTAGGTCTGGGGTGGGCCTGAGCCTTTGAATTTCTGACAACTCCCCAGGAGATGGTCACACTGCAGGTGCAGGGACCACAGGTCGAGTTGCACGGCTGTCCACTCTAGAAGCTTCGGAGTTAGTTCTCAGGAAGTTTCAGCTCTGCCTGGAAATGTCCTGGAACCTCTGGGATTTCTGACCACTCATCTTTAAGCTCTGGTTTGCCTACTCTTTCATAAATGTCTCAATGAATATCAGGTTCAAAGCCAAAGAAATATGACAAAAAAACCCACATCCAGCAGGCAGCTGGTATTGTTCCGGCAATGACAGGATTTGTCCAGTGTAGCAAGAGGTCCCATTATTAGAGGTAGAGAACTGAGGGGAGGGGAAAGGGAGAAGCGCAAAAGTGTTTAGCTATTGTATATTTATATTTTATACTAAAATGGAGTTTATACTAAAATGCTTCTCAAGAGAAAGATGTTGATTTCAACAAAAGTGATGAGGGACTCCTAACCAGGCCCCTGAGGGGTTAAACATAGGCCACTTTGCATTTATACATCTCACAAATGTTGGTGATTTTGAGATGATCCCTTGATATTAAAAACAGGGTGTGCATTGATTCCTGCTGTGACCAGGCTGCTGGAACATTTGACTGACTCAATAATAATTATCCCGGTAGTGTTCTCAGGTAACTATTGTGGCATTGCTGGCTCCACACTCAGTTCCTCCTCCCCCACCCCCAATTACTTTTACTCTCAACACTACTTAAACTGATTTTTAAAGAAATATCATACTTATAAGCAAAATCAAGTGTTAATGACCCATGTTATATAGTAGCTACAATCCAGATAATTAGAGTCAAATCCACTTCCAAAAGCAGGCAATAAAGTTATTGGATGAATAAATAAGTTTGATTGCACTTTCACATTATGCACACAGAGAATAAAAAGTATCAAACTCATGTCTTGCTTGAGTATGCATCATTCAACACATTTCTTTGTGTAGCTAAATTGTAAATGTGTGTTTTCAAATCCCACAACAAATCAAGACAAGCTTGATTTGATCAAATATTATTGTATTAGTTTGGATAGGGCTGGTAATATTGCAGTTACAAGTGGCCCCCAAAATCTCAGTGGCTCACAGTCCATTCCCAATGCTGGTCAGCTCTGCTCATTGGAGCCACTAAGGGACCATGTTGATGCATGTGGTCCAGATTAGAAAGACGAAAAGAGCAAGGTCCAGGGTCTTACACCAGCAATTCAGTGATTTTGCCCAAATGTGACACATGTCATTTCTGACCACAATCCACAAACCCCCTGACTGACCAGGAAGTAGTAATGACTTTGCCTAGCTTCAAAGAGATAATGAAGCACAACTTCCCATGAGGGAAATTGTACGTTAGTAAACAGTGGAAAGGTTGATCTCAGGTGGAATCTATACAACAGTTTTTGATATGGAAGGAAAGAAGGTGGGATTTCTTTAATGGTCCACAAACTACAAATGCATGTCAGTTTCATGGCTTGAATCCAGGCCTAACTAAAGCCTTCTCCTAGAGAAGGTCAGATCTCTTTTTGGAAAATGGTATAATGAACAGTCAGATCAATCACTTTAAGGTAAATGATTTAGATCACCAGGGTAAACCTCTTGTGCCATTAGCCTGTAAGATGTGGTGGGAAGTGCACTGCATGGGAATGAGACCGTGATTCTAGCCTCATATCTGCCACTCTGTAACTTTAGACAAATTGCCTCATCACCTCTGTACATGAAGTGGTTAGATGAAATGATCGTTTCACTTCCTTTCGGTTCCAAGATTCTGCGATTCTATGAATTATCACCTTCATTTGGATTTATATAATATTGACCAGAAAATAGTGTGGTGGAAAAAAGAGATACTGAGAAATATTAATGATAATAGTGCTGGCCTTATAATGGAGCATATATAAGTTATATAATGAGTTCCCTTTAATATCATAGATATTTCTTTTTAATGCCAGAGTTGAATTATCACCCCCAAATCAACCGAAATGCCATGACTACAGGGAGCAGAGAGTGATGATTAATTGTAAAGGACAGGGACTTTGGCTTTTCACCTGCCTGGTCCCTGTAGCTTTTGGGGTCCTGTCTATTTGGATCGATGGTTTGCTAATTACAAAGTGTCTTTGGAAGGTTCCAGCATACTCTCTGGTGATTCATGTTTTTGCATTGATTTTCACATAAGCTAAGATGCAGTTGCACCATTTAAGCACTTGGAAATTGGTCATCAGTGAATTATTTTGGGTTTAATAGATTTGATAATACTTGGAGACTCTTTATGTTTTGATTTTTGGATTATACTACCTAACATAGTGAGAGTGGATGCGTATGTTCTATTTATCTACATTTATAAAACACTCCAGGAAGGATAGGCTCTGATTTATGGCTGGACCTCTATAGGCAGCCTGACATGAAATAAGGTCTAAAAATGAGTGCAGTGTGCCCCAGGCTACTTCTTCCGAGAACATTTATCTTACTTAGACCTGAAGTTGGCCCTGTGAGTGAGATGATCTTCATTTTAAATCGGGAGTCCTCTGCACTGTGATTGGACCTCAGTCACCAAACTACAAACCACATTGAGTCCTTGCCATCAGAAGTGCTAATTCAAAAACAAATTGCAATCACTAGGTTGTCTAGCAGGTACCTAAAGTGAATGATCTAAAGCAATGTTTTTATCTATATTTTTGAGTAATGGAAAGCAATATGTAGTTGATAAAGGGAACTTGATCTAGTTGAATCAAGTTCCAGGCTTAGCACTCCAACTTCAAAATCTTCTGGTCTTCCCAGGTTGTCCGCAGGCAACTTGGTGGCATTCTGAGGTACTGAGGAACACACCTAGGAACTCCTCCAGAAGCAATGGTCTTGCTGCTTTGGAACTGCACTCCAGCACGTTGGTCAAGAGGCTGGACTTTGGAGGTCCTATTTTGAGACTTGGACCTGTTTTTAACTCTTCCATTCATCATTTGGTGTTGTCTCTAATTTTTTAATCCTTCTTCCTTATATGCAAAATCAAGACAATGATACTTAATTTAAAAAGTCCTCTGAAGGGGAAAATGAAAGTAAGGAAATCAGTAAGGTGGCTTGGCATGTGGTAAGCACACAATAAATGTTAGCTCCTTCGCTTCCTCTTAGTAAGCCACATGTCTTATTCAGGGCTACAAAGTTTAATACATTAATAGGAAAATTGATGCTGGTTTTGATCAGTCATGGATGTGGTAACATCTAGCTTTATATCCTACATTTAAGAAATAATTCATATGCAAAAGAGAAGAACACAAAAGAATCAAATCTAACAAAAACACTGCATTATTTCATTCATCAAATTCATTTCTCTCTATGTAACTTAAGTATCACTTGTCTGAGTATCTACCAAATGTCCAGTATTGTGGGCCACTCTTTCTTGGATGCCCAGATAAAGATGGTTTGAATTCATCCCATGATTACTCACATTCCTTATGGAGATTCTTGGGTTCTAATTGATTCTCTTAAATAACTCTTATTCTATTTCCTGTTTGTACTGAAATCTCCAAATCTTTCATATTTCCCCTACAGTGATTGGTCTTTTCTCTCTACCTAGATTGAACACAACGTTTTGTCCTTGTTATCCCTAAACCATCACTTATGCAAAGCAGGTGTGTGAACGTATAGAGATGGTACAAAACAACCATCAATTTAAAACTATACCCAAGCCCAACACGTCCTTATTCTTACAAGTTATTGCTTAAACTTTTGATGGTTAGTTTTATATGTCGACTTGCGTAGGCTATAGTACCAGTTATTCCATCAAGTACTAGGTATTGCTGTGAATGTATTTTCTAGATGTGGTTAACAGCTACAATCAGTTGACTTTAAGTAAAGGAGATTTTCCTCAATAGCATGAGTGGGCCTCATCCACTCAGTTGAAAGGTCTTAAGAGTAAAACTAAGGTTTCCCTGAGGAAGAAGAAAGCCTGCCTACGACTGCCATTTTAGCTCCTGTCTGAGACTATAACCTAGCCACCAACCCTATTCCACAATAAGGCAATTCTTCGAAATAAATTATCTATCATCTATCTATCTATCTATCTATCTATCTATCTATCTATCTATCTATCTATCTATCTATCTCTTACTGTTTTCGTTTCTCTGGAGAACCCTGACTACTGATACAGGACCCACTTCCACTTGAAATTTTTCACCCATCTTATTTTCTCTCACAAAGCAGGTTTTAGAGAAAAACACTGATGGCAATAATTTGTAACACTTGTTATTAGAAATAATAGTTAGTCAGCATTAGTATGGACCAGACAAGTGCTTATTCCTGTACTCTGATGCCTACCTCTATTCAACCACCTCTCTGTGGACTGGTAGAGGTCAAGGTCACATCAATTTCAACCGGATGATATAATTTTGAAGGGACCCTTGTCAGGATATACTATCTCTAAATATCCCCAAGTGGATGGCTTGAGTACCAGAAACTCCACCCGTTCCTTTGGACAAAGGATTTGTTATAGGAGGAATAAACTGGGAAGGGAGCAATAATAATTCAGCTACTAGGACACTCAAATATTATAAACACTTTCTTGATCAATAGTCCAAAAACAATTACCTAAAATTTTAATGAGTGCAGCCTTCAGAATTATCCCTGGGGAGCAGACCTGGATGTCGTTCCTTGGTGGGGGGGCCACTGGGCACCTGCAGGATGTGGTAGAAAAAAGAGAGAAGAAAGGTGGGAAGCTGCCAAAGGAAGCGTCAACTCCTTCACACTTGAATTGGTTCCAATCACACCTGCTCCCTTTAGGGGAAGCCTTTCCATTAAACAATGATCGTGACGACTTGGCAGGCGGACTGAGTTTGGATGCAGGTAGATTATCAAAAGGATTCTTTTTCCCCCTCATAGATATACCCTCTCCTGCGCTGCAAAATATTTTCTCTGCTCCTGCCTTCTTTCTCCAGAGTCTCATGGGAAGGAAAGGTGATTCTCTTCAGTAACGTTAGAGTCTCCAATTGTTCCTTTGACCTCATCATCTTCTCTTGCTTTCCCAAGGATTTTTTTTCCTATTTGTCTTTCCTTTCCTTGCCTTCTCCCCAATTTTGGATCTTCCTTCTCTTGGGTACCTAAGTCTCCTCTATCTTGACAAAACAAACAACAACAACAACAACAACAACAACAAACCTTTCCCACATCTTGCTGCCTGTTCTCTTAGCTCACTGTAAAATATGTTTGTATTTTCTGTCTCCATCTCTTCACTGTCCTTAATTCAAAGCAATGCAATTTCTGTACATCTCATTGTGTCAGGACTCTCCAAGTATCCTTTAAACCAGTGGGAAAAACAGTAGCCTTTTTCAGAGCCTGTCTTATTTGGCCTCTTTTTAGCACCCAGCACGTCTGGCCTCAGAGCACCTGGCATCTTTTCTCACTCTGGCATCCTCAACAGTTGCTGATTTCTCTTCATCTCCCCTTTACTGGTTGCACTTTCTCTTCCCATCCCCTAAATGTCAATATACTCAAAGTTTAGATCTTACTTTTCTGTAATTGTATTTAGTCAAGATTTATTCTTTCATCAAGAGATTATTATCTCCAGATAAACGTTGCTGATACTGATCTAGAAAATACTCCTAAATTCCTTCTCCACAAAAATCTCAGGCTGACTACTGGTCCTTTCTACTTGGACACCTTCCTATCATATCAGCATGTAGAGTCTCTGAAAACAAAGGGTTTATCCATATTCACAAGTATTATCTCTCCCTCAAATATCCTCAGTATTCACCTCATTATTGGGGTTACAAACTTTGCGTCCCTCCATCCATATCCACAAAATCTTTGTGAGTCTTCCTTCATAATGACTTTTATATTAGATTCTTTCACTTTATTTCTCCATCATCATCCTATCGCCAATCTTCAGCAAATAGATATAGATTATATTCCTCCTCCTTCCTACTGATCTGTCCAACAAATTGGTGACAGAGAAATTATGTTGCAATCTCATTTTTTTGTTTTGTCAGTTATTCTCTCCTCCGCAGCAGTGGTTAAAGAATGAGGTGCAATTTCCTTCCCCTTATATTTAGGACTCCCTTCTACTCAATTCTAATCTTACTCTCTAAACTTTCATGTTACAGGACTGATTAATCATTATCTTGCATTCTTGCCTCCAAGCATGATATTTTTAGTTCTTTGCAACACTTTCTTCCTGTTATTTCTCTTATTCGCCCTTTGGTGCCCACTTCAAATTTTGACATTTCTCTGTCTGCTGCAGTTGCCAATAAGTGCCACCTTTTCTGAATTTCTGAAACATTTCTAAGTATAGAAGTATCTTTACCTAAATATATTTATGTCAATATCTCTTGCTGAGCAGACCTTAAACTCTTTTAAAGTCAGGGACTAATTCTCTGACTTATAAATCTCCAATATCTAAAAGAGTATTTGTTGTTCTTGATGCTAGGAGTCTTCAATGGCTTTATTTCTACAATAAAAAAGAAGCAGTATTTCTCAGTGGTTAACAATGCAAATGTTAGACTTGGGTTTATACTTCAACTCTGCTATGCATTTAGCTGTGTGACCTTGGTCGTGTTATTTCAACTTGCTAAGCCTTATCTGAAAAATGTATATAATAATAGTACCTGCCTGAAAATAGTTGTAAGAATGAAAGGGATAATATATGTAAAGTGTTCAGCATACTGCCTGGCACATATTAAGGAGACAATAAATGTTAGCTATTTCAGACTGGGTACTCAACACACATATGATGAAGGACTGAATTAGTATTGTATTGCTGAATTAGAAAATTATACACTTTATAATTTTAACGTGTTCTTCAAGTCCTATTTCTACATTAGTTTATCAAAATTTGAAAGACTAAAATGAATTAAATGTGTATTGCTGAATTACTTTTTACCAGACTTGGGCTGGGAAAAGTCAGTAATATTTATTCAGTCACTGTTGAGTGTACAATGTTGTAGGAAGCTTATAGTACTTTTGGGTATAGATTAGACTGACTTCATATTTCAGTAGAAAAGGCAGATTAGAAAAATTTGAGTCTTGACTCTGTTAATAATTAGGTTGCTGATTCAGGGGAGGTTGCTTTACCTCTGTGAGTTTTAGTTTTTTAACCTTTCTGAAATGTAGTAAGAATTAACTAAAAAATACATATTTAAAATATTTACATATAGTATTCTGTACACAAAAATGCTATGTGATTGATGCCCTTACTTGAATATTCTACACCTTTAAAAAGACTGTAATGTAATTTTTGATAGGTTTAAAACTATTTTCACTGAATTTATTATTTGAAAAACATACTTTCTTCTGTTTTCTAAAACTTTGGGTCTTTGCTTATTTGGAGTCTTTTTTTCTGGCTAATGTAAAATAAATGTATTGATTACTTACTATGTGCCAGGAACTGTGCTAGGCATACACAAATACATACACGCATAGGCAATGTGATAGTGTTTAATTAAAGTATCACTAATGTGCTAAGTGAACACAGAAAAAGGAGTAATTAAACCAGACACAGAAAGGCAAATATTGTATTGCATGACCTTACTTATATATGAAATCTAAAATAGTCAAACTTATGGAAGCAGAGGGCAGAATGGTGATTGCCAGGGGGAGGGGGTGAGAGGTAGAAAAGATGAGATGTTGGTCAAAGAGTACAAGTTTCAGTCATGCCGATGAATGAGGTTTGAAGGTCTAATGTACAGCACGGTGATGATCGTTCACGCTGCATTGTCTACTTGAAATTTTCTCAGAGGATATAGCTTAAATCTTCTCATTACCTACACACACACGCACAATGGTAACTATGGAGAGGGGATGAGCACGTTATTTAGCTTGATTATGGAGATCTTTTCACAGTGTGCACATGTATCAAAACACCAAGCTGTACACCTTCAATATATACAATTTTATATGTCAAAGATTTTTCAACAAAGTTGTTTTAAAAAAAAAGAGAATGCCATGAATTCTTGCTTTAGATGGAAGTAGTGAAACTATAATGATTTAACATTTTCCCTGGACCTTATAGGTTAGGTAGGAATTTGACAGATCCACAAGTGGATGGGTATATTTGGCAGCAGTAACAGCATAAACAAAGGCAGGGAGGCTTGAAAGTGCTACGGTATTCACAAGGTCACAGATTCTCTGCTCTGATTAGAACATTGAAGTATGCACGTGTGTTAGAGGCAGTGGTGTGCTGGTGTCAGCTCACACGAGCTCACTCATCAGAGCCAAATGCCCACATCTCTGCCTGTCTTTGCATTCACTGAGATCACATTGGTAGCTTCAAACCGGCCGTTGGAGAAATATTTACACCTGGAAAAGTGGCAAACACTACCAAACAGGTTTTGTTGTTATTGTGCTGTTGTTGTTATTGTTATTTTCCTTTAAAGCTGATTGTTAAACATTCATCAACACAAAACTTGTAAGAAGTGGCAACTTTGACAAGGTTAGTCTGAAAAGTTAAAAAAGGTGATATTGTGAATGATCTGGTGAGATAAGCAAAGGACGTTGAAGTTTAACGAAATGTTTTTTATGATTTATATTAACATGGGGTATTTTGTGGGCAAAACCTCTAAAAAAATTAAACTTTGCAAAGGGGTAACACAAATATATTTAAACAGAAATCTGATTTTGAGGGCAAATGGTTTTAAACTGTGTGAGTAGGTCAGCACGGACAAAGCTCAGGGTAAGAAATAAAAACATTTGGGAAATACTTAGTTGTCTTGTCAGCCAAAATAAAATGTTCTCTGCAGTCCTAAGAATTCTGAGAGTCATTTCTACTATGTAAACATTTCTTGGTACTGCTGACATTTCCTCTTGACAACACTTCATCTTTCAGGCAATAACAGGTAAACATTAAGCCTATAAAATTATTTTTAAAAAACCTTTTGTCCTTGTGTTCCTTTTAGAAAGAAGTGACATGACTGGTGGAGACTTTAATATGTAATAAGGAAGGATACTAAAGTGTAGAAGTGGCAAATTAGGTAACTTCCTTTAAATAGATGATCAATCACAGCTGTATGGGGCTTGCTGTTTTTGAAATAAAATAGTCAATGAGAGCAAGCTAATTACTGAACTAATCTTGAATATGTTTTAACGATGTGATACAATCTGAAAGGAAGACCAAAAATAAGAAGATATTAAAAAAAAAAAAGAAAAAACTTTTTTTTAAATCCATAGAGGAAAATGGCATAAGTTTGTACATGCCAACATTGATTTTATTAACAAATAGTATCTTTTGAAGCCTAGTTTTAAGTAACTGTTTGTCAGTAAATACAAATGCACTTATTGAGTACTTACTGTACACCAACATTTGTTCCAAAAGCTTTACATGTGTTCTCTGGCTTGATATTCTCAACAACTCTATAATGTCCATTGTTCTTAGTATTCCTATTTTACTATAAAGAAATAGAGGCACAGTGTCAAAAGAAGAGTAAGTGGCAGAGCCAGGATTCAAACTCAGGTGGTCTGCATTAGCATCAGCAGCACCATTCTCAACTACCACGCTATAATATAGTGTTTTCTCAAGGTGTGAGTCCTGGAACAACAACAGCAGTCCTACCTGGGAACTTGTTAGAAATGCAGATTTTACAACAAAAGAAAAACTGAAAAATTTACAAATACATGGTTATTAAACACACACACAACCTGAACAACAAATAGATCAAACAAATCAAAAGGGAAATTTAAAAAAAACAAAATGTCTTGATACAAATTATAATGGAAACACAAAATACAAAACTAATGGGATGCAGTAAAAGCAGCTCTAAGAGCTGATTTTATAGCAACAAATGCATACATCAAGAAACAAATCTCACATAAACAACTTAGCATTACATCTCAAGTAACTAGAAAAAGAACATATTAAGCCCAAAGTTAACAAAAGGAAGAAAATGATAAAGATAAATAAATGAAACAGAGACTAGGAAAACAAAGAAATGATTAAAAAAATAAGAATTGGTTCTTTGAAAAAATAAACAAAATTGACAAACTTTTAGCTAAATTAACCATTCAAATAAGAGAGAGAAACCAAATAAATAAAATTATAAATGAAAGAGGAGCCATTACAACTGATATCACAGAAATATAAAAGTCATAACAGACAAGTATAAACAATTATATGCCAAAAAATTGAACAACCTAGAAGAAATTAATGAATTCCTGGAAATATAAAACCTACCAAGAGGGCCAGCCGAGTGGCGCGATGCTTAAGAACTGCCTTGGGATGCCAGAGGGCCCCAGATCGGATCCCACATATGAGGGCCAACGACAGTGCCCTCAAAAAACAAACAAACAAACAAACAAAACCTACCAAGATTGCATCATGGAGAAATCCAAAATCTCAAAAGACTGATAATGAGTAAAGAAATTGAATCAATAATAAAAAACCTCCCAAAAAAGAAAAGCCTAGAACCAGGTTGCTTCACTGGTGATTTCCATCAAACATTTAAAGAAGAATTAATGCCAAGCCTTCTCAAAGCTTCCAAAAAAATTAAAGAGGAGGGTGAAAATAAAATTAAACACTCTCAAACTCATTTTATGAGGCCAGCATTTCCTTAATACCCAAATCAGGTAAGGACTCTATAAGAAAACTACAGTCAATGTTCTTGAGGAGTATAAATGCAAAAATTCTCAACAAAATAGTCACAAACCTTATTCAGCAATACATTAAAAAGATGCTACCACATGATCTAGTGGGATTTATTCCTGGGATACAAGGTTGGTTTAATCTACACAAATCAATAAATGTAAAACATATAGTAATAGAATGAAGGATGAAAACCATATGATCGGTTCAACAGATACAGAAAAACATTTGACAAACTTAATATATTTATGATAAAACTCTCAACAACTTGGGTATAGAAGGAATGTGCCTCAACATAATAATGGATATATATGACAAGCCCACAGCTAGCATCATACTCAGTGGAGTAAGTTTAAAATATTTCCCTCTGGGCCGGCCGAGTGGCACGATGGTTAAGAGTTGGTTTGGGATGCCAGAGGGCCCCGGTTCGGATCCCACATATGAGGGCCAGTGACACTGCCCTCTACAGCTAAGATGCTGAACAACAGCTCAACCTGGAGCTGGGCTGCCATGAGTTGCCGGCGATGGCGTAGGCTGCAGTCCCTGCTGCAGTGGGTTGCCATGGGCTACCGTGTGTAGCCAGCAGTCAGCGTGAGTGGCCAGCAGCTGCAGTGAGCGGCCCTCCAGAAGCCGGCGACTGATCTGCCTCGCCCGGGAAGAGTGCAATGATGGTGCCAACTTGGGCCAGTGAAGCAACGTCCTCCACAACTAGACTGAAGAACAAAAGGACAGCAACTTGTCTGTTCCCCTTCCCCCAATTCCCCAGCGCTGTTCCCATCCCCCCAATTCCCCAATAAAAATCTTTAAAAATATATATATATATTTCCCTCTAAGATTAGGAGCAAGACAAGGATGCCCACTGTTGCCATCCTATTTAACAAGGTACTGGAAGTCTTAGGAAGAACAATTAGGCAGTAAAAGGAATATAAGCATCTAATTTGGAAAGAAAAATGTAAAATTATCCATTTGCATATGACATGATCTTATATATAGCAAACCTTAAAGACTGCACTAGAAAACTATTAGAACTAATCAACAAATTCAATAAAGTTTAGGATAAAAAAATCAACCTACAGAAATCAGATGCATTTCTATACAAGAACAATGAAATATCTGAAAAAGAAATGAAGACCATCTAATTCATAATAGCATCAAAACAATAAAATACTTAGGAATAAATTTAACCAAGGAGGTAAAAAATCTGGACACTGAAAACTATGAGAAACTACGAGATGTTGATGAAAGAAATTGAAGACACCGATAAATGAAAGGGTATCTCATGTTCATGAATTGGAAGAATTAATATTGTTAAAATGTCCATACTATTCAAAGCCATCTATGGACTCAATGCAAACCCTATCAAGATTCCAATGGCATTTTCCAAAGAAATAGAAAAAAGAAATCCCAAAATGCATATGAAATCACAAAAGACCCCAAATAGCCAAAGCAATGTTGAGAAAGAAAAACAAAGTGAGAGGCATTATCATTCCTAATTACAAACTATATTACAAATCTGTAGTAATCAAAACACTACTTTATTGTCATAAAAGCAGACACATAGGCCAATGGAACAGAAATGAGGGACCAGAAATAAACCCATGCGTATACAGACAACTAATATTTGACCAGGGAGACAGGAATACTCAATGGGGAAAGGGTAATCTCTTCAATAAATAATGTTGGGAAAGCTGGATCACCTTATATACCTCAGACCTACTGAATCAGAAAATCTGTCGTGGGGCCCATAATCTGGAAGTCTAACAAGCTCACCAGGTGATTCTGTTTTCTGCTAAAGTTTGAGAACTACTTCCCTATTATATACAGCCTTTACTGACATTTCCAAGGATAACTAATGTTCTAGTGAAAGTGATCTTATATTAAACAACATGTGAATGCATGTCACAACAAAGAAATGATCAGAAAAGGCTCACTATGCTGGAAAAACAAGAACTGACACTTCGTTTTACTTTCACTTCACATTCCACAGTCAGAAGAAAAAAACAAAATGAAACAAAACAAAAAACAATACACCCTGAAACAAACTACAACCAGTCAGGGTAACCCTGACTGGTACAGGAGGCAGGTCCCCAATGGAATAAGGCCTTTACTATTTCCCATTGTTCTGGATTCTCTAAAAAAAAGAAGCCATTTGATCCCTGACTTTGGTTATGCTAATATCTGAAGGTATGTTATAGCCTTCCTGAATATGATAACCATCTGAGAAAGTTGCTGGGTATTTTTTTTTCACCATGATCAAATAATATAAATGTGTTTACATTGATTATTTTTGTGTGTGTTTTAAAATGCTTGCTATGTGTTTTATTTGGTGAACCAGGCCTTCTGAGTCTGATTCTGCTCCATTTGTCTATTGCTTCCTAATAAATAACCTCAACAACTTAGCAGTTTAAACAACTTACTATTATCTCTTATGGTACTGTGGGTTGACTGGGCTTAGCTGGGTAGTTCTCACTTGAGATCTCTCATGCAGTTGCATTCAAGTGATGGCTGGGACTGTGGTTTGGAGGCTGGACTGAGCTGGATATCCAAGATGGATCACTCACGTGGATGATAGTTGATGCTGGTTGTTTGCTGAGAGTTCAGTGGCTTAGATTTCTCACATTGTGGTAGGTGAATGCCAAAAGAAGTTGTCCCAAATGTAAGCATTCTAAGAAACCCAAGTAGAAGCTGAAAAACTTCTAATAATTTATGTTTAGAGGTCCCAGAACATAATTACTGCCACACTAAGGCCAGCCCAGATTCAAGGGGATAAGAATTAAACTCAATCTCTTGATGTGGTGAACAGAATGTAAGTAAGGTAAGGAAGAATGATTGGATTGTTGGAAAAGTCATGATGTATTTTTTTTATATTTTTCATTGCAAAAATGCTTCATGACTTTTTCGACAACCCAATAGATGGTGGCCATTGTAGACTACCATAGACTCCCTTGCACTCTTTGCAAGTAAGTATTTTCTTTTCTGTTCTAAATGCATCTTTCTCTCAGTTTTCCTTTGACCATATGATCCTTCACCTAAGTATTAAAGTTAAGTAAGGGTTCACTCTTATCAAGGACTGTGTAGTCTAAGATTTTGCTCTTCTCGCAAGGTAATATTATTCTGCCAAAGTTGCATGGATGATGGTAGAAAACATGAGTTACCTAGACCAGAGACAAATGACAACTTAATACTTCTAGCAATAGAAGTAGTCAGTGTATCAACATATTTTTCCTCTGGTTCTTTGAGCCTCAATTCCTATACAGAGACATGAAGAGGACCTGATGACACCTGAACGTACAGAAGATTGTATTCCAGAAGAGATACCCTGAGTTTAGGGTACCCAAGTCTTTTATAATGAACAGTAATCAAATGCCCTTTGTTTACTAGGGGGAGACACTATCTCTCTCTTTTAAATCTCATCACTGTATGAATATCCTTGAAAGGATAGTCCAGAACAAAGGCATCAGTATCTCACTTGTAAGGCATGCAGAAATGAAAGAGATCTGTGAAGAATTGTCATCCAATAGCCATGTGATGGTGGTCATGATATGTGTGGAAATGAGGGGGAAAGGGTGGACCACCCAGTTAGAGGGGAAAAAAGCAAGGAAAAGAGCTTTTCGTATTTTGGGAATTGGCAAGAAGTTCAGCTGTAAAGACTGGAAAAGTAAAAGGGGATAGAACAACATTGAAGAAGCATCCATAACATGTTGAAGGTTTTGTTTTATTCTGTAGTAATGCTAAGCAGATCAAAGAATTTTGTGAGGAAAAAGACATGATCACAACTGCAGTATTATAAGCTTATTCAGATAGGATCTGTGGAAGATTTAAATTCCTGGAGGAAGCCCTCATTTACAAGGTATGTAACGTAACAGAGGAGCTGAGACAGTGGCAACTGGAGTGAAGAAACAATAGTATACATACCAGATGTTAAGGAAATAGACTCATAGAGATAAACTAGGCCATTGCTAATATCTCTTAATATTGTCATCATTTGATACATGTCTCCCCTCATTATCCTCTTAATTTTTCCAGGGTAAAGGCACATTATATTTTTCTTTACATCCCCTATGTCTGATTCAATTTTGTTTGATGGATTGGTTGATATTTAGACTGAATCAAACGTAGGATAGGGTTTAGGTTGCATCACAAATGTAGATGTTAGAAGCAAACAAATAAAGAGCTAGTTCTTATGGAACTTATATTCTGGCAGAATGTACAGATAGTAAGTTAATGAATGAATAAATATTCAGTATCATATGGAAGATGGTGGTAAGTACCATGAATAAAAATAAAGTAGGACCAGCGATGGTGGCTGTTTTTTAGACAGGGTGCAATTTTAGACAGGGTGGTCAGGAACAGCTTCTTTGAGAAAATAATCTCAGCGCTTCTGTTACTTCTTTGCTAAAGTTATACAGCAGGAGTAGGTGGATAGTTTCGATAAACAGCAGTAGTCCAGAGGCCTGGCTGAGGTCTTCATAAATCTGTATAGAAGTGCGTCCAGTAATGTCTTTGTTTGGGGGTCTTCCAGAAGCTTGCTCTGAGACTTAGATTTATTCTGGAAGTGATCTTAGGAAATACCAGTAGGCAAAGCAAGTAAATGAGACTGGAACATGAAGTTACCCAATACATGTGTGTTACTGGAGCCCTGGGGAACTCTGGGAGCCAATGTAAAATATACACCTCAGTGGTATCCAGGGGTGTACTGGTAAATATTTAACAATTGGCTCGCTGGGGATAAAAAGAGCCTCTATTTGTAGTGTTTGCCAATTTCTTTGGTGTAAATACTGCCGTTATGGCCTATTTCTAACTACCAATATGACATCACTGAACATGGAGCTGAGAAAGATGCACAGCAGCACACCATTGCATGGGGTTTCCACCATCCAGATGTAGTAGATGTAAGTTACCCTAAGAACACAGATAATAGTAAAAGCTAGTAAATAATCAGGAAGTATTACACTTGAGTATTTATTACCTTAGTTTTAATATAATTTGCTTCATTGAAATACAGATATTTAAATTTTCAGCAATGACTATTTAACCACTGGCTCACAAAATTCCTGAAAATGTAACGTGAGCTCTTGTGCACTGGTGTGAACTGGCGCTAACACGTCAGTGGGGTATCTGCCATGAACCGGAGGAGCTAGGGTATTTTTCATACTGGTGGATGGCTACTCCGGAGGGGCTTCTCTCTTCAAGATTGTGCCCCATGAGGGCAGAGCCAGCACTGGCACTCAGAGAACGCCCTCAGAAGGTGGCATTGGTAAGACCTAAGGGTGCTGGAGTCCTGACAAGGTCTTCTACAAGTAGGTAGAAAAGATACTGGGTCCTGATAAGGTGAAAAAGCAAGTGAGCTTAAAAAAATGACTGCCCCTGTGCTTGGGCTCGTAGAATTTTTAAACGTTTAGAGTTCACCATTAGACTGGATCTTGTTGATTCAATACCGTGTCTAATCTTTGCAGTGAAAGTCTGATACACACAGCAGCTGTGGTATGTTTGAGGACATAAGAGAGAGTGGTCATTTCTTGGTAGACAGCAAGACCGGGAGAGAATAGTAGCTGTAGGAATGAAGCTCAAGATATTTATTAATGCTTAAAAGTCAGGAGCAGCAGAAAAGGAGACACAAGGGAATGGGACCCTGAACCAGCCATGCCAAAATACCCCCTTTCCCCAAACACTCCAGAAGAAGTTCATCCTTGCAAAAGGTCTTGGTGAGAGCCTGCTGTTCTGTCTATGCAACCAAGGTGACAAAATCCTGAGTAATACAGGTGTCTTATAAAAAGATGGGGAATTGGTGAGCTGTCAGCAGACTAAGGAACTGCCCTGGTTGGCTATATCATTTTTACATATTTAAATATTGTAATTGTTATTGATATGTTAAATCTAATATGTACATATCCAACACATATTTATTGAGTCCTTCCTATATACCAGACACTAGCCTGGAATTTTTGTGACATCAAGGAAAACAGTACAGTCACTTTACCAATTAAGGATATTGCACCTTGGCTACACTTAAATAACAGAAAGGCCTTCATTGGTTCAAAGCATGTTCTCTCCTGTTTGCTTGCCTTTCCCAGGAGATGCAGTATAACTAGCCCTGCAGAACTAATTGCGTGCGTAAAAGTATCAGGTTCTGTACTAAGGCAACTTTTAGCTTTGAAAATGTGCCCCCACCCCTAAACCAAACCACCAATTGTAAGTCATTGTTCTATTTAAGACAAGGCTCCCCTATCTTCTCAGGAGCAAGCTTCCTCCTCTTCACATTACAGAGGAAATCGGGGCACACAGAATCTCAGAGCTGGTGGGACTTCAGAAGCCACTGGTCCAAACTCTTAGCTGCACTTCTTCACAAGATACTCAGGTCTCTGGCTTCTTTTTTTTTTTTTTAAGAAAGCTGAAAACCATCATGGTGAAAAAAGCATGGGATTTGATATGAAGACCAAGGTCAATTCCAGGAACACTTTTGCTTAAACATATTTTTTTGACAAGTAATTATTGATCATTTACTCTCCCAGGCTCTTTTTCTAAGAAATGAAACTATAGTGGGATCCATAATAGAAAAAAGTTTCTGGCATCGTGGCGCTCAGTCTAATTTCTGATGGGGGAATAAAATAATAATTCTACAACTAATAAGTGAATTGATAAATAACCAGGGTCATTTTAAATAGTAGTTATGCTACTGTAGCAACAGTGGCTGCCCACTAAAACCTGATTTTTCTTTGCATACTGCACTTGTAGCTGGGAAGTAACTGGACAGCCCTTATAGCTGGTTGTGTGGTTGTGAGACTCACTTACCACCCACGGATGTACGAGAAAAGGATGTGTCTCACTTCCAGGGTAAGTCTCTTTCCCTCCTAGTCGCTGGATGGAAGCCTCAGCCAAGGATAGAGCCACCATAGGAATGTCTCCTGGGTCTTTGTGTCATGGCAAGTAGAAGATTCACCCTTCAATCAGGAATACCTGCCTTGGACTATTATATGAAATATTAGAAGAAATACATCTCTATTGTCTTTGAGCCATTCTACATTGGAGTGTGGGGTGGGCGAGTGCCAGCCAGCCTTCTCTACCTAATAAGCAATACATCTCCACAGAAAACAGAATGATATGCTAGAGAACAAAGGAGGTTGAGCTGAGGGCCACCTGGGAGTAGAGCAATAGAGGAAGACCTCTCTGAGATGACATTTGTGCTGATAATGTTTATGCTAAGCCCAGGCATGTGAAGATCTAGGAAGAGGATTCCAGGCGGTTGGAACAGCAAGGGCAAAGTTCTTCAGGCAGGAAGTAGTCTAACATGCTAGGGGACTGGCAGAAGATGCATGTGATTGGGGCAATATGAACAAGGGGGAGACAGTTCTGAAATGAGGTCAGGGAAGTGAGCAGAGGTGAGGTCATATAGAGCCTTCCAGGGCACAGTGAGGAGTTGGGAGTTTATCCTAAGTGTAACGGAAAGCTATTGGACTGTTTTACGGTAGATAGGAACATGGGATATGGATGGATGTTTTAAAAAGAACATTCTCATTGCTGTGTGGAGAATCGATTATCTCGGGGCAGAAAAAAAAATGGGATTTGCTTTTTGTGATGGTTAATTTTATGTGTCAACTTGACTGGGCTAAGGGATGCTGAGATAGCTGGTAAAGCATTATGTGGAGTGTATCTGTGAGGATGCTTCCAAAAGAGATGAGCATTTAAATCAGTAGGCTGAGTAAAGTAAGTCCACCCTCGCCAACGTAGGTGGGAATCTCTCTCTCGGCTCCTTGTTCTTGAGACTTTGGACCCTGGGACTTACACATGGGCCCCACTGCTCACACCATCTCAGGCCTTCGGAATAAGAATGAATTATACCACTGACTTTCCTGGTTCTCCAGCAAGTAGATGGCAGATTATGGATATTTCTTGACCTCTATAATGTATGAACCAATTTCTAACACATATATATTACATATAATATTATATATGATATGATATGATATATACATATACATACATACATATATATATATATATATATATAAAATTTCCTATTGGGTCTGTTTCTCTGGAGAACCCTAATACAACTTTAGAAAAGCATTCAAACCCTTTACCATGTTTTGCAAGATCCTCTATAATCTTGTTCTGATTTCATCTCATTGCTCGTCATTACCTTTCACACTTTACCAGTCACAGTCATCTTTGTCAGGTCCCGCTTTCTTTTTCTCTGAGACTGCATATGCTGAACTTTTTGCTGGGAACACCTTTTCCCCAAAGGGTTCCTTCTCTCCCTACTCCTACATGGGGCTCTAATCAAACTTCCCAGTCCCATTTTTGAGCTGTGGTCATTTCGTTCTACTTTTAAATCTGGGATTATGCCATTTTTATTCCTGGGCCTTTGAACATGATATGTCACTCCATCTTGGTCTTGTTAACTTCTATTTATTACCCCAGTCTCAGTTTAGCTGGTACTTCATTTAGAAAGCCTTCTGCTCTCTGCTAAGTAGGGTAAGGCTCTCTGCTTAATGCTCCCAGAAGCCTCTAGTGCTTTGGTGTTTACACTGCATTGTAGTTACTTATGCATTGGAGTATAATCTCTGTTAAGTTAGGAAATTTTGTTTCTATAATGTCTGTTGCATATCAGACATTCAGCAAAACCATTGTTGAATGAACCAATAAAACCAATACAGCACCAATTTCAGAGGAATTTTTCAAAGCTACAAATGAGAGATGAAGCCATGACTCAGAAGCTGGGGACATAGTCAATTGACATGGGATAAAGTTGGGGATGAATGGAGAAGGGCCCCTGAAAACAGTCTCCTATGATAAGTTACCTCCTTATTGGTTAGTGTGCAAGGGCATTCCAGCATACTTCAAGGTACAGTTGAGCTCACCACTGCCTCAAAGAGAAAAAATGAACTGCAACAGCACTTTGTAAATTGAAAAGCATTACGCAAATATTAAGTGGTATTTTAATAATCCACAAATATAATATTACTAGCACTTCTGATGGACTCATTTTTCAATCCCAATGAGAAAAACAGCTTGGGAATTTCTTAAAATGCACGTGCTCTTGTTTGGAAGAATGTTTGGTGATAAAGGTCACTGTGAACTTACGAGGAGCTCAGTGGGATGGAAGCAGCATTTATTTATGTGTATTTATGTGCTTATTCACTGATGGCTTTGCTGAGGAAAGCTATATTGTCAAGTGCCCTAATTAAGAAATAATAATGTAATTGATTTTTTATGGATTATCTTCAATTGAGTCCCTTTACAACAGCAAACTCTCATTGACTCCTCGGGATAATTGATGGCTTCTCAGCACAATGCCCTTGGCTGATGGCAGAGCAGTTGATGCTGTGTCTGACACTGCTCACGAGCAATCTCTGTTCTCACAGTGGCGACTCCTAGGAAAGCAGCACGCTGAAGTGGAAAGGGCACTGTTAATTCCCCAAGTAACACAGGTCATGTCACTTTCATTTTTGTAAAACGAGGGGGCTGAACTGTATCAATGGCTTGAAAACAAAAAATAAATTTCAGCAGAACCCATGCATCCAACACATTTTACGTGGGAGCTGTGTATGGAAAACAGGTCCACGGGGTGTTCCTTCTAGTTGAAGTGAGGTTGGGAATTGCAGAATTTGATCCAGTTCCTACCACCAGAGCAGCGCCACTTCTGAAGGGCTCCAGGAACCACAGTTTCAAAGCTGATGCACTAGATGATCTCCAACCATGATTCTAGTTCTAAAATTCCAGGATTCTGTGGTATGACTTCAGGGACTCCAAAATAAACGACATAGCTATTTGTCTCACTTTTGGAGTAGATATGTCTCAAAGCATTTGCCATCACAGAGCAGGTAGAATATCAAACTTGGCTCAGAACACCCCAACTGTGGATTAAGCAGAGTGAAACAGCCTATGCCTCTGAGTTTAGTGATTTCATGTCAGTGTGTGTGTGTGTGTGTGTGTGTGTGTGTGTGTGTGTACACATGTGTGAGATGGTCTGCAATCTTATAGGAATTTTGAGTTTTCTTATTTCAGCAGATTTTTGTGGGATTGGGAAAGGGCTGTAAATATCTAGAAGAGGGAAGCAATAGCTATTTAGTACCAGTGAGTACACTGTTAGACACTTTATAAAAGAGATATATTATCCGCATTCACTCATGAGAGAATTAAAGTTCAGAAATGTTAACCAAGGTCACAATAAGTCTCTATGACTCCAAAGCTTATACTATTCACTAAATTATGATTTCTTCTTACGTAGACAAGAGAGAAACTTAGATTGTTTGGGGGTGGGAGTCATTTAGACATATCATTCTGAAAAACATCAGATATTAAACTTTTTAGTTTTTGAGGACTTATGAAAAAATCAGGTAGTTAATTCAGATTCCATTTCAATTAGAGTGTGCTTTATATATAGTCTTTCTCTAGAACAATGGTCTTCAACAGGTTGTGATTTTTATCCCCTTCAGGGTGCACTTGGAAATATCTAAAGACATTTTTGTTGTCAGAACTTGGGGAGTAGGGTGTGTCTGCTGCTGGCATGCACTGAATGGAGGCCAGGGATACTGTTAAACTTCCTGCAATGCACAGGGAAGCCCTCCCACATCAAAGAATTATTTGGTCCAAATGTCAATAGCGCCAAAATTGAGAAGCCCTGATCTACAGGTACCGGTAGCATTAAAGGAGGTATTGCAAGACAAGAGGGTGAAAAGGCCAGTATGGGAACCACATATAATTTTTAACCTAGTTGAATTTTTAGAATTTTTCTTTTTCAAATCTACTCTCAAGTTTCTTAGCCAGACAGTGATGTCCTGACTAATAATTCTTCTGGGAACGATGATTAGCCCTGTTTAAAACAAAACCAACCAAACAAACAAAAAAACCCTCACGTATATAAGAAATATTTTCATAAATCATTTGGAGCAGAAGTTATTATCATGAGCATTCCAGAAACCCCATCCTCCAAGCTTACATTTGACTTTGTACCAGTTCACAAGATCATCCTAACCTCATACTCCAAGGTGACACATTTTGCTGATCAGATGCCCAAGGCTCTTGTATTCCCTTGCAGACACCCTTCCTACAAATACATGAAAAAATTAAAGCATACATTTACTTTAGGTTGATTAAGTGAATGTAGGCATGTGTGATAAGCACAATAATGCCTCCTACCCTCCCAAGATGTCCATGTTCTAATCCTGGGAACCTGTGGCAAAAGGGACTTTGCTGATGTGATTAAGTTAAAGACCTTGAGGTGGAGAAGTTATCCTGGATTTTCAGGGTGGGCCCAATGTAATCACAAGAGCACTTTAAAAGTAAAAGAGAGAGGCAGCAGAATCAGTCAGGGCGATGAGAAGTGAGAAAGACTTGAATGCAGATGGCATCTAGAATCTGGAAAAGGTGAAGTAATGGAACCCACCCAGCTCCTACAGAAAGTGACACTGCCCTGCCAATGCACTGTTTGCCTGATGAGATCCAGGTCAATCTTTTGAATTAAAGAACTGTAAGATAAGTTGTTTGCTTTGAACCACAAAGTTTATGGTCATTTGTTATGGAAGCAATAGAAAGCTAATGTTACCTCCACAATATGTTACCTTTACCAGGTCTGAATGGATGATCTGCTTAAACCTTAATTAACTTTGAAGGTATTTAGATGCTAGTAAGGGACGCACTCTCAGGCATCTGTTTCAATTTTTTGATATACATGCAGAAACTAGATTTTTGCATGAAGTTGGAGGAGGAGAGTGCATTGGAACACCAATGCCTGGAACACACACAAGAGGGAAAGAAAAAAGTTGAGAATATATGTATTTAACAAGCTACTCCCAGAGTGTTGATCCAGTAAAGCAGTGATGTTCAACAGAATTGTAATGCAAGTCACACATGTATTTTTTGTTTTTAGTTGCAATGAAAACAATAGTAAGAAATAGGTAAAATTAATTTTAATAATTTATTTAACCTAATGGTATCCAACATATTATAATTTCAACATGTAATCAATATGAAATTATTAATGAAATGTTTTTCATTATTTTTCATACTAAATCTTTGAGTTCTGTGTGTCTTTTACTGAGAGCATATCTCATTTTGGACCAGCCATATTTCAAGTGCTCAGTAGCCATGTGTGGCTACCATATTGGATAGCATGGCTCTAGGCTAGAGAGATAAGAGATTAAAAGGAAAATGCACTGTTTTCTTTTCTTTTCTTTTTGGTTTGTCTGTTTGTTTTTACTATACTCACATATATGACCAAATATGTGGGTTTTTTCCCCACACAGACCAATTATCTGACACAGCTGCCTGTCCTGCAATTCAATAAAGTTCTGACAACATCTTCGTGGAGCTAACATCAGATCCTACAAGGTAAGGGCTCAGTCCCACAAGACTGCCCCCACTTCAAATGTCAATCACAAGTTCTACAGGTTGTCACCTGTACTTCTGATTGACCAGCTATACATCAGGGTTCTTATGACCCTGTCCTCATGTTAAATAACTTGCTAGAATGGCTCACAGAACTCAGGAAAACATGGCTGGCGGACATGTGCAAGTGCTGGGAGGGTGGCGTGCCTGGGAGAGCACTGAAGCTCCAAGGGCCTTCCCACATACCTTTGCCCTATGCATCCGTGCATCTCATCCATATGGCTTTTCCTGAGTTGTATCATTTTTGTATTATTTAAACTTGTATCATAATACCTGGAACGTAGCATGTGATATTTGTTTGTAGAATAAAATACCTGACTTCTATTTGGAGAACACCCTGGAGCCTAACCTAGCTAAGCAACTTATTATGATAATGGAGTATCAGCATAGATTTTTTTTTTAATGAGAAAAGCAGTCATTCTGTTACTCCCATGAAAAAAATACACCAAAACAACAAAAAAATCTAATACAATATAACTTTGTACACTTTTCTATTAATAGCTCCAGTGAGTGCGGACAAATGTTTGGAGTTTACCGCAATGCCCAAATCAAAACCCTCAAATGGTGTGACCACAAAGGCTGTGAACTCTCAAACCAGTAAGCTAATGGACAAGATACTAAATATCAATCTAGGTCCAAGATATATTTTTAATTACTGTTGGCATTTTGCTCCTGCTTAATCCATTACATAGGAGCCAACATCATGCCTTTTTTCCAATTTCTGACTTCATCCATTGCTGGAACTCAGCTTCAGTCAGTAACATTAGGTAGGAGGCCAACCACTAAGGAGGGTGAGTGGTTGACCCAGATGACACATCTGTACCACAGACAAAACCAAATGAACTCAAAGCAGCACACAGACAAGGTCTTTAGATAAGCACTGCTAATGTTTTGTAGCATTTTATGGTACTTAGGAAAGATGCTATATTGAATTCCAGGTTAGGGTAAGGCCTTTATTTTCACTTTTCTCTTTTCCTAATAAAAGTAAGATGAAAAGCATGATTTAGAAAGGGCCAGGCCTAGAAAACAAAAGACTTAGGGTAAAATCTTTGCACCGGGTAGCAATAGATGAGGCATTGAAACTGCCTGAGCTTTGTTTGCCTAATTTCTAAAATGAAGATAAAAGCTACCTCCTCTATTTTTTTTTCATTCGCATATTGTGAAGGCCAAATCACAAAAAGTACTATATATGAGAAAGATTTTTTATGTTTTTGTTAAAAGGTAATAGAAATATAAGTGACTACATTTTTATTATCAACATCATAATTACAGCTGCCAATGAGGTATAACGAGACTGTTCGTCCATGGCCATTTTCCTTTTGTTGTTCTGAACTCACTTGTCCTCTCCTGGCACTTGTCAGTCAGAATTTTTTCCCTGTCAGATGTTTATATCAATTTCCCTCAGTACTTTCTGTAGTGTTTGCTTAAGCAGAGCCAGAAATCAAAAGCGTAAATAGAGAGTATTTATCAAATGGTTTTAAAAATCCACTTCTCCCTTTCTCTCAAAATCTCCTAAGAAATTGTATCAGTCAGGTCTTGCCGTGTAACAGATATTCACACAATCACAGCAGCATACGCCAGAACCATTGATTTCTCACCTGCCTGTGGGTCATTTTGGGCTTGGGATATCTAGGCTGGGGTCTGATGGGTAGGTGTAGCTATAGATCCAGCTGGGCTTGGAGTTTTGCTCTGCGCTGACCTTAAATCTGTTCTGCATGCATTAGGTCTGAGGCCTGGGCTGAAGAGGTAACCCCTACGCTGGTGAATTTCTTATTATGAATATGGAAAGAGGCATAATATGGCAAACACAATCACACAAGGTACCAGGGTAGATTTGGCCTCAAAGGATGCTGGGCAAAATACCTACTTGGAGGCTAAATCTACCCTGGAAATTCTCTCCTCCCATGAAGTGTTCATTTCATTAAAATTTTAATCCTGTGCTTTCAGGCGAAAGGGTTTGTTTTTTGTACTTTCAAGTTTATACTGACCACAATCACAACTTTTTCACATGGTGGAAGACCATGCTGTTAAAACTTTTGTGTGTGGGTGTATATCTGCATACATGTGCATTAACTCCTTTTGATTGCTTGTTATGAAAGGCAAATTTTCTTCAAGTGTTTTATTCAGAATTTTCCATGTCTTGAAAGGTTAGAAAATTGAAAAGATACTTTAAAACAATTATTAAGGCAACATATGGATACAGAAATATTTGGGTGAGGATATAAGAAAAATGTTTTTCTCTGGGGTGTCAGTGAGCCTATGCATCCTGAGAATGAAAGTTTTATGAGGGGAGGTATGTTCCTTCTTGAGTCCTATTCACCTCCAAGTTTGCAGAGCAGTGCTAATTGGATATTCCTGCCAGTTTGTGTGTTTGTTTGTTTGTTTATTTGTTTTAATGATTGCATAGCAATCGTTAAACTCTAGTTTATTCTACCACTAAGTTTATTCTACTAAGAGTTTATTCTACTACTAAGGTGTTTTGCTATTTCATTCAAAAATGCTTATGAGATGAATGCGTTACCATTATGATACTGAGTTCTATACTAGGATAGAAACATGTTCAGTTTTCATGACAAAAGAGTTCAAGCTGATTTGTGATAAAATTCAGTGAAAAGCTATCTTTTTTCCTTTGAAGAAATGCTCAAGTTAACATTAAAAATATTTACCAAAAAAATCAGACTCAGGCCGGCTGAGTGGCTCAGTTGGTTAAGAGCTCGCTCAAGAGTTTGAGCTCTGAGCAACAGGGTCACTGGTTTGATTCACGGCCGGAGCTGAGCTGCCGCTGAGCTGCCAACAGGTGGCAGGATGGCTCAGCTAAAAAAAAATCAGACTCAATGAAGATAACTGTAAATCATCTATGCACGCGCACACACACGCAACACATGCACGCACACACCCCTTATAAATGTCTACTTTGTAAAAGGGCTTCTTGTTGGGAACATTTCAATATTAAATGAATGATTCATTGATTTTAGGTGATTTATATGGATCTTTACTAAAAATGGAAAATGTTTTCTTCCAAAGTAAAATTGAGGCTTCTTTTGTGTAAATGTTTGGTTTAAACATTGTATCTAAATGAATAGGTTCATCTCTCTTGCCCTTAGGGGGCTAAATTTTCATGTCACAATAATGACAGTGTACACCAACGGGCCATATTTCAGACTTAATACTTTTTCATGGTAGCATTCCCATGGTTGAGCCTATGTGAAGACTACTTTAGGTCTGACTTCCAGGCTGCTCAAAATATAATCCCTGGAAGAAGTGTGTCCAAAGCCAAGCCATTCTTGGTAGAGCTCCACTTGGCAAGTCAATTTATTAAAACTACATGTCATTCAAATCTCAGTTCTCTCTAATTCTTTTTTTCAATTTTAGTTTTAAAATTTTAAATCGTTAAGATACAATCACATGGTTTTAAAATATTTTTAAAAGGGACGTACATAGTGAGAAGTCTCTCATTTGCATTTTCTATCGACCTTGTGCCCATCTCCCAATATATCCATGTTTATTAGTTTTCTTATGAATATACAAATGTAAGCTCTTATTAAAAGTTTTACTTTGCATCACTTCTCTTTAAGTTACAAATACACGTGTGTGTGTACGATATATATTTGTCCATGTACACACACCATGCACATAATCCGTGTAGGTTATCTATTGCCACATTACAAACCACCTCAAGACACAGTAGCTTAAAACACAAACGATTTATTATTTTTCACCCTTTTGTGGGTGAGGCATTTGGGCAGTGCTCTTCTGGGCAGTATTTCTGCTATATGGTGTCAACTAGCGCCAACTCTTAGTGGCATTTAACTACTGATAGGGCAGTACTGACCTAGGAAGTATAAGAAAGACTCACGTATGCAACTGGCACTGCATGACTTCTCCAGGGAGCTTCTCTCTTTCCAAGGGACTTGGGCTTTCTTGAAACATGGTGGACTAAGGGTAGTTGGATTTCTTACATAGCAAATGTGCTAAGATAAAAAGGTGTAAGCCCTAGGGTTCTAAATTCTTATATCATAGTAATCAAAGGGTCTAGCAAAGACCAGTGGATCATATTTGAGATTAAATAACTTTTCATGATTACCTCTCTGTTGATGTGTTTATTTTAAGATTAACTTGGGGTTAATATATTAAGGCTCAGCCATGAAAGTTAAATAGAGTCACTCCTACTAGGTTCCATTGGACAAAGCAATCCCCAAAGTCAACCCAGATTCAAGGGGAGGGAAATAGGTTCTATCTTTCAGTGGGATAAGTGGCAAAAACTGTGCAGCCATCTTTAATTTACCACAGTATCTGTTTCATTTTTTTACATCGTTTAAAGCCCACAGACACCAGCCTATCAGTGATAGGAAGATGTCTATTAATCCACTATGAAAGATTTGATTCCAGTTCTTAAACAATAATCAAATTACTGAGAAATATTGATGTAAAAAGCAATGCTTTTAGAACTAAAAATAGTTTGTGTTTTTTTGTGTTTTTTTTTAAGATTAAAAAAAAACCCTCATAGGTTGGCTTTAAAGCCCACATTTCTGTAACACAATGGGTTATTAATTAAAAAAAACTCACTGAAGTATTTTTAATCACTTGGACGTGTCCTAACTGGCAATTTGTGGACAGGCTAGTTTCTTAATGCATCCTTTCACATATACATTAAACCTCTTCCTATTCTCTTGATGACTTTACCTCCCATCAAACCTGTGACATAACCTATAACTATCACCAGCTTCTTTGTGGGAGTTTACGATCTTCATGATATACGCCTTCTAAAATATACGTCTGTGTAGGCTTATGGTAAAATTAATAAAACTGAAATTAAAACTGACAGCTCTGAAAATGATATGCTACCCTTAGCATATGGAATAACTACCGTGAACACTTATGGGGTTTGTTGCAAGATTATAGACAGTTACCCAATGGGGGATAACTTCTGAACTGTGCTGTTAAATCTCATTTGACAGGTTTTGGATTTGGTATAATTTTTCTATAGCATTTTAGTGTTGGTGAGCAATATGTTAGCTATGATTCAGATGACATTTTATGTCTGAGTCCTTTAGTCTTTCCCCTCCAAGTCCGCCCTCTTTTCCCTGTCACACCCTCCTTTTTTCTGTCCTCCCCCTCCCTCTATATACACTCTTATCTAAATATTTCAGCAGTTAGTTTATGGCTAGGGGATTCTTTATGAAATATGATAATAAAAACCGTTTTGTCTGGCTGCAAATCTGAGTGTGCACATCCACGAATCCGAGGATACATATCAGAGTTTTATCTACCTACCTATCTGTCTACCTATCAATTGATTATGGGTTTTTTTCCCATAACCTAATGTTTATAATCTTATTTCTTCTGTGATGATAAAAGTGCAAATTGCAGGGCTTTAGTCCTCTACATTGTATTCAGTGATCCAGTCTTTTCTAAAATCTGCCTTGGCCCCACTTCATGCATGCAAGCATACACACACACACACACACACACACACACACACAGACTTTTTTTTCTTTTAATAGGTCTATTTATCTCCTCATGAATGAAGGGCTGCTGGCCACATGTTGACTTTGTAAAGAATAGCACTATCCTTACAAAAGAAAGACGTTAGTTAAGAATCAGTTGCTAAATAGCAAAGAAATACTCATGTATTGTAATTATGCTAAAACTTCAGAATTCCATATACTGAAAACTATGCAGGGCTATTGAAAGATAAAATAGAAAATGGGGCCAGAAGGAATTTGAGGTGCTCTTAAATGTACTCCTCCTCCCCATCCCAGTTTCACTTTAAAAACATATAAGTTATATAAATATGTTTCAAACTAAATTAAAAAATAATAATAATAACAAATTTTGTGCTTTTGGTTAGAGATATGACTCCCCATTTAAACCCATAGGCCTTTCCAAAATTTGTCCAAAATTAGGTAGAGTGCTGCTTCTAATACAGTTTAGATTGGTCTTTAAAAAACTTTAGTAACTGTTCCTAAAGGATTTCTATCCCTGCATTCAGGATCATCCATAAATATAAAATTGCTTTATAAATAGAAAGATGCTACACCAGAGCTGTAGACATGTTTGGTTATTGACTCAACATCCAATTCACCTCTTTCTTGGCAACAGCGATGCGATAAGCCCGATAAAATGTTCATGTCTCAATCCTTCTTTCAGTCAAGAGAGAACTTTTCTTTAAATAAAGGATTTTGTGAGATCCATTGTTTGTGTCTTGGGAAGACTCTCCTTTCTTTACAGAAGGGATGGTGCCACTCGCCCCCACTTTTCCCTTCTTCTTACTGCCTTGAATGAGGTTGTGATGGTTAATTTTTAACAGCCTTATTGTGACCACATGGAAAAAGTTAACATATTTAAGAATCCTTGGCCCCACCATTGTATCACTGCTGAAACCATTCTAGCAACTGTCTTCTTCCGTGATTTATTATAAAATTTGAAAAGTATATAACGTTCTACTTTTTTCAATTATCATGTCAAGTCTTTTGTTGCTATCAGCCAAGTCTAACTAGTTTAAATGGTAAATAGATGTAAACGGCTCATTTGTGGATATTAAATGTATAATTTTGATGTTAAGTTTTCTGGTGTTACTTACTGTTGTTTTACCTATATTTTTCTCTATTTTTTACCCCCAATTCAAAGAGGTCCCAGGCTCTGTGCTTTGATGCCTAGGGATGTTTGCAATATGCTTCCTGGGTGTCTTCTTCAAAAGCTTATATTGAATGAGAAGTTTAAAGATGGAGGAAGGGGCACCTTTCAGTCTAAATACAGGTTCTTGGTCTGGAGGATTCCAGAGGAGCCTGTGAGTCTAGTGAACCCTGAGGACTAAGAGTTGCGAGGGTGTGGGTTGTTGAGATATCAGGAGCCCGGATCTGAGGCCCAGAGACTCCAGGCCTCGCTAAAGATTCTGTATCCTAATTATAGCCCAGGAACAGCGGAGACAGGGCATCAGTTAAGACAAACCATCTCAGCTGAAGTCTCCTCACTCCTTGGGGTTAGAATCCCCCACCTCATCTCTCAGTGCTGCTTTTCTCCATGTTCTCACCACATGTACTCTTCAGGTTAGCTGTCTCTCAGAATGATATCCTGGTGCCATAGGACAGTCACCTGGTGCTTCCCCGTGACCAGAGGTGATGATAAGAGGCCTCTGCAAGGCTGTTCAGGCCAGTCCATCTAAGCAGCCAGTTTGAATACCCCTTCTCTATGCGCCTGATCTATGGTAGTAAGAAGACTTTCTGGAGACTTGATATCACCTAGACAATAGAGTAGAAGTAGGACCTAAGGTTCATCTACTCTTAGAGCCACAGAATCATGTGTGTGTGTGGGGGGGCGTTCTATGGTCCCCCTCTTCCCTTTAAAGATGCCTCTGAACTGGGGAGGGTTCATGGACCAAGACTGCTTGCTAGAAATATTGGCTTATTTTATCTTGTGAGTCACAATTCCCATGTGAAAAACGTACACAAAACCTAAATATATTGTACAGTGAATTCTCACAAAGTGAATATACATGTCACTCCTCCCAGTTAAGAAATAAAATATTACCAGTTCCCCAAAACCCTCTTCATCAGCCCTCACAATAATTACTCCATCATTCTCCTCAAAGATAATCTTGATTTTTCAGTAATCTTTTTTTTGCTTTTATTTATATTATAGTTTTACTGTTTAAGTGTGAATTACTAAGCACTAGCTTTGTCTATTTTTTAATTTCACATAAATGGAATCATACAGCATGCATTTTTGTTTGTGTTTTTTTTCATCCATAATTATTTTGTTTGCCAAATGCACACACATTTTGTGTAGCTACACTTGGTTAATTTTCTATTGCTGTGTAGTATTCCATTATATAAAAATACCACAGCTTATTTAGCTATTTTATCGTTGAAGGGAATTTCAGTTGTTTTCATTTCTTAGAATAAGAATGCAAATGATTTTATCAAGACCATCTAGGTTCAATAGTACACATAGAGCTCCAACCCCCATAGCACTCCTACCATCACCAACTCCCATATCAGCTGCTTAATTTGTAGTTAAATGTCTGTCATAGAGCTAATCACTGTGCCCACAAGAGATCTTTCCTATTTGGTTGTAACGGATTGATTCAGGAAGATACTTGGTCTTAAGTTTCTCCAGTGAGCATCTTCCTGGAAATTTTGAATTGGAACAGAAGGAGAGTATATGTCTCAGAATTGCTAGAATGCAACCTGTAAATCTAGGAGATATTGGCAGCCATGTTTTCCAAATGGACAGGAGAAAAATATTACTGAAGATATTTCAGTAAATGGTGCATTCTCTATTAGACTATTTCCTGGTACATAGCAGGCACTAAATAAATATTTGTCAAATGAAAGAACGAAAGGCTATCCACTTGAGATATTTTACATCCCAAGGTCTAGAACAGTAACACATTTTAACAATGTCAGTTCTCATTTGACCCTTACCATAAATCCCTAGTCTTCACAAAAACCAAATGCAACCTTTCAAACATGTGGGCTTCCACATGTGGGTGATTCAGAACCGAAGGGGTTAATGAAGAGCCGGATGCCGCCATAGGATTTCTGTAAAACACACACAGTACACTGCCAACAAAATCCCCTGAAGAGTAAATAAAACTTGGAACAGTTGCAAACAATAAATTGTCAATACCTTATAGAAGCAATGGATAATGAAAACTTATCATGCCTATAGTTAGTATCCTCTTTAAAAGAATTTACAGAGTCTATGAAATTAAATTCTGTGCACAGTTCTCTTAATTTGTCCTTAATTAAACAATACTCCATAAATGGTGCATTCAGTGACCAAATGTTCAGAGACAGCAAAATGGTGGGTCCCAAGCCATTAGGAATGAAATAAAGGCAGTCCCTGGAGAGTCTGCAAGAATCTGGTCTCTCTAAGTGACAACTGATGGTTTAGGAAAGATAATTAACTTTGCAATTACAAACTGTAGCTTTCACCAATGCTGTTTTCCCCCAGTATAATCTTTTAAATGTTGGATTATTTTCTGTAATGTGAAATAGTTTGCTTAGAAAGGGGAAAAACAAACAAATACCCCACTTTAGGCAGCTGAGTTCATTAGGAATTAAATCCTTATTGATTAATTTAATGAATATTGTTTTTTATTCCTAATGTTAGATCAATATCCATTTAATGTGCATTAGTATGCATATTCCAAACACTAAAATTTCAGCAGTAAATTTATACAAATAGCAAAACAATATTTAGACTTTATGCAAAACCAGAGAGGGTTTATTTTTTTATCAGAAAACAAATATGAAATTACTGTTCAATAACTTAAGAGCTAAAACTTTTCAAGAACCCTTATTCTGCTATAGATTCAGTAACTTTATGCCATTTTTTTCCTGCTTAAGTGATTCTCTGAAATCTCATTACTTTATTTATTATGGATTTTTAAATTACCTTAGTACTGGAATAATCCAGTTTTCCTCCTCCTCCCCCCAAGAATTCAGTCCACCTAACTCTACCTGGCCAGCTCTTCTTAATGACTCTATGCATTAGGCAAATGTTAATGGCAAATAAGAACTGCTTTTTTTTCTTCTGAAATCTAATTGCAGGAAGAACACCTTCATTGTATCTATGCAGACAAAAATTGTGAACTGTAAAAATATCCTGGACTAAGTTTAGACACCAAATACCTATCTTCTCCTCAACGCTGTTCAATTAATCAGATGACAGTGCCTCTCTCTACTTTTCCCAATTTTCTGATTATTTATGTTTCTAAATAGACGTACCTTTGTGTGCATGTTCAGATGGATCCTACTGTTCTCAGTGAATACACCAGACAACAATCTTTGAAAGTTGACTCACTCATGCAAGTACCAAATTACCTTTTCTTTAGACTATATTGATAAAGGTGAAGAATTAGAAGCCATCTGAAGGATACACTGCTTTTGATTTGGTGCCTCAAAAAGTCAGAGAAATTTTGTCAGTCCATGTCCACATTGTTAGGCTTTTACATAACGTCCTTAGGTTTTATCAGAGACTCTCATGTTGTTAATAATCTTTATATTTTTTCTGAACTTAATCAGAATCACCCTTCCTTTCTTTCTCCCTTCCTTTCTCCCTCTCTTTATTCTTCCCTGCCTTTCTTCTTTTATTCACTCATCAAATATTTACTGACTTCATACTACATGCTGGCACTGAGCCAGAATCTGTGGGTACAGAGATACACACAACACACTCAAGGAAGTCATGGTTAATGGAAGTTTCTATTCTTCACTTGTGCATAAGATAGATAGATAGGTAGGTAGATAAATATAGATATAGATCTACAGATATAGATGATAGATAAATGATATATACACATAGATGATATAGATATAGATGCAGATATAGAAATATAGATATAGATATGGATAGGTAGATATAGCTACTGGGGTCATAACTAAATATAAAGAAATGGGCTACTTTTCTTCTCAGAGGCCTAATTTCTACACTGCCACAGAAAACCCAGATGACTTCCCATATCCAAGTTCATTTCCATGTCTACTTAGCAAAATTTTCATCTTTCCCTAAGGGAAAGAGCAATGAATACAAATTATCCATCAGGTCACCGGACAAAACCCATATTCTTTCTAAGATTGTGTTTGCTTCTACCCAATCAGTCTCCAAATTATAAGTATACTCCCCTTCCAATACCTTTAACGCTGTTCCCCACCATTCAAACATTTAAGTTAACTTGGCTTTGGTCGCATAAGCTGAACTATAGTCTTAGTGGCATCTGTATATCTCTTAGGCTCCTAGACCATCTTCCAGCAGCCTTATTGCCTTTCATTCCTTTTGGCCCTGTTTCCTTGACCCACTTTTATTTTGCATCACCTCTTCTTCCACTTGGGTCATCTCTTCTAGCACTCTTACTTGATCACCTGGTTGGCATTCAGTCTCCCAGCTCAGACCTTCCAACAAATGCCCACAGAGCCCAAGGGTATCCCAGAGTGTAGCCCGAGCCTGCTTCTGGGTCTCAGGGGATTTCTCAGCTGAGCCTGAACCACATCATCATCAGTGAGGAAAAGGGATGAAGAAACACATTCAACTGTTAACCCCTAGTCCAAAGCTTCATTGCCTCCTTTTTTGGAAGTTTCATAACTGGCTTCTCTATATTCATTGCCCCAACACTCAAGTTTATTATCTGCCATTTTCAAGATGAATATGTCCATGGCCCTATTCTGATTATATTATTCTCCAACTCTATATCATGTCATAAACCTTGTGCTTTATTCACTGCACAGCACTACTTTCCTTGTGGTAGGGAATGTATAATATTCATTCTTGTATTACCCTGACAACAACCACAGCACCTTGGTAGAGTAATTCTTAATATTTATCCATCAGATACTAATTCCACTGGATATAAATGTACATTTTGCATGGACAATTTTCCACCAATAAATATAGCAGCCACTGGCTTAAAAAATACTTAAATAGGTTTATTTACTGCAGGATTTCCCTGCATTTTAAATATAATGTACTTATAGTATTCCAACAGGAAAAGAAAAGATATGGTATTTGACCAGGAACACTTTTTTTTTTCTAGAGCATCTTAAATAACTAGTGATTGTGCTATGTGGAACACACATTTAGTGACATAACTGTTCAACAAAATAAAGTTTTAAATATTTAGAGAGAATTAAAAGGCTTCCATGATTTGGTTCTCATTCTCCTTCCTATTCTATTCTACTTACTTTTTACAAGTTTCCTCTTACTTCTTTTATATTCTAGGCAAAAAGGCCATTTGTTATTCTAACATAACCAATGCTTTGCTGAACACCTATGTTCGCTCTTCTGTTTTGCCTCTCTCTCATCTAACTTTCTCCAGTTAAAATTTTACCCATAATTTAAAGACCTCCAAGGAGTGTCTTCTTATCAAATAAGACTTGGTTTTTACTCAACTAAATATAACTTCCCTGTGTTCTCAAATTCTATATTCCCATTTTTATAGCACGTATCTCAATCTGTTAAATATTGTGGTTAATGATGGACAGATTTCCATTACTAGTTTACAAATTCTTAAAAGAATACTATTGTATATTGAGTTCTCACCATGAACTAGCCATTCTTATAAGCACTTTATTTATATGTTCATTCAGTTATTCATTCATGTATACCCTCCCTTTCTTTGGTCCAACCATCAATCTTATTAATGAGTAACAAAGCTTGCTTTGGAACCAAGCATTGGAACTACAACAATAAACAAGGTAGACAAAGCACAATCCTCATAGAGGTTATACCCTAGTGAAGGAACATAGACCATAAAACAAAATAATGCTGTGGAGAATAGCAACTAGAGATGGGATGACTGTATCAAGTTAGAGCAATCAGGATGTATTTTATAGCTCATTTAATCCTCAGAATAATACTCTTTACTATTTAGTGTTATTACTAGTTTCTATACACAAGCAAAATGAAGTTAAGTGAAGTTCCATAGATTGACCGAGGTCATTTAGATCACAAGTATCAGACCAGGGCTAATGCATACGAAAAACTCCAAAGAGCAGCATTCACGTCCTAGCCTATGAAAATAGTGTCTCCATCAGTCAGGATTTGATAGAGCAGCAGAGCCACTAAAAGTGATGTGAAATAAGAGTTTTATAATGGAGATTAGACCTTATATAACTGTGAGCTAATAAAAAGTCTATGAAAGGTTGTCTCCTCTTTGTCTGGTGTTGGATGGAAGCCACTGCAGGTGACCAGAGCTTTAGTGCTAAGAAAACCTTACACAAAGTGGGGGACAGCAAAGACAAACTGATAGCACACAGGAAAAAAATGGACCCTGCCAGGACACACTGGATCCCAGGAGACAGACAGCTGGAACCCACATCTATGTCTCACTGCCTCCAATCTCAGGGAAGTGGGTGCTGTGCAGGAGGAGCTGGCATCTTTCACCTTGTGGCTGTAGCTGCACTTGGCCCAGGAATCAGCGATGCTGAAGACGGAGATCCAGTGGGAGCTGGAGGAGGGGTGGCCTGGCTGCTGTCCATGCCTACAGGGTGAGCCACATATCAATGGCAGTGTCCCCAGCTGCTACAGTGCATGATGCCCTAGGATGTAACGGCTGCTGATTCCAAATCTCATACCAACTTCTCTTGTGGCCAATGCCAGCTAGAATCATATAAGGCATAGAATTCCTGAAAATGTAGTTGCAGCTTCCCTAAGACCACACAGGCAAACCCTGCACAGCCATACACATTATCCCTGTAGCAGAGACAGTCTTTCACCAAGACTTTGGGACTCCAAAAATTGCATTCTTTTGACCACATGGTATTACTTACTTCATATGAGACACAGTATGTCTCGTATTCATACACCTCACAATATCTACCACAGAAAGTAAGTGCTTTCCAAATATTCAGTAAATAAATAATTCACATGGTATTGCATAGGCCTGACCTGAAAGTGACTCTAGGGAATAAAATTCTTACATTCTTCCAATTGATTAGACTGTAGTAAAGGACACAGGCAGGAAAACAATGATCACTTTTGATCCAAGAAAAATAGAATGACCTCTTTGTCACTGAAACACTTTGCTTTTAGGAGAGCAGGACTGAGGGTCCCAATTCTAAATGAAAAGAATACGTTTGCATTGTGGCATTACTCGACCAGCATCATTTGGGAACTTGCGAGAAATACAAATTCTCAAGTTTCATCCCAGATCCACTAAATCAGAAATTCTGGGGTTGGGCCCAGCAATCTGTGTTTGAGTAAGCCCTCCAGGTGATTTTGATGCACTCAAGTTTGAGAGTCACTGATCTGGAAATGCTGAATTTCTGAACAAGGGGCTACAAGGAGAAGCTGAAGTAGTGACATTCGATGAATGTGCATCATGTTCGGCGAGTAAAAGAAATGATACAACACTAGTGCACTGTTTTGAACACCTGAAACTAATAATGATAATAATAATAATAATAATAATAATAATAATAATAATAATAAAAAGAAATGATACAACGAACCACTGAGCTGCAACTTTAGATAATGCAGGATAGCCAGGCCAAAGTGGAAATGGTAGAAAGCACCACTGGAGCAAATGCTATTAGGAACAAGTACATCATGCAGTTGCAAATAAGAAACAGAGTCACCCAGAGGTAGTGTCACGGATTTCTCCAGGGATATATGGCAGAGCCTCTTCCCCAGATGCTCCTGATTTCTTGTTATTGGACAAGCTCTGAATAAACTGATAAATTATATCATGAGTTCCCGCCATGTTAATCATGCAACTTGATATAAATTGTTCATGAAATGGTTACAAAATCACATTGCCCTCTCTAGCTTATGTGTGGCCATGTCGCTCCTTAGGAACTTCTTTGACCACCAAAAGCAAACTCTGTCCCTGTAGAATCAACCATTAAAACGCCCTAGTGATCTCTTGATTTTGATTAGGGGTAGCATTCTCAACTGCCTTACCCCCATCTGCCTGCAGTTACTTCTTAACCCAGTCCTAATCTCACTAGCCCCAGACTCCTGTTTCATTTCCTCTTCTCAGCCACGCACTTATCTCTCCAACTGAATGTATGATATTACGGTAGGATAGTATTTTGAATTGCTAATCACTGTGGGGTGTTTTTTTCACCCTTTATTTCCTCCTTGCTTCTCTGCTCCTGTGATCAAAGCTGAAGACCTAATTCTGTTAGGTCTTTTCTGTTCCACCATGCTAAGGCTTTAGGGGTCATTAGCAAATATGTTCAATAGCTGAAGAAAGAGGGCTGAGCTATAGATAAGATGTCTTAGTTGAAACATAGAGGCGGGGAGAGATTTCACTTGGAATGAGGGTTGAAGATTTAGAAGGGAAGAGAGAGGAAAGACTGGGATAGAACTTCCATATAACCTGATACTAGAGAATGATTTAAGAGAAAAAAAAAGTTTTACCAGGTATGTCTAGGCCTATGGCAGCCCGAAAGAAGGATTGCAGGGCCCAACAACTGAAGTAGATAAAACGGAGAGCTTCTGGGACAGTGGAGGCTATGGCAGTAACTCTGTGGACAAATGACCCATGACTAGTTCCACAGTATCCCTTCCAAACACCTGATCACTGTGTAAAATTCCAGAAGTGGAATGTGGAAAATGGCAAAGGTGAAAATTTCCCTTAAACCCATCAATGGACTGATTTATGGAAAAGAGACTAGTATTTCTTGCACAAGTTAAGTATATGAAATGAAATTAATATTTCCTAAAACTGTACCTTTTTTCTCACTAGGATTGTATGTTTTCAATTACTTTATTTTGGTAAACACTGTACTCTATAGAGAAGACATATTATCCTGAAATGAATTTAAACATTGTTGGTTTGGTTGCTTTTAGAAGTTAATTGCCAGAAATGGGAGAAAAGAGGAGGAGGAGGCAGGTTTAACGAAATTCCCGATTAGTATTATAATTGTATATATGAATTCTAAGTCGAAAGGGTCGAATATCATTGTTACTGATGGTGCCCCTGAAATGGTCTAACTTGATATCTTGCTCCTCTTAGCCTTGTAGGAGAATCAATGGTATATATTATACCATTATATACACAAAACGCAATAAAATGTAATATTCTAGATAAATAGAATTAAGTCTAACACCCTAGAAAGATAGAGGAGGAAGTGTTTACATTTTTTGATTGGGGATGTATAAGTCAGGGTCCTAATACAAAACAAATGGGACATTTAAAATAGAATAATTCAAGAAGTTTTTTGTTGTTTTTTTTAAATGAAAATGTGATGTGAAAAAATACAGGGCAAAGAATCCTCACCCAGGACTTAGTAAAAGCTGAGCTATTATCATCCAAGGTCCAAAGAGAAGAGAAAAGTACCAGGGGGGAGAAAGGACCTGGAAGGAATGTTGTGTAGCACCAGAGGCCTTGAGAGGAACCGCAGTCTTCATCTGACAGACAAAGCTAGACAGTGAGTTCATAGGCAGGATCTGGGAACTACATCCATGGGTCTTACCCTCTTGCCACTTTCCAGGCTCCTACTCGAGGTCCCCACTGGCTGAACCCAGCCTGAAGTCGCATGACTTGAGAGCCCGGTTGATGTACCCCATGAACTCAGTTTTTCTAGGCATAGGGCAGTGGGGAGAAAAGTGGTAGGGGGATGTGGAGCGACAATCAAAGATAAGTGGGCTAGAAATGAAGTCTCCAAGAAGATGATGATGTCTCAATCACATTTCAAAGGATCCACAGAAGTTTGCTGGGTACATAAGGAAAAGAATTAACTTAGATTCACTTCCCAAGTTAGTTTTATGTTGGTAAAACCATAAATCATTTTCTGAGCACATTTCTGCCTATTATTGGGCTGTCGGAAAAGTCATGACTTATTTTTTCTATGTTTTTCATCGCAAAAATACGTCATGACTTTTCCGACAACCCAATAGATTAAGAATAAAAGAGCATTTTCACCGAAGGACATTGACTTTCTTAAGATAGTTTGTTATATGAATATTGTGTCACTTGTTCTTATGGATTGAATTGTGTTCCCCCCAAAAGATGTTGAAGTCCCCCAGTAACTGTGAATATGACCTTATTTGGGAACAGGGTCTTTGCAGATGATCATGTTAAAATGAGGTCATTAGGGTGAGTCTTAATCCAATATAACTGTGTTCTTATAAAAAGGGGAGATTTGGACAGGAACAGACAAGCACATAGGGAGTACACCATGTGAAAATGAAGGCAGAGATCAAGGTGATACACCTACAAGCCAAGAAATACTAAAGATTACCAGCAAACCACCAGAAGCTAGGCAAGAGGCATGGAAGGGATTCTCCACCATGGCTCTCAGAAGGAACCAACCCTGTTGACACCTTGATCTTGGACTTCCGGCCTCCAGAGCTGTCAGCAATAAATTTCTGTTGTTTAAGCCACCGAGTCTGTGGCATTTTGTTATAGAACCCCTAGCAAACTAATACACCTGTAACCAGTGTATCATCTATAATTCTTTTTCTCTGCTACAAAACACATGTGCCAATGATAAGAAATGTCTTATTCCTGTTTACACAAAACAATATAAATTATCAGGTTATATACTTTTTTAAATAAGATTTTGCTCCCAACAGAGGTCAATTTACCTTGAAAGCAGTAAAACTTAAACTTTAAGGTCCGCCAACTACATTGGTGCCTTCTAAGTCCCCAGACTTAATTTGAGTTCTTTTTCTTAGAGCGTATGTAGATTATGTAAGCTTTGGACTCCACAAAACTTTGGACTCTACAAAAGATCCCAAACTTTGTTGTTAAAACCGCCAACCTCAGCTAGTTATTCAGCACAGCTTGATGACACCTTTATATCTTAATTCACTCCAAACATGCTTTCAAATTCATTGTTCTTATAAACAACAACCATTAAAAATAAGCTCAAAGGAAGAAATAACAAATAAAAAGAACAATTTTGAGAGTCCTTTAGCATAGAGTGTTCTAGACCCAGTGGGATTCCAAAATGAAGGCAAGAAGCCTTCTCTAATCTGCACCAAATGGAGAAATTTGGATTTATCTGTGTATCTATCTGTCTATCTATCTATCATCTATTATCGATCTATCAATCTATTGACCTATCTATTTATTTATTTTTTGCAGGAGGGTTCCTGTGTCCAGCCTTAGGGAGAAAGCCCATTCCTAGTACTCCTCATCTCCCACCATTCTTTCCAGGTTGTGAAACCTTAATTGCTTTGGAGAGAAGATGGAATAAAATTAAAATTACATTCATTAGCATATGTAAATGGAAGCATCCTGCCTTACTGTATGTATTCATTAGGAGTGAGCATCAACAGATTCCAGAATTTGCCTCATTAATTAGGTGATGGGATCATACACATCCGCAGTCCTCCTGAGCAAGGCAGTACTCCTGGGTGTTCTGACCTGACCAGGCCATAACTCTAGGGGCTTTCTGTGTCTGTAATTGATATATCCCCTCTACAACACGGGCCCTACTCCCATCTGTCATTAAAATAACCATTTTCAGGCATCATAAGTATGTACTTAAACTTAAATCCTATTTTAGATAGAGAAAAGCAGACATCTGTCAAAAAACTCTACAGGGAAATAGGCAAGGTAGCTGAGGTACTGCTGAGATCATCTCAGCAAAAGAAAATCCATTTGTTTTTTCCTTTGCCCGGGACAGCAACATCATGGCACTTTTCCAGGCCATGTTTACCAACAGGAAATTGTAGAGTTTGTATATACCACCTGATGCTTTCTTTGCAAATATGCATGGCTTCTACCTGGTGTTATGGTGGACCACTTATTCCCTCATAGTTTCATTGGGAGGGGGCTCTATGTGAGAGACACTCTAGCCTCCTCTCTACTCTCTTACTCATTTCTACCCCAGGGAAGGAGAACGCATCTGATCAGTGAGTTTGAGAAATGGAACTGGGAGTTCTTGGGGCAGTGCCTTTCTTCCTCCTCTCTTTTGAATCCACTTTTCTGTAGGAGGTGCCTGTTCTGTGTGCTGTCTGCCATGTGGTCAGTATCCGTAGATCAAGAAGGCCTGGTGTTAACAAGCTATAATTGTAACCAGGTGTGCAAGTATGTTTTGGGATTGTCCCTAAAAACAGGCTACCAACAATTCCTCCTCTTCCTGTGCTTGCTTTTCTATCCTCTCATCAAGAAGTGGAAATTATTTCCTTACTCCTTAATCCAGGCTGGACTTTTGAGTTATTGTCCCTGATAGACTGCAGTGGAAGTGATGCTGAGTTCTAGGCCTCGTCCTTGGAAGGCTTGACAGCTTCCATTTCCCCCTTCTTGGAATCTGGCCGTGCTGTATGGAAGTCCAGGCTGTCCTGCCAAAGAGAGAGGCGATGTGGAGAGGAGACATCACATGAAACAAGGAGCCATTTGGAGAACTAAAGTACTACAGCCAACTCCCAGCACGACAGGCTCCAGACATGTGAGGGAGCGCTCTTGGACCACCCAGTCCAACCTGCTGGCCACCTGAATATAGCCATATAAGTGATCCCAAACCATACCACATGGAGCAGAAGCAATTTCCAGTCAACCCACAGAATCATCACAAGTAATAAAACGTTATTTCTAGCACACTAAGTTTTGGGGTTTGTCACATAGCAATAGAAAATATTTTTTGGTAATTTTATATAATTTTAGGGTTGAAGACTTAGCAAATCATGCTCTACAAGTAGCTTTACCAGTAATTAAGATGGCATTTTAATCTCCATCTTTCTACTCCTGTGTCTGCTTATTACTGAGTTCAAACTTTGAAGAGGAAGAAAACGGTACTATGTATTGACTGGCTGACTCCTCAGCTGCAAATTATCTTATTTATCTATCTAAAAATCTGTGTGTCCTCCAAGGGTCCATTTAAATATCACCTCTAAAAACTCTTAATTGATTGCAATCCATCTTTTCATAATTTTCCCAGAGCATAACTTTATCACAGCACATATATTCATGTTGTCTTCTACATTACTCTATGCATACTGAAATCAGAGGATATATAATATTATTTTATTTCAAATTACATCACCACACTCAGAATCAGCCCTAGCAGAAGTTATGTTTAGTATATGCCTATTAAATGCAATACTCGAGACACTTGACCTGATTTGCTTCAGTAAATACTATGAAACCATTTCATTCCTCCAATCTTTAGTTTCTGAAAAGTTTTTCTTTCAATGCTTTGGTCTACAGTTTGGTGACACAGAAAGAGCACTGGCTATTGACCAAGATGGCATTAGATTTTAAACTTATCTCTGCTACTCTTCACTTAGATGGCTTTGGGCAACCATTTTACATTTCTGAGCTCTAAACTCCTCGTTGTAGGATAGGCATGATTATGGATAGAATTTCAATAATGGGTTTTTTTAATGGTTTTATTGATAATTCATACAATTCACCCATTTAATGTGTATAATCACCACAATCTAATTTTGAAAAACTTCCATCACCCCAAAAAAGACACCCAATACCAATTAGCAGTCACTCCCTATTTCCTTATCCCTCTTAAACCTAAGCAAGCACAAATCTGCTTTCTGTCTTTTTAGAATTGTCTGTTCTGGATAATTAATATGATGAGATTATACAATATGTGATCTTTTCTGACCATATTGTTTTACTTAACATAATGTTTTCAAGGTTTATTCATGTTGTAGTATGTATCAGTACTTTATTCCTTTCTACTGCTCAATAATATTCCATTGTATGGCTATGCCACATTTTTGTTGTCCATGTATTACTTGATGAACACTTGGGTTGTTTCTACTTTTTCACTATACTGCTGCTATGAATATTTGTGTGTAAGCTTTTGTGTGGACATATGTTTTCATTTTTCTCAGGTATACTCGTATACCTAGGAGTAGAATTGTAATGTATGAGTATTTCAATTTCTCCACATTCTCATCAACACTTGTAATCCTCTACCTTTTTAATTTTAGTCATCCTAGTAGATGTAAAGTGGTCTTTTATTGTGGTTTTGAGCTGTATTTTTCAAAACAATCATGATGTTGAGCATTTTTTTTTCTGTTCATATTATTATTTGTTTATCTTCTTTAGAAATGTCTACTCATACCCTCATACCCATTGTCTATTTTTTAAATTGGGTTATTTGTCTTTTTATTGTTGAGTTGTAATATTTCCTTATATATTCTAGATATAATTATCTTATCACTGTAAGATTTGAAATATTTCTTCCCATTCTGTGAGGTATCTTTGAGCTTTCTTTGAGTCCTTTGAGACAGCTAAAATGTTAACTTTGATAAAATCCAATTACTTATTTTTCCTTTAGCCACTTGTTATACAGATATAGTTTTATATTTAAAAACCATTCACCAAATCCAATGTCAAAAAAATTTATTTATGTGCTTTCTTATAATGGTTTTATAGCTTCAGCTCTTCTAGTTAGTACTATAATCCAATTGTCAGTGACTTGTTGTCCTCTTCCTCAATTATTTTCTTGACTCTATACAAGAAAAACTCAGGATCTAAGATGGCAGACATAGATTTCAGCTTAATGGTGTGGAATGAGAGGAGGTTTTGAATGCTCAGACATTAATTTTTTTGTTTCCTGTTCACTAGAAAAAAGAAAAAAAAAAGATTGCCAATGTTGAAATCCTTCTTGAATGGTAAAAATTTCAATTATGGAACGGTGACCTGGAACCCTCACATAAATTGTTGACAAAAAACATTATCCTTGTTATAACTCTTATTCTCATGTATTCTGTTCTTAGTCACTTTGGGAAAACTAAGGCATCTTCGCAGACATTTTAATAATACCTATCTTGTAAAAATTAAATTATATAACTAACATAAGAGCTACTTCTTTAATAAGTTTTAAATTAATGTGGATTATATTCCTATTTCCTGCCTCGTATTGGGTAATAAGGTTTCTACATACCAAAAATGGGAGAGTGCCACACCACTTCTGTAGGCTTCTATTGGTGACTTTAGATCATTCTGAATATACAAAAATATGCTTAGAATACTTGCAATAAATTTCTAGGATTTAGCAGTTGAGAAAAGAATCTTCTGAGGGTGGCTTAGGGTTATTCACTAACATATTTACTGTACAGATGTACATTGGTAGAATTCAAGCAAGAACTGATGCAGTGTTCTACATTTGCATTAATTAACACAACACTGGCAAGTGACACTGTGCATAATTTTTAAAATATTTTTTAACTCACTATTGTTTATATTGACCTCTTGAACATATAATATGGAAATATTTTCCCTACCAAAATAAGTTTTCTTCTGCTTTATGAGCCTTCTGTTTTCTTGTAACTTTTCTTCTGTTTTCTATCTCATAAAGTCAAAAATTAAGCATAGAGAATGATCAGTGATAAAAAGATGGATAAGTAAATAGACTTATTTTGAGCCTCTAAAACACTGAATTTATATAAAAAACTAGAGTCTAGAGATAAGCACAGTTGGGTTGGGGAATGTCTGTTCCCAAAATGTATAAAATGGCATTTACCAGGAAAGTGAGTCTAGATTCTACAGGGCTATGAAAATATTTTACCACCTACAGGCACGTTATGAGCCACTGTCATTACTGCCATTACTCATACCACCATCATCACCTCCACTGCTACCTCCAATTCCTATCTCCCACCAGGAAAATGTCGCCGGGTAAAGAGAACTCAAGGGAAATCCTCTTGTCGAAAATATAGTCTGTATCTACTTAGCCCAGTTAAAGTGGAACTGTGGCAATTATCTGGTTAAATTTGATCCGTGGAGGCAATCAGAAACATATTCTTTATATATCTGAAGGATACTTTGATAATTGAAACATCTCTACTTCAATATAATATATGTGCCATGAAATTTCTCCTTTCATTTCTCCCAAAATATGTGGAGAGAGTGCTAGGAATATTTATGTAAGAACTTTGGATTAAAGGTATATTCTACTTAGCAGGGAAGAGAATAAGAATTTAGGATAGAAGGCATGAAAGAAGAAGGTGCTGTGAAACACTAAAAGACTGGGAGAAGAAAGAATCCTAAAAACAGAGAAAATAATCACAGATCAAGAGGACTGGGCAGGATATAGAAGAGATATTTGTACTCCCATGTTTATTGCAGCATTATTCACAGTAGCAAAGACATGGAAACAACATGGATGTACTTTGAGGGCATTATGCCAAGTGAGATAAGTCAGGCAGAGAAAGACAAATATTGTATGATATCACCTATATGTGGAATCTAAAAAAGCCAAACTTGTTAAAACAGAGTAGAATGGTGATTATTAGGGGCTGGGAAGCAGATAATTTGGAAGATATTATTTAAGGGGACAAACTTGAAATGAGTGGATAAATAAGTCCTGGAGAGCTAATGCACAGCATGATGATTATGGTCAACAATACTGTATTATAAACTTCAAAGTTCTAAGAGACTAGATCTTAATTGTACAGGGTTCTGATAACTTGCAGATCATACCATTGAACTGGGTAAGAATCAGCAGAACAGAGAAACTGAGGGCTTCATAGGAATGCTAAGAAAAGATCAAGATCAACAGAAATTAATTACATGGGCCTAAATGAAATAATGAAGATGACTATAATTTTTATGACTTTTATTTGAAATATTACTGGTTCTTTAATTGTTTTTTTCCAGATATATATATATATATATATATATATATATATATGCACACACACATATAAAAAATTCCTAAGCTACCTATGACCTACAGCAATTTGGTAAATCATGTCCATATAAACAAAATTAAAGCATTTATCTTTTTTTCTCCTTACCAGATCCCTCCAGAATTTGGAAGCCCATAGTATTATTATTTTTATGGCAATATCATTGTTTATGTAAGTTCACTAAGAATCTGCACTTTTTATAATAGGACACAACTGGAAACATTGGCTATATTACCAAAGGCTTTGACTAGAATGTCATTTTAGAGATAAACATGCATAGAATTAGTTATGACCAGATCGCTTTAAAGAACTAAATTGATTTTATGGAGCTAATAAAGCCCATTAGAAAATCAGCTTGGTACCTTGCTTATGGGATTCCTGGCAGCCTTACCAGGTGAGTAAAGAGGTCACTTCCTGGCAAGCACAGGAACCTCAGGATATTTGGGGGACCTTGAAAAGAGAGGAATTAACCCAAATTTAAAGGTATTATGGGTGCAGTCTGATGGCAAATATTTGGCATGGCTTCTTAGCCTTGAGAGGTTGTTGCAAGTTCAACCTGGAGATTCCTTACAAAAAAGTCCCAGTAAAGCAGATTTAAAAGAGCCCTTGTGATCAATTGCTATTCTTGCTACATTTATGAAAATAACAGGATGCGTTTATTGAAATTAGATTTATTTTATAAACAAATTAGTCTTAATTTACCTATCTTTGGTTTAAAAAGCTGGGGGTGATTTTAGAGAGAAAAAATATGTTTCAGCAGAAACCATAATACACACTTGTAGATATTAGATTGTAGTCCTATTAACATTCTTTGAGGTTTTTATTATTTAATTGTAAATTGAACTCGATTCTGAACTTTTCTACTTTCCTCACCTGGATACAAATCTCCAAACAAAAGTTTTCCATTTTCTCCCACGCTTTTGACTTGGAACAAAAGTGGCCCTTTTCCCTGAAACCCTGCAAACTGAATGTGTAAGATTTGATATAAACAGCTTCTGATAAATTGCTGCAACAGGTCCTGTTTAGACAATCTTCTTTATGCCTTTTGTGGGGGCCATTCAGAAAGTTTACCTGAACACCTGATGACATCATCAGAGACATTTCAAACTGTAAAAGATGCTTCAACCCTGACATCTATAAATCTTCTTGACTGTTTGCCCCCTAGGCTCAGAAACTATATTATAGTCCGCTGCAATGATTAACCTTTGCTTTTCTTTTGTTTCCATAAAAATGTCTTATCAAATACCTGATTTCTTGCACAATATAAACCCAATTTTGGGACTCCACTTGCATCACTTTCATACTGAAATGAGCCACAACTATTTACTGAACTGAGTTATTCTCAGGAATGGGAGACTGGTTCAATGAGATGAAACCATCTATCAATTTAGCTTCTGGACTGTGAAACTTCTTGGGGAAGTTTCAAAGGCCAGGCTGTAGAGGAACAGAATTTGCTATCCCATAGTGTATCTTTTTGCCATGAGGATTATTTGGGGCTGTTTATTCTTAAGAAACAGTAGAGAAGCTCTGAAAACCAAGTAGAAGTTACCCTTTTGTAAGAGACATTTATGTGTATAAGGGAAATCTCCATTTGTAAGGGTGTCTCCTTTACTTTACCAAGAAGGGAATGACCTTATCTCTAGAAATTCTCATCAATGGGGAACAAAAAGACTGAAATCTGCTCAGCAACCTCAGTTTCCCTGGGTCACCCCTATATATACACAGGAGGTATACATGTTATTACATTTTAATTTTTCTCCTGCTAATTAGTTTGATGTCAATTTCATTATTAGCCCAGCCAGAAGAACTTAGAAAGAAAGGTAGAGGGAAATTCCGCCCCCTGCCACATCCTCCCCTCCCCCACACCCAACAGTCCAAAACCAAGGCGTTGACGGGCTTGGTTTCTTCTGAAAACTATGAAGTCAGGATCTGTTTCAGGCCTCTGGCCTTGGCTTGAAGATGGCCATCTTCATGTTCACATCGCATTCCCCCTGTGTGCATGTCTGTGTCTCAATTTCCCTTTTCATGAGGACACCAGTCATACTGGATTAGGGCCCACCCTAATTACGCTGTCTTAATTTGATGACCTCTACAAGGATCCTGTTTCCAAATAAGGTCACATTGTGAGGTGCTAGGAGTTAGGATTTCAACATATGGATTTAGGGGGAGACACAATTCAACCTATAGCAATGTCGATGAACAAAATTCCGTGGTAGTCATTTGAAATGACCACCAGATAATCATGGCTCCCCTCTTCGTGGACACATGGCAGGATTGTACTTCTAGCCCCCCTTTGTATGTGGATGGGACTACATAACTACTTCCAGCCTGTGAGTTCGGAGCCGGTGATCTGTGTCACTCCTGGAATGAGCATATCATTGCCAGTGCAAAATACTCAAAAGCTCTCTTTTCCTTTGGATAAAGCAATCAACAATATTCCAGATAATGGCTACTTGGCTGCCTGGGTTCCTAAGTATTAATAGCTGTTATGAGCAAAGACCCTCTGTCCATATATGATTGATATGTAGTGCGAGTGGGAAATAAACATTGATACTTTGAAACCACTGAGATTTCCCAGTAATATAGTATTTCAGCATAACCTGGCCTTTCCTAACTTATACAAATTCTTTATATTCTATCATGACCAGTACAGATAGGTGCCAAGTAGGCACTTAACTAAATCAACAAACTGTTCTTGAGTGCGTACTATGAAACAGAAGCTATTGAACACTGGTGATACAAAGATAAAATATATTATCTCTTCTGCTCTCAAAGAACTCACAGAATAATGAGAGAGAGAGAGAGAGAGAGAGAGAGAGAGAGAGAGAGAGAGAGAGAGGAGGCAAATAGAATACAGTGTAGTTGTGTAATTGGCATTCGGGTTCTTGGTCCCCCAAGATAAAAATCGAGAGGAAACCCCAGCAAAATTTCCAGACAGATTTTATTAAGCTTATGCTTGAGCACAGGGGAGATTGCACAGAGGAAACAAAGGTCCTCTGAACTGGCTTGGGGGCTGGCTTTCCTTGGCTGATTCATAAGCTGGGGACAAGCAGCCTTGCGTGAAAAGTTAGGCTTTCTGAAAGTGGTGGGCTTTCAATACCAGCTACTTTGCCTGGTAATTATGTGCATGTGGGTTGTGGTGCAAGATGGTGGACTGCTCATTATAGTCACCCCAGGAAAGTCATACAGAGGTCAAACCTTGATCCACTGCCCATGAGGAACAGTGGTTTCCACATCTGTATGGAAGTAAATGGTTCAAAGGGAGATGATGATCAGCTATTTCTGCATTTTTGTGGAAGAAGTGTTGGGGTAGTGGCATTCTTGTGGTCGGCTTATCCAGTGTTCCCTCTGGCCATCTGGCATTTCTTCAGCCCTGGGCCCAAGTCCCTATTCTGTCTGAGTTGATACTGATAAAGGAAAGCACAGCAGAATGACAAAAGGAATTGCCATACATCGTGGGGGAACCAAAAGGAGGTAGGCCATCACTTAACACTTCTAATGACATCTAATGATGGGTTAGCTAGAAATGAGAAGGAAGAAATAGCATGAACATATGTACCAAGTCACAATAGTTTTAGGGGGAACAGAGAGTATCAGCGTATAGATGGAAGCTAGGATGTGAAGAGCAGAGAGATGAGACTAAGGCTAGTGCATGAAGGGTCACATGTGTGTTTGAATTTTAGACTAAAGAAGTGAGAAATCACTTAAAGGTGCTAATATGAAGAAGAATATAACAGTTTTCAGTTTAGGTCGATGGCACTGGGTGTGTAGCAATTGCTTTTGTGCTGTGCACCACATCCCCTCAGCCCACCTGATTTTATTGCAGCCGACATAACCAGCTCTGCATTTCTGCCAGCTAAACAAAACCTCCAGTGCACACAACAGGGTTTCTTCATTTTTCTGCCTCACAACTCTTTCAAAAGCCATGCAAAGCATGGCTAGGAAGTACAATAGAGTTAATATCATAAGTTAATTCTCAGCCTATAGGAGACAGTGGTTGGAAGAGAAATGTCCCAACCTCTTACCCCTTGGAGGGGTGATTCTGAGGTGCATATTCTACGTGGTTCCTCAGAGGGTCTGCTAGCAGGGTTGAGTCCTGGTACCCACAGTAGTAACCAACTCGGTAACATACCTTTGGTTGATGCTCTCCTCCTGCTTAGCCTGCTTTCCTCACATCATTATTGTAGCTTTCTAGGGTCACCTCCTGATAAATACTTGCAACCAAATTTGTGTCTCAGGCTCTAGTTTCTGGGAAATCTGAATTGACATAAATAGCAAGGTCAAGAAAGATGTGCTGTATGTTAAGATTTATTTTTTAAGGAGGTAAAACCATGACTCTCCTACAGATATAATATTAATACATGTCAAAGATTTTATAACTTATTAATTAATGAGGGAGCCAATAAGGTGTTACAATTGGTTCAAAAGAAAATTCATACTATCCCAAAATAACTCAATAGGGATGACTGCAATAAATTTATGGAGGCAAAAATGTTTTGGTTTGGTTTGGTTTGGTTTTTTGAGCATGAAGAGGTCAACTGTTCCTTCACCAAGCAGAATGATTTGCATGTGTAGAGACTGGATCTATTTCTATTGCTATCATTTATCTATAATTATAGAGTTGTAAATAGGTCAAAGACAATACAATGAAAGGCAGGGAGGATGCTAGACAGGACACTCAGCATTTTATTTGTTTGTTCAAAGACTTGCACCACTTTTTCTTATTGAAGAAAGTAGGGAAGATCAGAAGAGAAACCTCCTTAGGAACTAGTTCAACATCCATATGACCACTACCAAGAATGAGCGTCTAAACTAATTGAGAGAGAGATAAACTAAAGGTATTTTCAGAAGATAAAAAGAAAAGTGCTTGTCAGCTGATTGGATATGGATAACATAAGATGGAGGATTGAAAGATAAACTATGCGTACGAAAAGCAATTGAGTACCCCCATTTGTTGAACTGAGTTGAATCAATGGGAAATAATGGGAGTAGTAAAAGGTTGAAAACACTGGTGGGGAGAGGGATCGTTGTCACTCACCAAATTTGGTATTACTAACATCTTACTGCTTTCATCAAGGTGAAGCAGTTAGGAAGTGGGAGTATTGCTTAGTAGTTAAGATCATGAGTCTTGGAGTCAATCAAACATGGGTTGAATCATGATTTACCACTTCCTGGCTATGTGTTGTTGAGAAGTTGTGTAGCCATTCTGAGATGCAGTACCATTTTTTTTTCCAAAATTGATGTAAGGATTAACTGAACTATTGTTTGTAAAGATCTTATCTTGGTGCTAAGCAGGTAGCACACAGCTATTTCTTCACACATAGTAGCTATTATTATTTAATCAGAATTAGAAGAGTATTTTTGGCTCTGCCTTGAAGTACCAGAGGTCTGGAGCTGTAGTGTTCCAGGATTAACAATGCTAAACTCTCTATGTGGATTTCCCTGTTAAACGGGGACACAGTTTAACTTGTACTTGCCTTTTTCTTTGAAACTGTTTTCCTTTTCACTAGCTAAGTGAGAATTATATGAAGCTAACATTTATCTAAAAATAAGGGAAGGACCCATCACCATGATGCCTAGTTTAATGCGAATTATTCACTCCTACCAGCTCACAAGGAGAAGCCACTTACATTTTAAAATTTAAACTGAAATTTTAGGGGCAAGCTGATTTATTTATTCATTCCTGATAATATTCCCCCTCCCCCCATGCATCATGGTAGTTTACAGTTTTGTGTTGGAAGAAGGTTAGATTTGATGAAAAGACTGTGAAGTATTGTGTAAGGGAAGGATTTCTTGGTATACAAATACACCTTAGTTAAAAATGAATGCCTTTCAGGCTTAGAGTTTCATATTGCTTTAAGTGTGTCTCTTTGTGTTCTCAAGAATAACAAAATCTTCCAAGCTATTGCATCTTTGTCTTCTTTTAAAAATTGCAAAGTTTCATGACTCCCAAAAGACATGCCTGGTACTGGTGGCATGGCTGACGATGGCAGTGATGCTGATGATGACAGTGGCATTAATTGTGGCAGAGGATTATATTATAACTTTCATTTATATACATATACTTTCTCTCACTCATTTCTAGGTGTTATTCTCCTTTTTCTCAGCAGTTGTGTGCCTAGCCCTTCTAGTATTTCATCAAGTCCTGGCTATCTTCATGTGGGATGATAATAGAAACATGAATCTGTGGGCAAAGGGAAAGAAAAGAGTGGGGATAGAGAAAAACGTTTCCCAGACTAGAGGTTAGAGATTGACATGTCTCAACAGAAGGTGTGACTGCCCATTATTCCGGGTGGACACTCTGGCCTCCAAGTATGTGTTGGTGGGAGCAGAAGAGTAGACTTCAGGCATGGGAGTCCATTCTTACCAAAGCATCTTATGACCTGAGCATGACTCAGAAACCACAGTGGCCCCGGATGGACTGAAAGTTTATTGGAGGAGCTAGGACAATGGGTAGCCATTAATAAGCAATGCTAGAAGGGCTTCCCCACTGCTTTATTGCTGGGAAGGTAGTAGGGCCTTTGGGTACAACTTTAGATGTGTGTGTGTGTGTGTGTGTGTGTGTGTGTGTGATAACTAAAGTAGAATTTTGAGCTTTGAACTTGTTTACATAAAACAGAGAATTGCAATATTTCATGGAGTCTTTGACTGAGTCAAGTGACCATATCATGATGGTAATGATAAAAAAAATAAGGTGTGACTGGTTTCAGGGGTTATTTATCTTAGGAAAACTTCATATTCTTGTAACAACCCTGAGATCGTGGCTACATATAAATATGGGAAACTAGAGAAATTAAATAAGTTGTATAAAGTGGAGAAGCAAAGGAATTCTGTAGCCAAGACTAAAGCATGGATCTGTTTGATCCCAAAGCTCCTCTTTTAATGACTATAGCAGAGGCTTTCACATCTGCCCTCAAAGCTGGCTTTATAGGGCAGATGGACCAGGCACCCGGCACAGCAATGGAATTTCAAAGCTGAGAAAAGATGCCCCTGAAGAAACGTATTTCCCTCTGAGGTTTATAATTCTGGGTAATAAAGCCAATCCTGGGGGAGGAGGGTGGGATGTACTTTCATCTAATTAGCCACATTCAAACAGGGATGGACACCAGGACAGGGGCAAGGATTAGATGTTTATCAAAACAGTGTGGGCTGTGAAGCTATGGAGAACTGGGGTGGAGTTGAGGAATCTGAAGATGAGCAGGGCCATCCTCACATACAAAAATGAAGACCAAGAATTGTGTGCCTGTTTCATAGTTTTCAAAAAGCTGACTCTGCCCTGTAACCACCTTGAAATTGCCTGGCGCCTCAGGCACCTTGACAGTCTGCCAAACTAAAGTTTGGAAAAGGTGACAACATCTTGACAGAATGTGATAGCTGGAAGGGATCTTAAGATCATGTTGTCCAATGGTTTGCCAAGTTGTTCTGGATGAGGAAGCTTTTTGAACTAACCAAATCCTATCCGGAAGCCAGGTGTGCACAAGAGACAAAAACATCTCTTTTGGTTAAGCTGGGCTGGGAGGCTAGTGCCCTATTCATTCTTTTACTTCCCTTCTCCTTCTGCTTCCAAAGTGTGGGTCTAATCAAACACAAAGTCTGCATGGTGCTAGAAGGGAACAGTTTCAAAAACCACTGAGCATCTCAACATCTCATTTTCAGGTGAGCAAACCGAAAAGCTAAAAAGACAAAGTAGCTGCCTGGAGGCCTTGACCTCACTTCTCTTGATTTCCAAGTCAATATTTTTATTTATTTTTTTGCTAGTTCAATTTTCTACACACTTATCTAGCTCGTATATATCTCATTAGCCTCTCAGAAACAACAAGTAAGTTGATGTTACTAGTACTACATCAATAACAATATTTCTTCCAGTGCCTCTTATCCAGGACACAGGGAGAAATTCATCTACATTACTATAACCTCACAACCAAATTGAGAGGTATGTTTTATCCCCATTTTATTGGTGGGGAATCTAGAGTTCAGATAAATTGACTAGCTGAAGAATACAAAGAAGTCAATTCAAGAGTTAGAATTTGAACCTAATTCATCTGACTCAAAAATTTGTCATTCTTTCTACTGCATCTCACTTGGATTCTAATGGAGTCTTTCCCTTTATGTTTCTGGTTCCCCTTCCCAAAAGTCTATCTGAATAAAGAGTACCCTACAAATTCAATTCATGTTAAAAAAAATACACACACACACACACACACACACACGGTGATCATACAGGTTTATATATTTAAAAAAATCAATTGAATGATTTCAATTCCCTTAACTGAATTCACTGGACAAAATAGTTCTAAAGCCCCATGAAACTACAGCTTGTACTTGGATGGACAGTGCCCCAAATCCTAGAGGGAGACAAAGGACAAGAGAGGGGTAAAGGGAGGAAGGACACCGCCCCTGAAAACATTGCAGTTCTGAGCTCGGAGCATACTCCACAGGGGTGCCGAGCAAGATGAGAAACTGACCCTATATGTTCAGTGGGAAAATCAAAAAGTAGGCCAAGTGCACATTAGTTAATATTAAAGTGAGAGTCTCTGGAATTGTTTCTGCAAATCCCTCACTCACTGGTCTAATTAGGGAAAATGGAGGATCCCAATGTATCAGTAATTTCACACCAGTGGAAGCGTTGGAGTTACATAAATGTTTACCTCAATAATCCAGGCACGGGGTTATGCCTGCCTCTGAAGACTTTGTGAAGGAGGAGGGGACTCGAGCGATTGCCCAGGGTTAGTGAAGCTGCTCCCAGAATCAGAAAACAAAAGCTAGCCCCTGGTCCTTGGTCACTCTCAGCACGGTATAAAGTTCTATGACTCCTACCAATTCCCTTGTCTGGTTGCTGCCCAGCAGTGCTTCTCTCCCACTCAGAGCCCACCCTCCTACTGGGCAGGGGCATGGGTGGAGCGCACTGAACATCTGTCATTTCTGGGGAGGCAGCTCTAAGGTGGAGGAAATGAATTGTTCCCTCTGTCACTTTTTCCTCTTGTTTTATATTTAATTGTCTTAAAATACCACTGGAAACACACACGATAAATGACTGCAGAAAACAGCATCACTCATCATCAGCTTTGTGCAACAATAATGCATATTTGCATAGCTCTGCATGGTTTACACAGCTCTTCTACCAGCATCGGTTAATTCCTTTCTCATATGAATACTGCTGGGAACCAGGCAGGGCTTTTTGGCTGGAGATGTGGAAACTAACTCTCAGACAAGTTCAGTGACTTTCCCAAGATCACACAGCTCATGAGTTCTGAAGCCAGAGTGGGAACCCCAGGTCTTTGACTTCCAATTCGGCTGTCTTTCCCTCATCACTCTGCTCAACTTCCTTTGTCACCGAAAAAAGTAGTTCTGCCTGTCTTCCTGTTAATTTCATCTCTCCTCATGAGTATCTATCTTCCAGCCAATGATAATGCAGATTTTTTTTTCAATCCTCACTGAGTGATTTTCCAATAATTTTTAAATACTCATCAGTAAAACATTTCTACAAGGTTATTAAGTTCTTCACAAGCATGTTAGAGGGCCACTTTACCAGCAGCCAAAAAGTGCATTAATACATTCTCATGTTTGAAGTAGGTTAAAAATAATATGTACACCGGAGATAATGGAAACATGTTGACATTATTAAGGTTATAACACATTTGAAGTTACCTTAATTGTAATATTGAGCAAATTAAAGATTATCAAGCACAGTGTCCCTGAACATCACGGAGCGGCATCTTTCCCCATTTGACTAATTGCTGTGACACTTGAGATCTCAGTGTGATGTTTTCCTCCACACAAGTGCACAAGTGGAGGCCACCGCACTTCTTCAAATAAACAGGCAGATGTGCTTAAATAATAAATTAATTTATCGAGAGACGTCGGGGCCGCAGCCTTGATCCTTTGGCTCTGCCACAAACACCCTCCGCCAGCAGAGCAAAATAGAGGCAGTTGCAATGTTTGCTCCCCGGAGCATATGTGAATAGGAGAGCTTGTTCTTACTGCTTTCCCTTAAGGGAGCCCAGGAAAATGTGATGCCCCCTCCACAAACAATAATGATTTAGTGCAGGGGTCAACAAATGGTTGCTCCCAGATAGTAAATATTTCAGGCTTTGTGGATAGATGGTCTCTGTCCCACCTACTCAACTCTGCTGAGGAAGTGAGACAGCCAAAGACCAAAAGACAAACAAATGAGCCTGGTCGTGTTTCAATTAAATTTTATTTTCCAGAGCAGGAGGTTGATGGATTTGGGGGCACTGTCGATTGCCTATCTGTGAGTCAGTGGATAGAGCACTGGCTTGGGGGTCAAGAGAGAAAGGCTTATCCTGTATTTGAATCAATCGTGCTGCATGACCTCAAACAGTTCACCTGTGGTCTTACGCCTCCACCTTCTCTGAGGTCATTTCTATCTTTGACAACCTGAGACTGAAACGTATTCTTGAAGAGCAGTTAGGACCTAGAAGATGGGCTAAATCAGAGATGACACATTTATTGGTTGCAAGTCCTGTCTTAGTTTGAGTTCCTCTCAAACAGACCCTGACATAGGTTTGGCTGTAAGTAACTTATTTGGGAGGTGATCTCAAGAAATATGTGATTACAATATGGCCTCAGGGATAGAAAAGACAGTCTGGGGAATATAATCAATAATGTTGTAAATATTTTTTAGGGGGCCAGATGGACTCATGTCTACTATAATTATATATACATATAGTCACGGGATATGGAGTAGAGTGTGGGAATGGAGTCAATGGAATTGTAATAGATAAGCATGATATCGGGGGTTGGGAGGGCAGTACATGGGGGTGGGGGGTTGTTACTTTGTGAGGGTGAAAAGGATAACTATTGCATTGTTCTGTACACCTGAAACTAACACTAAAAAAAATGCGAAAGTGTAAGGAAGGGAGTAAGGAAAGTAAGCATGGTTAATAAAATGTGTGAATGAGTGGTAGTCAGTCCTGCTGGGAAATCTCTGAGAGGCTACCTGGAAATACCTCAAAGTTTTCTCATGGAGGCTGCAAGGAATCCAGACCCTTTATCCCACAACTCCCATTCTCATTGGTTGATGGTTACTGGGGTGGGGAGTAACTCTTTTATCCCCCTGGCCTGGTCCACAGATGTGCCAAGTGCACTCCACTGAGAAGATAACAGCCTCAGGCAGAGACATATAGGAAGCCATCTGAACTGTCTGAGGCAGGCCACGGGATCAAGGGTATGCGGCATCGGCCACATGTAGATCCCACACAGAAAATGTGAATGGGCTAAACAGGCTTGTCAAGGAGGCAATAGAGAGTGGTGGGGATTGTGCCAAATTGGATAGCACTTGTCCAGTCTAAAGGGGGTATTGATTTAGGGTGCACTGGTAGATTGTATTAATTGGAGTTCTCCAGAAAAACAGACTCAATAGGAGAATATATACAGAGGGTGCCAAAAAATTGTATACACATTTTAAGCAAGGAAAAAACTGTATTAATACATACCAATAACAAAAGATGAATAAAATTCACATTTGACTTCTGCAATTACAAGAGATGCTCAAAGTGGTTACCATCAGTGTCCAGACGCTTCTGATTATGGCACACTACTGCTTGAGCAAAGTTAACCAAAGTGTTAACATCTCTTAAAATGTGTACACATGATTTTGGCACCCCTGGTTATGAAATGGCTCATGAGATTATGGAGGTTGGGAAGTCCCACAATCTGCTCTCCGCAATCTAGGGAACCAGGGAAACTGGTTGTGTAATTCAGTCCAAGTCTGAAGGCCTGAGAACCAGGGGAGTTGATGTGCAAGTACAGAAGGAGATGGATGTGTCAGCTCAAGCAGAGAGCAAAGTCACTCTTCCTCCACCTCCTTCTTCTATTCAGACCCTCAACAGACTGGAGAATGCCCACCCACATTAGGGAGGGCCATCTTCTTTACTCAGTCTACTGATTCATGTGCTGATCTTTCTTGGAAACACCCTCACAGATACACCCAGAAATAATATTTACCAGCTATCAGAGCATCCCTTGGCCCAGTCACACAAGTTTCGATTTTTCAATTGTAGTCATAAATCCAACTTTTTTATGCAACATGCTTCTTCTTTTTAAATCTTAGCAACTAATTCAAAGTTTTAAGCACACAGTGATGGCTAATAAAAAGTCAGGGCTAGTATATAATAATGATGAGAAGAATTCCATTTATTATCAGTATAAAAGCAAAGGATCCAACTTCCAAAGTGAATCAACAAATGACTACAGTTTCAGCAGGTTCAGAGCCATTTCTCTTCTCTATGCTTCATATACAAACTTTCTGTTTCTTACTTGAGTCACTGGTCCTGACTTTCATCCATCCACTTACTAAAGCCAGAAGAAAGGCATTTTAGACTTTTTCCTAACCCTCTTTGAATCACCAAGTCCTCTTTTTGTTTTGTTTTCTGGATGCCCTAGAGTTCTTTTCTGTCTTTTTCATTCCTGATGTGCCTTTTATTTCAGGAGCTCACCACTTTTTTATTTCTATTTTATGCCCTCATCACTTTTCCTATTGACATAGGCTGTGAGATCACCCAGCAATTAGTAGTGCTATCTTTAACCAATGTTTCAAACTGCAAGTAAGTTACCCCCTAAAACACTGATCTGATCATATGGCTTCCCAATTTAAAACTCATGGGGGAATCCCCCCATTGTCTAATTATTAACAAAAGCATAAATTCTTGGCATGATTTGCAATGTGCATCATTATATTTGGTTCCATTTGCTAGCCCTCTGCCACTGAGTGGGGCCATGCCAAGCCAATTACTATTCTCCATGATCTTTAGCCCACTGGTCTGCAATCTCTTGCTGAAACCAGGACTCCTTCATCCTTAATCTACCCAAATCCACAGGCACTCATTATCTCCATCACCCAGTAGCTGCGAGCTACCTGGGGTTTTGTTGATCCCAGAGAAGAAAAAGAAACACCTTCCATGCAGAATATGAAGAAACATGATGCCCACCTTCCCCCATAGGTTTAGAGAATAGAATTTCTCAGCTAGGCTCAAAGGAATAAAGTTTTCTTGATGCTTATACATGTCAGACACCTTTTCCACACTCTATTACCCATTTCCACACCCCTCCTAATCAAGCCTACTCTCATCACCATGGCAACTTACTCTTCATAATTAACAAATAGAATGGAGACACCCTTGAATGTTTTTCTTTAGGGATCCCACAAAGTGGTTATTTCTTGAAGCTTGGGAGATCTTTGTGCTTGTGATGTACAACACCTGCCAATTAACTCTGTAACAGTCCCCAGATGTACCCAGGTGCTCAGACATTGGAGCACCAAGTGTATCACTTAAATCTATGCATGCCCTCCCCCCTGTCCAGGATACACATACCCAATTCAGAGGAGCATTACAGTTACACAAATCTGGCCTAATAAATGTGGACAGAGGGAAGATCTCTCTATTTGACTATATTCTAATCACAAAGGAGACTTTTCAAACAAACCAAGGCAAAAGGACATGCAGACTGCTACTAGATATTTAAACACCAACTGTAAGATTGTAAGGGAACTGTAATCCATTATAAAGGTCTTAACTAGCAAACCCCAAAGGTTTAGAATGCCATCTAAACAGGTGAGACCGCTTTAAAACATCTATGGCTCTAAAAAAAAAATAAAGTGCTGGATGTTAAAGAGATAGTCAAGTTCCAAGCCTAAGAACAAAAAAGACAAGGAGGAAGCATGTCAAAGTCACCTAAAATCCTTCGCCCCTGAAGTTGGGACCACCTACAATTCCCATAGTTCCATTTGATGTTCCCTGTTTTGAAGAACCAGCACTGTGTCATGTACCTAGAATGCCCAATTCCATTGTCCACATGAGTCAGCATTCCAAACCCATCTCGAGTCATCTCTCTGGCAAGGTCTCCCTGACGTCTTCAGAGCTTGCTTTTTTCTTCATTGCTCCTCTTGAGCCTTGCTGAGTGAGAACCTCATAATTCTCACCACACTGCTGCTATGTGTACATTTACCCCTCCATTAGATTTTGAGCCCTTCCAGAGGAAAGGCTTCATTTTTTCTATCTATGAATTCCCAGTCTCTCAAATAACTGACCTGTGCAATGAATAAGTGAATAAGCATCTAGGTGAAAAGCTACAGGACTCTCGGGGCTAGGTTGCCCCATAGGAAACCAAGCACATGCTTAAGATATCAGCAAAGGAGAGGCACCAAAAAATCAGAAAAATATTTCAGAAGATTTCATTCTATGATCTTATTAAAAAGCACCATAGGAGAAATATCAATGTTATTGGACTTCCTTATTCTTGTTTTAAAGTTCAGAATGGCTTTCATATTATTTAGAGTTACATGGAAGGCCTATCATCTTTTCAAACCATAGGACCTTAAAAATCTAACTTCATCCCCAAGTTCCCTTTTTTCTTTGTCTCTCAACATTTAACTCATTTATTGGGTTGTCAGAAAAGTCATGACATATTTTGTCTATTTTTCAAAGGTCATTTATTTATGTTAAGAACGAAGATCAATCAATGATATATTGCCCGTTTTGTTCAATAACCTTTTGCCATCTTTCAGTGAGCTTCATAATTCCTCATTCATAGAAGGACCTGTCTTTATTTGCGAAACACTGAACAAGGTGCTGATTTACAGCCTCATCTGAATTAAACGTTATACCATGCAAGGAGTTTTGAAGAGAGCGAAACAAGTGGAAGTCTGATGGCACAAGGTCAGGCAAGTGTGGTGGGTGTGGCAACACATTCCATCCAAGCTCCAATAATTTTTGACAGGTGATCAAACTTGTGTGTGGTCTTGCGTTGTCACTATGGAACACAACTCCTTTACAATTAACAAGCTCTGGACGTTTCTGGATGATGGATTCGTTCAAACTGTCCAATTGCTGACAGTGCCCATTCAAGTTCATTGTTTGGTTCCTTGGTAGGAGCTTGAAAAAACATCACACCTTTAAAATCCCACCACACTGAGAGCATAACCTTCCTCTGATGAGTGTCTGCTTTTGATGTCATTTGAGGCAAATCATCACATTGGGACCAAGACCATTTGTGTACCACATTGTTGTAAACAATCCACTTCTCATCACCAGTTATCAGTCGCTTCAAAAAAGGATCATTTTCCTCACATTTAATGAGCACATGCAGATGTTTATATGCACCATCAAATGAACTTTTTTGAGTTCATGTGGAACCCAAATATCGAGCTTGCTTACGTATTCCAGCTTCTTCAGGTGGTTGTGAACACTTGAATGATGGATGTTCAATGTTTCTGCAATCTCTCGTGTCATGTAACATGGGTTTGACTCGATCAATGCCTTTATTTTGTCCTCATCAACCTTGGTGGGCCTCCCTGACCGAGGGGCGTCATTGAGATGAAAGTCACCAGCACAGAATTTCATGAACCATCGTTGGCACTGACATTCTTGGAGAGTATTGTCTCTGTAAATTTTATGCAACTTTTCACAAGCTTGACACGTGTTCTTCTCTTTATGAAAGTAAAACAGTAAAATATGGCAAACATGCACAGTTTGGTCTTCCATCTTCAACTTGTTGTAAAATCTCCAAAACTCAACCAAATCATTCAATTTTGTTTTAGAATGAAACTAGAACTGTCAGCTGTCAAATGACATAGCAATAACATAGATGCGAATGACTCTAGTACTTCCAAAAATGAACTAGTGTTACCTGTCACAAACATGCGTCATGACTTTTCCGACAATCCAATAAAATGTATCAAGCGACTACTATAAAAGACACCTGTTAAGTACTAGACATGTAAAGAAAAAATTATTCACCATTTTTATTTTAATCTGCTTCAATATTGTGCTTCAATATCATACAGATTATTTTTTTCCTTGTCCAATATTTCTAAGAAGACCCTGAAACTTTTTCTGGTAGAAAACCAATTTTTCAAGATCCTAACTCTAAAATTTTGCCTTGTAAAGCATCCAGCCCCTAACCAGGAAGATATTACAAGTTTGTGAATATATTTGATGATGATCACAACTTTTCCCAAAATATAGGAATACATCTGTCATAATAAAAGCACTTAAGAACTCATTTTGGCTCTCTGAAATATTTATTGCAACAAACCCAAACTTGTCCAAATTTTTTCCTTTTAATTTTGCTCCTCAAGAAGCATAACTATTTGTTGTTATTGCTGAGGAGAAAGAATATGATGCAGAGATATCAATAGAAGGGACTTGTTTCCTTAGGTGCCTCAAGCAATGAAAGGAAGGTATGAGATAGTAATCTATGACCACAATGCTTTTCAGCGTGCATGTGAAGAATGCTAACATTTTTGTCAACTTCAGTTGATTAATGGACCAACCCTTTTTGGTTGATAGAGGTTCTTAAAAATGTGCAGGTGTTCAGTATGGGAAAGAGGTAGTTCAGAGAAAGTTTTTTGATCTCTAACAATGTCCCCAAAGGCACGTGCAAGAAGAGGAACCCAACCCTATTCAAGTTAAAGGAGCCGGGCAGCATGAGACTGGGGTATCAGTCATGGTTCCCAGTGGATTGATCACAGCCTGGAAGTCACGTGGGCTTTCTAAGCTGCCGCATCCAATAGTTGAAATCCAATTGGTTCATTTCTAAGTCCTAAAGATGAGGGAGCAGAGAGTATGCATGCCCAAGCTACCCAGGGTTGGGGACATTGAGGCCTAAACCATAGTTTAATACCTTTTAAAAATAAAACCCTACTCCCAACACCGGTTTTCTTGGAATACTAATTAATGGAACACTAATGTGGAAAGAATAGAATTTTCATTAATTTTGCATATGCCAAAAGCAATACTTTAGGATAGTCATCTTTTAGCTCCTATATTTATCAGGTTTGTTGATCTCAAGGCACAGGTAAAGAAAATTAAATTCAACTTTGTTATATTTTTCTTAAAAGATGTATAGGGTGGATAGGTAAGATGACACTGATTATCCTGTGTAATTTCATCTTTTATGAGATCTAAATTCATCCCCAAGTTTCCTTTTTTCTTTGCCTTTCAACATTTAACCCATTTACAAGATATCAAGCAACTACTATATAAGACACCTTATGCTAAGTACTAGAAATGTAAAGAAAAAAATTGTTCACCACTTTTATTTACATCTGCTTCAATATTGTGCTCCAGTATCACACAGGTTATATATTTTTTCCTGTCCAATGTTTCTAAGAAGACCCTGAAATCTTGTCTTGTAGAAAACCAATTTTTCAAGATCCTAACTCTTTCCCTTCCCTGTCTCTCTTCTCACTTGACTTTTAATATTTAAAGTTGACCATTCTTGGTATCAATTGCAACAATACACCAAAAGTCTTGACTTATTTCACTTTACATAATGTCCTCAAGTCTTATCCATGTTTTTGCAAATGAGAAGATTTCCTTCTTTTTAAAGGCTGACTAATATTCCATTGTATATCTATAATACATTTTATTTATTCATTCATCCCTCAGTGAATACTTAGATTTTTTTATAGCTGGGCTATTGTGAATAATGTTGTAATAAACATGGAAGTGTAGATATCTTTTTGAGACCCTGATTTCACTATCTTTGAATATATACCCAAAAGTGGGCTTGCTGGGTCATATGGTATTTCTATTTTTAATTTTTTTGAGGAATCTCCATAGTGTTTTCCATAGTAGCTGTATCAATTTGCAATCGCACCAACAGTGCATTTTTCTCCACATGTTCGTCAACACTTCTTATCATTTCTCTTTTTCATAACAGCCATTCTAACAGGTGTGAGGTGGTATCTCATTGTGGTTTTGATTTGTATTTCTCTCATGATTAATGATGTTGAATATCTTTTTTATATACCTGTTGGCCATGTGTATGTCTTGTTTGGAAACATGTCTGTACAGTTCCTCAACTCTTTCTAAGTTGGACTGCATGTGTTTTTGCTACTGAGTTGTATGAGTTCCGTATATGTTTCAGATATTAACCCCTTAAAAGATATGTGATTTGAAAAATGTTTCTCCCATTATGTTGGTTTACTTTCTGTTGATCATTTCTTTTGCTGAGAGAAAGCTTTTTAGTTTGATACAGTCCCATGTATTTATTTTTACTTTTGTTGCTTATGCTTTTGGTTTCATATCCAAAATATTGTTGCCAAGACCAATGTCAAGGAGCTTTTTCCCTGTTTTCTTCTTTTATGGTTTCAGGTATTACATTTAATCTTTAATCTATTTCAACTTAATTTTTGTGAGTGGCATAAGATAGGTATTCATTTTCATTCTTTTGCCTGTGAATATCCAGTTTTCCCAACACCATTTATTGACGTGACTATCTTTTCCCCAGTGAGTATTCTTAGTGTCCTTGTCAAATATTAGTTGATTATGAATGCATGAGTTTATTTCTGAGCTCTCAATCCTGTTCCTTTAGTCTCTGTGTCTGTTTTATGTCAGTATCATACTGTTTTGATTAAGATGGCTTTGTGATATAGTTTGAAATCAGGGAATGTGATGCCTCTAGCTTTGTTCTTTTTTCTTAGTATTGCTTTGGCTATTCAGGGTCTTTTGTAGTTTAACACAAATGTTAAGATTGTTTTTTCTACTTCTGTAAAAAAATGCCATTATACTCTTGATAGGGATTGCATTGAATTTATAGATGGTTTTGAGTATAACCAAATTTTAATAACATTAATTCTTTCAACCCATGAGCATGGGATATCTTTCCATTTACTTGTGTCTTCATTTTCTTCCATCAACATCTTACAGTTTTCAGTGTACATATCTTTCATCTACTTGGTTATATTTATTCCTAAGTATTTTATTGTTTTTGATGCCATTGTAAATAGGATTGTTCTGTTAATTTATCTGATAGTTCATTATTAGTGTTTAGAAATGCAACTGAATTTTTATATTGCTTTCAAGTCTTGCAACGTTACAGAATTGGGTTATTAGTTCTAATATTTTTGGGGTAGAGTCTTTAGGATTTTCTCTATATAAGAAAATGTCACCACAAACACACAACTTTACTTCTCCCTTTCCAATCTGGATGCTTCTCCCTCTACTCCCCACCTTTTTTTTGTTTTGTTTTGTTTTGTTTTGTTTTGTTTTCCTTGTTTTGATTGCTCTGGCTAAGGCTTCCAGTGCTGAATAAGAGTGGTGAGAGTGTCTTGTTCCTGATCTTAGAAGAAAATCTTTCAAACTTTCACCACTGAGTATGATATTAGCTGTGGTTTTGTCATATATGGCCTTTATTTTTTTTTTGAGGTATGCTCTCTCTATCCCCGATTTTTGAAAGTTTTTGTCATGAATGAATGTGACTTTTGTCAAATGCCTTTGCTGTATTTATTGAGATTATTATATTTTTATCTTTCATCCTACTAATGTGATGTATCACATTTATTGATTTGGGTATATTGAAACATCTTTGCATTTCAGGAATGAATCTCACATAGTCATGGGGTATGATCCTGATAAGGTGCTGTTGAATTAGGTTTGCTAGTTTTTGTTGAGAATTTTTGAATCTATATTCATCAGAAATATTGAACTATAGTTTCCTTTTCTTGTAGTGTCCTTATCTGGCTTTGGTATCAGGGTAATGCTGGCCTCAAACAATGAATTTGGGAGTGTCCTCACTTTAGCAATTTTTTGGAAAAGTTTACGAAGCATTGATGCTAATTCTTTTCTAAATGTTTGGTAGACATCACCAGTGACACCATCTGATCCTGGAGTTTTCTTTGTTGTGAGGTTTTGACAGCAGTTGGGCTGGGCTGTAAGTCTGGTTTCCTGTCCAGGTGGGGAAGTAGACGAGAATCTATAGCCAGTGTGGCCCCTTGGGGACCCAAATGAGGCAGACTACAAGTGGATCTCCCTGGCCAGATGGAGCCACCTATTTAGTTCTGCAGATGGCCAGAGCTGCTGGCTGGGATCTCTGCTTAGGCTCTGCTACTAGCTGGAATGTCATCTACCAAGATCTGAGTCTAGCTGCTGTAATCCTTGCATCATACCCCTTTCCCTGTCTCTATCTGATCCCTAGTGGTAGAGTCTTGTAGAGTTCACCAGTGATCCCTGTGAGGAGGAACTCAAGTCGGGCCTCCTGTGAAGTGTCTCACAATTGTGGGTCAGCTGGATGTTCACCTGGGACTCTCTTTTTTCCCACTGGAGAATCCATAGGTCCAGTGGGGCCCTCTCAGTGCAGTGCTCTGCTGGCCTAGGGAAAAAACAATGTGGTCAGAGGGTAACCACTCCTGTAATCCTTCCACTGTGGTCCTTCTCTGCCTCTGGGTTTCAGCCTCAACCTTGGATTTGAGGATTTTCACAATGGTGTCTTTTCTATGAACAGTTCCTAGTTGATCTTCTAATGAGGGGGACGCAAGTCAGAAATGATCTATGTCACCATCTTGATGACATCACTCTCTTCATGTTCTCTGCAGCCAGGATGGCCCAGGGCTTTCACCAGGAACTCATTTTTAGAATGAGGTTGATATCTTACCATATCTTCTCCAAAAAATTAAGCTTTCCATCATGACATGTATGGCAGTCAGGGTAATTTTGCATGCCAATAAAAACACATTATTCAAAGTAATATAAAAAGCAGCAAAGCCAAAAACTCAAACTGAGGCTGGCTTATTCTGAAGGCCATGCTTCTAATATGTTTTGCCATGTTGATAGTGAACCTGATATGAACTACTTATAACACACCACACATACACACAGGCTTATTCACACATATGCACACAGACACATATTTTCCACCCTGAAAAGCATCAAAAAGCAGTATACTTTTTTTCCTTAGTATATTTCTAGATCTGTGCTATCCAACTACAAGCCACATGTGGCTTTTTAAATTTAAAATAATTAAAATTAAATAAAATTTAAAATACAGTTCCTCAGTCACACTAGTCATATTTCAAATGCTCAATAGCCATGAGTGACTCGTGGCTACTGTATAGAACAGCACAAATATTAAACATTCCCATTACTGCAGAAAGTTATATTAGATAGTGTTGCTTCATACTTTTCATCTGATATTCTATATAGAGAGAACTGGTGTAACAGTTCATGTAATATATTCTCATCAGATGCCTCTATTAAAATACAACACCTTTCTCCATAAGTGTGCACCTGCTTTAGCTGAAAAAAAGTTTTAATTGACTTCCACACATGTCTGTTTAACATTTTTCTTGAGTATTTACTATTTGCTTGGCACAAACATTAACCCTTCCCTATGAGTAGCTCATGGGCTAATGCTGGAGACAAACATAAAAAATGTAGTTTCCGTACAGTCCAGAGTGTGTTGTAACAGAAGTGAGTGCTGTAGGAGGACAACAGAGAAACTGTGGTCAGTGATGCTGTCCCCAATGTTGCAGTCACTAGGGCTAATCCTCTGTTTTTCAAATAATCCAACAAGACTGCCCTTGAACAAAATAACTCGGGAAATTCACAGATTGTTCTTGCCAGTCCATTTTTTAGCTGCTGTCCTCAAAGTTGATTCTCTTTCTTTTCAGTGCTGCAGAAAATGGCATCACACAGCTGCATAAAACACCGGTGAGCTTTGTCCCAACAGTAGGTGGGCATTTCTCTTTTTCCTATCCCTCCTTGAAAACATAAGATATTGTCTTAAAAATCACTCCTTGGACACAGGAAGCCAGATACAAACAGATTTAGATCAGATGGGCCTCCCTCTTGTCCCCAATACATCATTGAAATTAAAAGCACTTCCATTTGGACCCAAGCAACATGGGACTGCCAGAGGGCAAATGGGAGGATGTAAGCGCTTGGCCCACAGGCAAGGGTGAGGCTCCACACTGCTCTGCATTAAGATGCCACTTTTATTATAAGGGAGAGTGAGCAATCTTTATCCAGAGTCTCTGAGTGTTGGACTGTGGCTTTAAATAAATAATTCCTAGCTCAGTGTTTCAGTCTCCCTTGTCTAGTTAGAGTTGCAAAGGGGAAAATAAAATGGCAAAGTTGTACCATTGGATTACCCCAAGGAATGATCTTAATATTTGACTTGCAAGCTCTGATTAATACTGCATAGGTAATGTTTTTTATGGAAGGGAGAGATAGTGATCCACACATTGGGGAAACTTGAAGCCTATTACGCATAAAAGAAATCTTAAAGAGTTCTTCCCTGGGATCTGAGAGTCACAGTAGGTATCTGAGGATTCTAGAATTCTCCCCTTGAGAAAAGGGAGCCATGAGCAGCAAGGAGAAGAGAATCCTCCCACTGTTTTGGGAGGGTGCTCAGGTGGGAGTATTTCCTCCAGCAGATCATGGAGTATGCTTCAAATTTTAGTTGCCACCAATTCTGATGCTCATTTGCATATAAAGCATCTGGAATAAGCAAAACTAATTTGAATCTTCCTTTATAAAATGTTAGCTGGATTAAAGGATCAGGTAGCTGGTTCCCTTACAAGATTCACTGGAGGGAAGTCAGAGAATGAGATAAAATCATTAGGCCAGTCCCACACTGGCAACTGTTCCTGGGTAAACTCAGTCTCTAAAAAGGGTATATATCGATTTGGCAGCTTTCTTTGTCCCCTCTGGACCTCCCAGCACAGAATTCTTTAGCTGTAGTTACACCTGTGAAACCCTTCTCCTCCCCAAATTTCTTAGGTCCTCTGATCTTTGGCCTCATCACAGGCCTGGGGGTGGGGGCGGGCACCCATAACGTGTCCTACTTTAAACACCTGGGGAGGGCATTGCTACAGTTTCTATTGGGGACCTAGTTTTTGGATCCCAATCCCATGTCCTTATGGTGAAGACATCCGGCAAAAACAAAAATGTCACCATTCATGTACCTAAATGAGCAGTCGTTTTTAAGTTTACCTCTTAAAATTCATAACAAAACATATTTGCAGCTTGCAGGAATCATAAGACCCTGCAATTCATTCTAACTGCTTCATTTACTAGAACAGGAAACTGAAACCCAAAGAGCTACAGGCTTCTACAAAGTCATAACTCTAGTTAATGACGGAGTTAGGGTTAGAATTCAAGACCTCTCCTTCTTGTTTATGGTCTGTCCCTTATAACAGCATTGTATTCCATTTTATTGAAGAAATAGTTATTGAGGAACAACTATGAGAAAGGCTGTCTTCCACATTTGGGGGAAATACAAAGACAATCAATACACAATCCTCCAAGGTTTACAGTTGAACAGAATGATAAAATTATGAATACAAATAAAAGTCAGAGAAATGGCCTATGAAATGCAGATAAAAATACTATTGAGGTTCAGAAAAAGGAGAAACTAGACAGAGTTCTAGCATTACAGAGAATTTTTTTAAATGAGGGTAAACCACTCATTATCATATTGGGTGACTCTTCATATTTTTTCAACCCATAAGACCAGGGCTTTCCCCTTTTGAACTAATCCGTTGGCCCACATGGATGAGAGGAGAATGTTTCTTGTACCAAGGCGGTGGCCTGTACTTGGCCTGTACAGCTTAGTGATGTCCGCCTTTCCTTCATGTCTCCTGCCTTTCGTTATGCTCCGTGGATCTTCATGACCATTTCTCTGGGACCATTAAAGAAATAACAGTTTGAGGAAGATCTCTATTTTGATTGCTGAGCATTTTTATCATGAATGGGTGCTGGAGTCTGTTAAATGATTTTTTTTCTGCATCTATTCAGATGATCTGACCAAGTCATTTTTCTTTTCTTAATTTGTTAATATGATTAATTAAATTTATTGATTTTTGAATGTTAAACCAACTGTGAAAGACTCTTCACAGTCCTCCCTCCCTCCTTCCCTCCCTCTATTCCTGCTTCTTTCTCTTCCTCTCGCCCTTATTTCCTTCCTACATTTTTTTTTTCTCTCCTCATCTTCCTCCTCCTCCTCCGGGGTCTTTTAGGCTATTTCTCATGCCTTTTGTTTTCATCTTGCTCAACATAGGAAGTTCCCTCAAGATTTCATGGTGGGTACATTTTTCTTGACATGCTATTTTTTCTGAGGCCTGTTTCCTTTACTTTCCAAGTTACAGTTCAAAGACTGCATTGTGTCCTTCCCTCATCTCTGTAGCCCTCCTATGGGCTATGTGGGAGGGAGGGCGGGAGGGAGTGAGGGAGGGTGGGGGAGAGAGAGAAAGAGAGAGAGAGAGAGAGAGAGAGAGAGAGAGAGAACACAT
>NW_017731845.1:1042795-1057795 GCF_001890085.2 Hipposideros armiger
AGCTCTGAACAACAGTGGTTCGAGTCTCGGCCTAAGCTGAGCTGTTGCTGAGCTGCCAACAGGTGGCAGGATGGCTCAGCTAAAAATAATAATAATAATAATAATAATAATAATAATAATAATAATAATAATAATGGTAAACCAGATAGCTTTTGACACTAGGATGGTAGGAAGAACTTCTCCTCACAGTGTTTCCTCTTCATAGTTCCCTGAACTCTCTATTTATCTTCTTAATACACTTTTCTTCAAATCGAGGCAAGTATGAGTTTAGAGGAGAAATATCAGGGAAATTTTCCAATAATTTTTAAAACTTCATCTCCCATTAGTAGTGTTTATGAAATTGTGAGATAGAGGGTTGGAAAGCAGAAGCTTAGGAAATATGTCAGACAAGATCACGCTACAGCCTGCTGTTTCCTGGCAGCCAGTTTTTGATATTTACAACCTTACAAAAGGAATTTGACCTCCTTCTTGTTTAGTGATTTGGTAGTCTTTTGCTTGTTTGTTTTAAACCAAATTTTAAATGATTTCATTATATATTTGGAGAGGTCAGTTCTATGATTTGGCTTCACTCTGACTTCTTAACACTTCATAGACCTTCATATTGTTTTTGAAGGTTAAAAGCAGAAATGCACGCTTTCTTTTTTTTTTTTTACAGGTTTCTATCTTTAAATGATTCAAAGTCATACATGCCTATTGCATGTACAGAGGTCTTATAATGAAAAGCTAGTTTCTTCCATTTCACAGTCCAATGGGTAAAGTTTTTCTTTAGTGATTTCTACGTTTATTTGTTGATGTCCTTCATAATGTGAAGTGATAGCATTTTACTGCACTTTTTGGTTTGTTAAATTTAGAAAATACTTACGGATTCTCCACCCCAAATCAGCCATTGAAAAGGAAATGCCCCTCATGTCGAAGTCTATTGGCATCTTGTCTTAGATTGAGTTCCTTAGAAAACTATTTTGAGAAAGAGATTTATGTGCAGGAAATTTATTAGGGCGTGCTCTCAGGGGTATCACCTGTAAGTGTGTGAGACAAGCATGTTAGGGCAGAGGGAGAGGCTGAACTATGAAGCAGAATCACAGTTCTGAAGCTGGAATTGCCCTTTTGAGTTGTTCTGAATTGATTGAAGCAGGGAGTTGAAATGTGTGCATCCAGGTAGACCCAGCATTGGCTGTGGGCTGCCTTTGAAGTGGAGGCTTAACTTTGGCTGAAGCAGCCCTATTTGGCAGGTGGCAATTCTTAGAGCGGAACTCATTTGTGAGCCATCCGCAGGCAACTCTCCTAGTTGCTGGGGAAAGAAGTGTCTTGGTCCTAAAGAGGGATCTGGGTAGCACACCACAGCATCCACTATACTTCTTTCCTTAAAACTCCGTGCAGTCATATTGAGACCCTGCTTTTCTTATACATAGTGGATTTTCCTATAGTTTCTAATTGATGTAATTTTTCTTGGTGATAAAAGAAACAGACATGTTCACGTTACCACAGAGGCATGCAGTCTAGTCTTAGATAAGCAAAGCACATCTCTACTGTTTAAAAACTACTCCTTATGAAACAGAAACCCTGGCATTATTGATATCTAGCATTAAGTATCATTTCCTACCTGAGCCCATTTTCATGAGAAAGGACCACGAATGATTCATTTTGAGGAATAATGAGATTATCTCCAAACTAACACTTATCAACACGTTTTCATACAGAAAAAAAGGGACACTCAGTGCACAGTTCATGGTTTTTATTTTTGTTTTTTTCAACTATGCTGGCATCCTGGTATAGTTAACAACAGAGCTGGCATGAACCAGGCCCAGAATGACAACCAGATACCTGCTGCTGTTCTCCCAGCAGTGTAACGCTTGCCTAGGTACAAGGCACTGTTCATGTTTTAATTTTTAAAGATAGATTGCTTTATTTTAATATGATTTAGGCATCACAAAATATTTGCAAGGAATATCAGTAAGGTAAATAAATAGTCCTGTGTTATGAATGAAGAAAATGAGAAATGGGGAGATTAAGAGGCAAAAATTTTAAAAATATTTCAGCACAAGCTAAAATGGTTAAAAGCAAAACTGCCCTGCTTGAAGCCTCTTCAATCCTCAACCCTATTTATGACCCCAGTGCATCTTGATACCTTAACAAATATTCATTAAACACCCAAGATCTGGCAGCTCCTGCTATGTTCTTTTGATTCTCTTCTTTATGAATGTATTGAAATTTTGAGCACAATTAATTTAGAAAAGTCAAATGCTTCTTAGTAAAAAGGGTCAATAATTGTGAGGTTTGATCTGTATGTTTTTAGCAGAAGCAATTGGCAATGATCAAGACATTCCAAAAAAAAGTGCTACTGTATAAATTTTTCTATTTCCAGATTGACCAAACAGCTGACTCCAAGAATTTTTTCTTTTTTTGCAATATTATTGTATCTGCCTGGAATTCTCTATCTTTTGAAATAATTTGCTTCTTTTCAGCTCTTTAAAAACATTGTCTTTTCCCCTACTTATGTTCTCACACAGTGAATCTTAAAGAGTAAAGTTAAATGGGAAGAAAATATACATTTATCTATGTATTCTTATATTTAACTTGAAAAGCATCTAACTGAATATGTATCAAACTACTGGCATTTGCTGTCTTTTGAGAACGGAATTATGGGGCATCTCTATTTTCTGTTTTCTATTTGTTTTATGTTAACTTTGTGTATTTTCTTGCTGTATGATTATTGAGGTGTTTTAATTGGTTTCCCCCCACCTGTGAAGGAAAATCATCGAGTAGATAGATTTACTTTTGAACTTTGATAGACAAGTGTAAAAGCTAAGTGGTGACTATATTTCATTATTAAATGAAACACAAAAGCATTTTTACCAACTTTCAGTGGGTTTTCAAAAACGTTTCTTAGTCATGTGACTAGACAAATTAATTTTTTATACATTTTTCTTTTTTGTATTATTCTCTTTTCTGCACTTTTCTCTTTCAAATAATAATAAAATATTTCAAATGTATTATGAAGTTGCATTGTGTATATAGATTTTTATCCTACTTTGGCTATTTTTCCTAATCCCTGAGAAAAGTTTGTATCTGAGGATATGGTTATCAAAAAGTTTTAAAGACAGAGAGGAGGCCTAAGATGGCAGAGTAAATAAACACTGTGCCTGCATCTTTCTGTGATCACATTAAAATTACAACTAAATTATAGAACAATCAACCTGGGGAACAGTCTGAATCATAGCTGAAGAGAAGTGCTATAACTAAAAATACAGAGAAGAAGCCGCATTGAGACTGGTAGAAGGGGTGGAGATGCAAAATGGGCCCCACGCCTGTGTGCTGTGGATGAGAATCAGGAGGGATATTTAGGCTGCAGAGGTTCCCCCCAGAGGAGTAAAAATTGGGCTCCCCAGTCCAGAGCACTGGTGCCAGGATGAGGAACTCCCAAAATATATGGCTGTAAAAAACAGTGGGGATTCCAACCATCCGGGTGGGACAAAAGGCTGCAGAAGCCAAAACGTCCTCTTGAACAGCCCACACACAGATTCACTAACTCACAGGCATTCACCTTGGGCTCCAGTGGAAAGATGGTAACTCAGGGGACGTCAGAGGCATAGGGGGGTAGGGGTGCAGACTGGTGTGAGGCCTTGGTATGAGGGCTTAAGGATAGTTGCCATTTTCCCTGTGTCAGGTTTTCCTTCTGTTCAGCTGGCAGATGGGCACCATCTCTCCTGTGTTGAGCCCTCCCCCTACACTTATGGCCAAATCTGAATCTGATTGGTCTGGTGAACTCCATTGCTCTACCCTGCTAACTCACTGAGATCCTGCCCCACCCCACTTCCCCAACCCTGAAGGCACTTTCTCACAAGCAGCCAGCCCCACCTGCATTTCACTCTTTCTTGGAACACTATCAGAGTCCGAGGGCCGCAGGCAGTGCTCTGAGACTTTTGCGGAGTAGCTCCAGGCTCAGCGCTGGCAACAAACCAGAGTTTACATTAATCTGGTGACCATAACTCTTCCCACTCCAGTGACTCCTTGAGACACTGCCTCACCCAACTCACATACTGCACAAGTTTTATCAGTGGCTGAACCTTAAGGGAGCTTGCAGATAGCAGCCACCCTCCATTCACAGCATGGCCTCTCCCACATGCGTCCAACTTTAGCACAGGCAGCAAACAACCACAGATTGCTTTGTAGCTCCTACCAGCTAGTCCTTGGCTAGTTACATGCAGTGAGTGATGTGGCCTTGCATTGGAACGCCTCCCAAGAGACCTCAGAACCAAAATACTTGAAGGTTGGCTTCAGACAACAATAGAGCACCACCCAATTAGTCCCACCAGTGGCACATAAAAAGGTAAGTCTCAACAGGCACCAGAGCGCACTGGAGCAAATCCAACTGAATGGGATAAGCACCCTCCTCACATCCCTCCACACACATACACACAGCAGCCTGTAATCTACAGATGGGACCAAACCCCACAGGCAATCAGTCTGAGCGCCAATGCCACCCATTGGTGTGCCAATAGCAATCAAGGCTCAACTATAACAGGGGGATACATACAACCCACACAAGGGACACTCCTGAAGCACCCAGATCAGGTGACCAGAGAGACTGAGATCAGGCCCCACAAGGCACCTACATAAGGCCACCTGGCCAAGACTAGGAGACATAGCAGATCTACATAATATATAGAAACAAACAGAGGCAGCCAACATGAGGAAATAAATATGTCCCAAATGAAAGAATGGGAAAAAATTCCAGAAAAAGAACTAAACAAAATAGAGACAGAGTTCAAAAGAATAGTTAAAATGATGCTTGAGGAACTTAGTGAGAATGTCAACAAAGAGATAGCAAGCATTTAAAAAGTCATAGAAACCATAAAAAAATGAATAGTCAGAATACAATAACTGAAATGAAGAATGCACTAGAAGGAACCACCAGCAGATGAGATGAAATAGAGGACTGAATCAGTGATTTGGAAGGCTGATTTGGAAGGCTGAGCAGAAAACATCCAATTTAACCACAAAAAGAAAAAAGAATCTAAAAAAATGTGGATAGTTTAAAAGACCTCTGGGACAACATCAAGCATAGCAACATTTGCATCATAGGGGTACCAGAAGAAGAAGAAAGAAAGAAAGAGATTGAGAACCTATTTGAATAAATAATGACTGAAAACTTTCCTAACCCTGCAAAGGAAATAGACATACAAGTCTAGGAAGTGCAGAGAGTCCCAAACAAGATCAACACAAACAAGTCTACACCAGGATACATTACAATTAAAATGTCAAAGGTTAAAGATGAGAGAATTCTAGAAGCAGCAAGAGAATGGCAACTAGGAATGGCAACTATAAGGGAGCTCCCATAAAATTGCCAGCTGATTTCTCAACAGAAACTTTGCAGGTTAGCACAAAATATTCAATGTGATGAAAAACAAGGACCTACAACCAAGATTACTCTACCGAGCAAGACAATCATTTAAAATCAAAGGACAGATAAAGAGCTTCCCAGGCAAGAAAAAGCTAAAGGAGTTCATCACCACCAAACCAGTATTACAACGAAAGTTAGAGGGACTTCTTTAAGGGGGGTGCGGGGGATCAAATTTATGAATAATGAAATAGCAATAGCTACATAGCTATCAACAATTACTTTGAATGTAAATGGATTAAATGCTCCAATCAAAAGACATAAGAAAGCTGAATAGATAAGAAAACCAAACACTTACATATGCTGTCTACAAGAGAGTCACTTCAGATTGAAAGACACACAAAGATGGAGAGTAAAAGGATGGAAAAAGTTATTTCATGAAAACAGAAAGAAAGAAAAATAAAACACAAAAAATCTGGGATAGCAATACTTATACCAGACAAAATTAGACTTTAAAACAAAGGCTATACCAAGAGACAAAGAAGGATCTATTAATCCCACTTCTGGGTATTTATCTGAAGAAACTAAAACGTTACTTCGAGGGGACCTGTAAATCCATATATTCATTGCAGCATTGTTTACAATGGTCAAGATGTGGCGGCAGCCTGGGTGTCCATTGCTGGAGGAATGGATAAAGAGGAAATGGTACATATATACAATGGAATGTTTCTTGGCCATGGAAGAGAATAAGTACTTGCCATCTGTGGTGGCATAGATGGACCTGGAGGGTATTGTGATGAGTGGAGGATAAGACAGAGAAAGGCAGATGCAACATGATTTCACTTGTATGTGGAATCTGAAGAATAAAATAAACTAACAAAACAGAAACAAACTCACAGATGCAGAGAACATTTTGATGGTTGCCAGACGGGAGGTAGGTTGGGAGATGGGTGGAAAAAGGGGAAGGGATGAGAGAGAGAGAGAGAGAGAGAGAGAGAGAGAGAGAGAAAGAGAGAGAGAGAATGCACTACAGAGAGCTAGAGAGCAAGAGAGAGAGAAAATGATGTTTAAAATGAAAAAATGCTGGATGTATACCTGGGCATTACTTTCCACCCATCCAAGGATATGGCCTTTTATGTTAATTTATAGTATTTGACTTTCCTCTAACTACCATAAGGTGGCAATACATATGACTTGGATCATTAAAGTCTCATGAGATTTGGCTATCGATAGGTAAAGGCTTGTATTCTAAAGAGAATGAAATCTGGTGACCTTTTACTTTAAGGCAAATCTTACCTTCTTGGATCTCTTCTCTTTTAAAGAAAAACAATAAAAATCCATAATTAAAATTTATCATTCTTAACTAAGCATTACAGCCATGGAAAATAGCTAATTATTCACTGTGGGAAATATTGTAGGAATCAGATTTGCTGATTAACAAATAAACTTCCAAAATATTTCCAAAAGGTTTTCTCATAAACCTGCTAAGAATTCATTTAGCCTCAGAAAACCCTCCAGATCTGCAAGTTACTCTGAGGCCTGGAATATAATCCCCTGGAACACATTCTTAAAATCCTTTGGCTTGTGCTGGTAGTTATCAAATATATTTAAATATTTGGCAAGAAAATTAAAATACAAAAACTAATATAGCAATTGCCCCCAAACACACAGTTTTCCAAAGAGATTTTGATGATTCAGAAAGAAATCTATGAAGGATGTTTGGTATTTAAATAATAGGGCTGCATTGTGGCAATGCTTTTTATAAAAATAAGCTGGCCCAAGAATCTAATAAAAATAATCTGTATAAACTAGCTATATTTTATCATAAAGACAGTAAACAGGAAGAGCAAAGTTTCCTGCAGGGCTATCTTCTATTAAGTTGATATATAAAATTCACATATATAAGTCAAGCAATTTATGAATTTATTCACTTACAAAACAATTGTATGTATGTATGTATGTATGTATGTATGTATGTATGTATGTATGTATGTATAGAGATGGAAATGACAATATTTGTGTAATGATTAACCAGAGAAAGTAACCTTTAGGATCTTTAACCAATTTATGTGGATATAATACACATCATTAATTATGGCTGCAGAACAAATAACTTCCTTCTGTTTTTCTTCTTAAAAAATGAAAAAAAAATTCAATTACAACAGTGCCATTTGAATATAAGTTAAAAAATGTAAACAATACAGATGGAGTTCTTTCACCGTTAATTATCACCTCTGTTCCTATATTTTTCCCTAAGGATACCAAAGACTTTTTTATTCATTAAATCAGTTTGGCATAGGCTTTTCTTCTGTGCATGTACACACAGTGATATATAGTTGTCTGTGGTTTTATTTTGCATGCATTTTTTAAGATAAATGATACAATACCATATTTATTCTTCTGTGGCTAGCTTTTGTCACTCAACAATATGCCAGGATAATACTTTCATATCATTTACATAAATTGACCACATTCAGTCCAAATTACACATAAGATTTCATTGCATGGTTGTATTTTTGCCTTCTCATTCTGATGAACATTTTCTCCCTAAATTTTCTTGCTATAACAAAAATGCTTCAGGAGACATCACTGCACATGCCTCTATGCACATATATGCATTTCCCAAGGGTAGATCAGAAGTGGAATTCCTGGGTCAAAGGAAATTCATTCACTTACTATTTTTTTAAAAGATTCAGCAATACCTTGCTAAAGTTGCTGTACGAATTGATTTTTACCATCAGCATTATTAAAAATATCCATTGCCCCCCATTTCACTACCCCTTAATATTATCATGCTTTATAGTTTTTGTCAGTCTCATTGTGTTTTTTTGTTCTCGTATGTCCCTGGTTATTAATGATGCTAAGTATCTTTTACGTATTTGTCAGCTATGTGTATTTCCTATCCTGTGAATGGCCTGTTCACATCCTTTGCCCATTTCTCTGTTAAGTTGATTGTCTCTTCCTTAGTAATTTTTAGAAGTCTAATATATTGTCTTATAATTTTTTTAGTTTTGTTTTTTGTATCATTTGTCTCACTGACACTTTTTTCAAATATAAAATATTTGAGTCTTTTCCATAATGGCATTTTTAATTTGTGTCTTAAAAAGACCTAGGCTATTCCAAAATTATACATTTTGCTCCAGTTTCTTTGAATAGATTTATAATTTTTTAAAAGTAAATTTAGACCTTTAAACTATTTGAGTCTTTGTTTTATTTTTGTGAATAGTAAGAAGTAGGTGTCTGAGATCATTATTTTATATTTTTTTAGCAGAATAGTCAATTGCCTAACTATCTCTTTTCACTGCTTGCAAAATATACACCATTTCCATGTATGTAATCTGGGATTGCTATTATTTTCTACTGATTAATTTTTGTATGCATCAATACTATTCTACTTTAATTGCCACAACTTTATAATATGGTATAATATTTGGAAAGATGGAACCCTTAACGTTTCTTATTTTCTAAGAGATCTCTGTTATACTTGTGTACCTTCTTTTTTATATGAACTTAGAATTTGATTCTCAAGTGACAGGAAATATCATAATGGAATTTTTATTAAGGTAGGTTCAATTTATGATTATGTTGAGGATAATTAACATTTTCCAATGTTGAGTTTTTCCACTACCCTAAATATCTCCTTCTTATTGGAGATATTCATCTAACAACTTATATTTATTTTGTTATAAGTATGTGGTTATACTATTCAGATTTTCCTTTTCTTCTTGAGTCAGTTTCGGAAATTTTTATTTTCCTATTATATCATTACTTCATCTAGGTTTTCAAATTTATTTGCATAACATTATATTCTGTATCTACAGTTATACCCCCTAACATTGTTGCCCTGTGCAGACACTGTTTCTTTTAAAACAGACATGACAAAAATGTGCTTACTTTATTAGTCTCTTCAGAGAACAAATTTTTCATCTTATTGGTTAATACTTATAATTTATTATTTGTTTTTGTTCTTGTTTCCTAATTCTCTAATTTCTGCATCTATCTTTTATCTTTACTTTTACTTTTTGGAATTTTTGTTGAAATTTTTCCAGTTTATTTCATTTTTATTTAGCTCATTTATATTTATATTTTCTCTATTTCTAATATATCCTGAAGTTATAAATTTCCCCTACAAACTTATGGGTAGCATAATACTAGTTGATATGTAAAATGTATATTGTCATTTATTTATTTTCTTTTTTTCTGTAACTTTGCTTTTTATATAATTTAAAATTTGCAGAAAATTACAAAATAGTACAAATAACTGTATTACACCTCTTTTTCAGATTTGCCAATTGTTAACATTTGGCCCCATTTTTTTTACTGTTCACTATCTACATGTATCCACATGGAAACACGTGCATGTGTCTTTGTGTATATACATATCTATATATGCATATATGTATATGTATGCAAATATACATACATTATTATGAACAATTTGAGAGTAAAGTATAGATATCCTGTCCCTGTACTCTTAAGTACTTCTCATATAATCACAATTAAATTTTCAAATCTTGAAATATAACATTGATTCAATGATATTACCTAATCTTAAGACCATATTAAATTACACTAATTGTCCAAATATTCTTTTTTCTGGTCCAGGATGTAAACTAAGATTACTCATTTTATTCAGTTATTATGTGTCTTAAAAATCTTTTAATCTGGAAATATTTCTCAGCCTTTCTTTGTCTTTCATGATCTTGATATTTTTAAAGACTAAAAGATCTATAAACAAAAATGGATCAATAGTACGTCTGTTTCTCACAGAAATATGAATTAGCAAATCTGAACTACTTCTTAAGCTTGAGGAAATTAGTAAATATATTGTGGATAAAGGGAGCCAGATTTCTCACTGACAGAGAAAGAAGTCATGAGTATGAGAAGGCAGAAGACTAGAATGAATCCTGTCCCCTGGAAAGGCCTACAGGCAATGATACTCTTAGAGTAATGAGCATACCCAGTTCTTAGTTTATAAATAGCGTTCCTCATTCAAGGAACCAGGGCTCCTAGAGAAATGGCTGGTTCCAAAACTAGGGCAAGAAAAGTATAAAATAAACCTTGAATATCTTGGATCAGTATAAAAAAGTATTCGAAAAATGATTGAGTCATTTCAAAAAAACATGAGAGCTACTTTGAAAAGGTTCCCACTGGCCAAATTTGGGGCAGTTTTGAGATCAAAATAAATAATTATTACAACAAATTACATACTACTGAATAAGATAAGAATTCATGAGTCCCCATAGATTAGATAGATAGATGGATGGGTAGATAGATAGATACACAAGTGTGCATAAGTAAATAGATATTAAATTCTTTCTTATAATAGAATGCCATTTATTAAATTGTTTGTAATTTGACTTTTTTTTTAATTTAAGAGTTCTAAGAAGTTATGATTTTAAATTTCTAGTTGAATAGATTTGGATGGTGAGGTGTGGGTTTGCTGATGATGGTGAGAGTCTCTTGCTTATTGTGATTTATTCCTGATTTTATTAAATTATAGTCAATGAATATGGCCCAAATATTTTTTCTTGTTTTTAATATATCAAGATGTCCTTGTAAAATGCATAATCAATTTTTGTGACTATTCCTCCCATGTTAAATATGATTCTCTAATTTAAATATATAGTCTCTCATTTAACGTATAAAATTATATGCAACTGTACATGTAATTATATATAATTATATGCATATATGTGTATATATATGCATATAATTATATATAAAAACAAAAAAGCAAGTATTTTTCTCACAATATAAGAAATCGAAGGCAGGCAGTCCACAGCTTTACACAGTAATTTTTAATGGCATTAAAGTCCCAGGCTGATCTATCATTTTATTATTCCATTTTTGGCAAGCAGCTTTCTGCCTATGACTATCGCATGACTACTTCTTGTTCACATGACAGTTTCCTCCCCCCACCCCCACCCCAACTTACAACCTCATATCATTTTCAATACAAGAACTAGAAAGGATGGCACTTTGGCATTTCTATCAGAAAGAGTAGACACACACAAAGAAATCCACAGTAGGCATCTGCCTGTATCTCATTGACCAGCATGGTGGCAAGCGGCCACACTATGAAATCTCAGGTAGAGAAATTGCTTTGGCAGTTGTCAATGTATGGATACTTGCAGCCTTGTAGTAGATGAAAGAAATCTCCCAACAACAGTGTGCAGAGAACAAATGATTTAGGCCTACGACCAACACCAATTAAGAAAGATGAGCAGAGTAAAAGGAGCCTGTGAAGGAAATGGAGAAGAGCCAGACAAGGAGAATGGGAAGACCCCTGAGACAGGAATCACCGAAGCCAACCGAAGCGAGTATTTCAACAAGTACTTGGAATTTAAAAAATCAAAACTAGCAGGGAAATAAGGATGAAATAGCCTATTTTTGTCATGGTGTCCATAAGAGTGTGATTTTCTTACCTTCCCTTACTTTTTTTTTTATTTCCTGCCATGACAAGGCATGGACAAGAAAGCACCCCTCCAACCCCTGCCAACATGTTCCCGGACACACAACGGTCCTCATTGAATTTAGCTGTCATTAGCCCTCACTCTCTTCTCTTTTACAATTTCTTCAGGAAAGTTAAAGGAAACGCTATAATGGAGTTTTTGAAAAGGAAGTTCAAGTTTATTTTCCAGAATGAACATTCTATGAGTTCTCATAATGACCACTTCCATGGGCTGTGTCTAAACAGCAGCCCCTTAGGGCCAGGCACAGGGCACCACTCCTTTGCTATATTCTGTTCTCTTCCTATCACACGCAGTTCAACAAAAACAACAGTAAAATAAGAAAAAGGAAAAAAAAGGCAAAAAAAAAAAAAAGGCGGGGGGTGGTGGAAAAAGCCCTTATCTGCACAGCTATGATGAATAGACTTGATTGGGCTCTCACACAGCAGGCAGGTGATGGCCATCGCCTGTCTATTTCAAGACTAAACTTTAGACTGCCCACAGGTGTTTTTCCTTTTTTGGCTCTGCGGCCCTGCCATCATTAAGTTTGCCTGAAGCAGCAGACAGCTTCTGGGAGACCAAAAGATGTGGGGGGAGGCAGGGTGCAGAGACAATCCAGCTGACATTTTAAGCAGGAAATGCAACCATCTGAATGTAAAGAAGATAAACCCTGTCTCTACTCAGACTGTTCACTCGGGGGAAATTGAGGTAAAATAGAACAGGATTCAGAGGAGGGGAATAGCAGAGCATGTGCCTTTGAGATCATCCGTGCTCTTGCCATTTTATTACTAGTAGTCCCTTCTCATTACCGAGAAATATTGAAAAAGAAGAAAATGAAGTTCTAAGATACCACTGGAAATTTATAATTTGGTGGAAATGATTTTTCTTTAACAAATTTAATGGTTATTTTCCAGCATGTACTCAACCTAACAATATAAAACAAATATAAATGTAAAGTGAACATTGTGGGGTTTCTCATTAGTATAGGTAGGCTTACTGAACGCATTCAATATTGTAGAAGCATAATTTCTAGGCTACTGGAGAAGACGTCTTGCCTTCTCTTCTCAACTCTCATCCCAGGAATTTCTCATGTACCAACTGGTGTTCTAAATCCCTTAACAGGAGGCAAATGTTCCAAATCTGAGTTCAGGCTTGGTATATAAGGTAATTGGGAACTGAATACACTGCCTTCCATTTATATTAGAATATAAATGAATGACATCAAAGCCCCAAATCAGGTTTTGATACAGGCCTATCACTAGAACTAGAAAAGAAGTGATGAAATGGCAGAAGTGACAATTGTGAAGGCAAACATCACTAAGAATTTTACATGAGTCTGGACTTTTTTACCCTGATGAGTTTGTACTTCACCCTCGAGTATATATGAGTAAATATATGCAAAATGCACATTGCATTTCTGCATATGAAGATGTTTAAACCAGAAGAGGAAAAATTATGTAAAATAAAATGAATACCATTGCTTATATCATTCCTAAATATAGCTAAAATAACAGATTCATAGACTTTTAAAATACAGGGATGATGGTAAAAGTTAATAGTTTTGTTTGCTTGTTTTTGTTTTTGCTTTTAAACAGTGAATAGATTCTCCCCAAGTTGAGAAAAGCTGATTTCTGGGGCATATGGAATCACATTTCTAAAAAATGATAGAATCTTTTATTTAAGATGACCTTAAAATCATGAGATCTCAATCATTTATTGTGTGATTGAAATGTGTGTTTAAGAAAATTGGAAAACAATATTTACTGTGATATTCCTGTACTTTTAGGGAAGAAAATGGCGCCTTAAAACATTAGAACAAATACTTTTCAAAGATAAGCTTAGCAAATTGTTGGCACTGCCAAAGTTAGAAATGAGTGATTTGTCTTTCAGGTCCCTGATCTAATCTGCTGGATGGTCTTGTCTTTTAGTTATCACGTAAAACCATCCATGAAAAAAAGGATCATTTTTTCATCAAGTCAGCCAGGGACATTCTGGTAGCTGTTTTCTAAATCATTACCAAGACTCTTTTACTGCTAGGTCATCCACCTTTACCCCATCCATGATGGCGAATTTAGTTCAAATCACATAGTTTTTGCTCTTACAGAAGGAGTAGGTGATGCTTACAAGACTGTGCATATTTACATGTGTTTTTCCCTTTACAGAGGGACCTCCTAAATGTAGACTGTTTGGTCTACTCAGATGCTGCTCAAGGACCTCCACATTTGGAGTCTGGGCTGGGTTTTTTCAAGCTTGAATCACTTAAGGATGCTCTAGGGCAGTGGTTATCAACCTGTGGGTCGCGACCACTTTGGGGGTCGAATGACCCTTTCACATGAGTCACCGGGTACTCATATGTGGGCATATCTGCATGTGGGCCTGGAGACGGATAGAGGAGTGGTGTCTCGGTTCCTAAGACCATCAAAAATATGTGTTTTCCGATGGTCTTAGGCGACCCCTGTGAAAGGTTGAGAACCGCTGCTCTAGGGGAAACCTGGATACAGATTGGCTGGAGAAACTATGGTGAACAGTATCGGGACTTGCATGCAAATCATTGGCTTGGAGGAGTTAATGATAATAAATAGTCATTGACTTTGAGTTTCATCCCAGAATACGTGTGCTGGACTAGTAGATAATGGAGAAAGATTAGATAGTTCAAGTATGCATTCCAATGGGCACCCACACAGGCTCAGTCTATTAGGAGACAATGTCCTGGAACTTGCTGTTTGTCACTATAATACTTTCAAGGACAGACAAGACAGGCATAATTTTTGGAGTTTTAAATGCCCATATATTTTTATGAATTATAGAAGTGTATGATCTAGTCCCTTTGGATGGATTAAGAATAAAACTAAAATTTTTATTTTAGTTTATTTTATTTTAGAATCATGATTATAAATCAGCTGTCTTTTTAAAAACATAGTGATGGGATACAAAAGAAATTCCTTTATTCACAGTTCTCCATTAATAGTTTTGCAAGAGTGTAATCTTCCTAATGGCAAGTTCCTATGGCACTAACAGAAGAAAGCCTCAAAATTATAGTCAAATCAATCATGTTTATTAAAGAAACCTGGTTGAAATGTATGCTGCTCAAGTAAAGGTGTCCAACTATAGGATCCAGAGTGGGAGAGGTAATGGTCCCACCTACCATCAAGGTGTTTAGAGTCCATCAGGGTAGATAATAAACACAAACATAAATAATAAGAGTATCGG
>NW_017731845.1:1062131-1094850 GCF_001890085.2 Hipposideros armiger
CCGGGAAGAGCACAATGATGGTGCCAACTTGGGCCAGTGAAGCAACATCCTCCACAACTAGATTGAAGAACAAAACGACAGCAATTTGTCTGTTCCCCTTCCCCCAATTCCCCAGCACTGTTCCCATCCCCCCAATTCCCCAATAAAAATCTTTAAAAAAAAGAAAAAGAAAAAAAGAAAGTACTGGGATAATATCAACTGAAATACCTATACTAATTTAATAGTTCTCATCTCAATAAATGATTCCATTCCTCAGTACCCAAGTTTGTGCCCAATTCTTCCCTTTCTGCTCATCTACAATATATAATCAGTCACCAAATCCTGTCTTTCTTATGCGTTACACATAATTCATGTTGATTCTCTCCTGTTCATCCTCTTGATCACGACCTTTCTTTATGTCCTTTCCCATCCAGACTATTAGATGCACTTCATGGTTACCTTCTGGCTTACGGTTTCCCCCACTCCTGTCTCTTTCTAGACAACCCTACCCACAAGTACCAGAGTCATGTTGCTCACCTGCTTAAAATTCAAGAGTGCTATGAACTAAATGTGTGTGTCTCCTACCCCCATCCCTCCAAATCCACATGCTGAAATCCAAACCCCCAATGTGATGGTAATAGGAAGTGAGGCCTTTGGAGGTAAGCAGGTCGTGAGGGTGGGTCACTCATAATGGGATTGGTACCCTTATAAGGAGAGCTACATGAGAGCCTGCATCTCTTCTCTCCCTGCTCTCTGCATTGCCGATACAAGAAGAAGGCAGCTGCCTGCAAACCAGGAAGCGGGCCCTCACCTGACACTGGACCTGATTAGCACCTTGATCTTCAACTTTCCAGACTCCAAAACTATGAAAAATAAATGTTTGCTGTTTAAGCTACTCAGTCTATGGTATTCTGTTATGGCAGCCTGACTAAAACAAAGGGCTTCTCATCACCTAGTAGTTATTGCCCAAGATCTTTAGCACACCATCCATGCCACTTCATCTCTCCTTTCCCGGCTTGAATCCCTGAGCCCTGACACTGCTTTCCTTACGTATTCTGCTCCAGCCCTTGCTGAGCCATAGCATCGCTTTGCTGACTATTCATCTTTGTACATATTGAATTTTCTCCCCATTTTACTTGTCCTTCAAGATTCACCTCAGGATAACCTTGTCTGTGAAAACTTCTTCACCATATCACCTCTGAGAAGAATCAGAAATCTCTGATCCTCTTATTGTACACCCCTTTTACAATCGTTATGGCATTGAATTCTGATTCTTTAGTTTTTGCCTATCTATCCCAGTGGACTGTGGTCCAGAAGGATAAGAGAAAATGCCTATTTCATCTTTATATCCCTACTGCCCAGCATAGTGACTGAAACCAGTAGGAACTTGTCTGATGAACGAATGAATGCTTACATCGTTACTTCTGATAGCTAGTCATGTCTGAGGTTAGCCTGGCAGCTGGGGCTCTGCTATGACTTAGATATGCATACCTGGCAGAAATGATCAGAGGTAAAATCTTTATAACTTGGAGAAATTAAATGCTCTTCTATTATAGACTTACAAAGCACCTCAAACTTTATTTTTAGCTAAGGAAATCCTAGCATGTCATACTATTAGAGACAATTCTTTTAAGACCACTAATTCAACAATCCCAAATAAATGAATTAATGAAGAGGCCTGTCAGGCAATTAATATATACAAATATGGTTACTTTCCAGTGTTTTGTGATATTTGTGGTATTTTCAGCATTATATATCATGTCATAACTGTTTCCTGACTCTAAATATATATCCATGTTTGTACTAATTTTATGTTTATGATTTTGTGCTCTTTTTCTTAAAAGGCATCACCAAAATTGTATAATCCTTAGGTCTTAAAAAGGAAGGCCAAGGTTTTGACCTTTTCTGAGTGCAAGATGTAGAATCAGAATCGACATTCTCTGGAAAAAGACCAAAGTTAAGCCTTGGTATAAATTTAAGCAAGTCAATTAACTTCCCTGTATCTCCATATCCTTGCTTGTGAAAGAGTAGGATTAGATTAAAGGCTCCTCCAGCTCTGAATTCTATGATTTGATTAAGTCTAAGAGAAATAAAAACCATGTGGTTAACTAGTTCATAGTTCATACCTATGGCATGCGTGGTGCTGTTTGAGGAGCCCTATGATTGTAACATTAGGAAAATAATCCAACCTCCTCCTTGAAATTACCTTATATGTACATAGAGACATGAGAAGGCAGGGCTAGATGACTGGTGGCAGGGCATATTGGTAAATTCGGTTGAAAAAACTTAACTCTGATTATTGTAATAGGTATTTTAGCAAGGTGTAAATAAACAGCTTAATTGACTCATTCTACAACTATTTATTGAGTCCTTCTGTATCTCAGGAATGAGATAGCAAATAAGAATACAAAATTTTTAAAACTCTATGCCTGCCCCTAAGGACATACAGGGTAGTGAGTAAAACAGATAAACAAGCCCCAGTGGCAGGAAGTGAGTATTAAAAATGTGGTGAAGCTAGCCAGGGGAAGAAGCATCGTGTAGATGTAGGTGATGGATAGGGGTGGGGTGGGATCTGGGGTATGTTTCAGAGAGTCTGCAATGTATGCAAAGGAATGAACCTGAGAAAGAATGTATTGTACACTAGGATCTAAGAAGAAATATGGCTTCAATGGCTACAATCTTCCAGGCAGGTAAAGCAGATGGGGACTGTGCACAGCTTGAGGTCACATACTGTCTCTGAGCAAGGATGTCAGCTCTCAGTTCCAGTGGACTCATGTCTTGGAAAAGGCAGACCTACTGTTACTACAAGGCTTTTACCACAACTCTAGTAAAGAGTGATCATTGGACATGTGGGAAAGACATGAATGTATATGACATGAATAAATGGTAGACATGAACGTAAGTAAATCCTAACTAACCTCAGATCACTGCTCTAAGAAACGAGACATGGCTTCCAACCTATATGTTTTAAAGGCCCATGTAACTTATTATGTTTTGCTGTAATTACTATCAATATTATGACCACTTTAAACTTATGAAGTTCTCCTTTCTCATTACCTTAAAGTATCTCCATGGGAATTGACAAGATTTTTTTTAAATGTAACATTGAAAAATAGTAAGCCTACACAAAAATAAAGAGAATAGCACCATGAACCCTGGGTACCTATCACCCAGCCTCAACTATGATCAGCATTTCACCATTCTTGTTCAATCCGTCTCCTCACTTTTCAAATCCCAGCCATTGCATTCCTTCACTGACAAAAACATCAATATTTCTCCAAAAGATAAGAATTTTTAAGCATTATCACAGGATCCAAACAAGTGTCACACATTTTAAGTCCATTGTATTTATTTATTTATTTTATTGTTAGTTTCAGGTGTACAGAACAATGCAATAGTTATCTTTTCCACCCTTCACACAGAAACAATGCCCTCCCCCATCTACTGCCCTCCCACTCCCGATATCATGCTTATCTATTACAATTCCATTAACTCCATTTTAAAGCTCTACTCAATAATGATTTTGCAACAGACAACGTTAATTTATAGAAACGGCGATGGCCTCAATAATACATAATACATAAAAACTGGGCTGTGGTTCATGCTTTTGCTAATTGCTTTTACCCTGCAGTCAGTCTGCCTGAGTTCAAATCCAGACTCTAGGTATTATTCCTGTGTGATCTTGGGTCCAGCCTCTTGCTTAAATTCCTTCATCTATAACATGAGGATTAAAATGTATCTCACAGAGTCCTTATTAGGATTAAATGAAATGAGCTAATACTTGAGAATTTAGAATAGGGCCTAGTACAAGGCAAGCCTTATGTAAAGGTTTGTTAAATAAATAAAAACAAGTAAAGAAATTCAGCTTTTACCCATGACATACTAAAAATGAATAAATTACCTAAGAAGGGTAGGAATGATTCACTTTTAGCCTAGAAATTGTCTGCACTGCCTGATTTGAAATTCTGTTTGCATTTTTCCACAGAAGCAAGCTGACATTCGTGTAATGGAGGGAATGGTAGAATCCATAAACCATATACTAGAAAGTTGTGGAGGGCACCAAGCCGATTCCCTGGAGGTCTGACTTTCTTTTGGGTTTGGCTACCAGGGGATGCTGGCAGGAGACTGGAAGATGAAAGGAGATGGATGTCTAGGTATTCTGTATTCTGGTTCTTTCTGTGCCAGACCACGTGTTCACAGTGATGATTCCTCCACTGAAGATCACAATGCTTATCAGGCAGCCCTCTGGAACAGAAGGTTCTAGAAACTGCTCCCTGTCCTGTTCCCTTTGGGTTTAGGGGTGGTCAAACCTCCCCATAACGATGGTCTAGCCTTAGGTGCTTTTATTTCCTCTGTTGGTTTTCCTTCATGGGCTCTTCATTAAACTCACCTCAATTACCCAAGTGAGCCTGTTATTTCTTTCCTTCTGGGACACTGGCTGATACACCCTAATAACAGGTCAGATACAAAATATGTCCTGATATCCTGATTGATAATAACTCCATTTAGGGAGCGCTTACTCTATTCCAGGCACTCCAACTTTCATTTAATTCTTACGGCAACCCTGGACAGTAAACATTATTGTTTTTGCAGATTAGGAAATTTAGGCTTAGAGAGGCTTTTTGGCTCAAGTTGTGAGTAGAACTAGCTTAAAAGTCAGGTTAACATGGCCAGGTGGTTAAGGGCATGGAACCTGGAATGTGACTGCCTGGATCTAAATTCTGGCCATGTCATTTGTGTGCTCTTGGTCCTAGGTATATTTCTACTGGTCACGTTCTTCAACTATAAATGGGATAAAAATAGTACCTACTTCAGAAGGTGGTTGTGAAGACGAAATGGGTTAATTTACATAACCCACTTGGAGAAGTTAGCTTATAGGAGATGCCAGTATTTGTTTGCTATCATTATTTATGAATCTAAAGCCCATTTACCACATTATACTCCCTTTCTTAGAATGGGAGATTCCTGTCCCCATTTTTAAATAACTTGTATGATGTTCTCTACTTTGTGCAGTGGGTAGGCTATCATTTAAACACGATGCTCTTAGGTTTAAAATGCAAAATAGAACACTTAGTTCTTTTTTCCTTGTCAGAAAGGCAAGTGTCGACAGCATCACAGGAAAAATTGTGGAATCTCCCTGTTTATGTATTGAAGGAATTACAAGAACATAGATAACATCTTAAAGACTAAAAGGCTATAATTCTTTCACTTATGTGTGGAAAAACGGGAAATTTGGCTACAGTCTCATTGTTTTATTACAAGAAAAAAAAGTTCTTTGTGGATATTAGTGTGTTTAATACACACATAAGCCTCTACTTTGAATGACAAGTAAAATGAAGCTCAAATTCTAAGATCTTTTCCTATCATTTCAGCATTAATTTGTGAAAACTTGATGAACAGCCATCGATCCTATAATCTTTAAAGACAAAGGAAACCAGTAAGCTGAAGAAAACAGAGGAAGAGTTGGGTCAAGCAATTCCAAACACAAAGAAGCATGCCAGACGGTTGCTGATCTTGGAGGAATTTTCTCACCAGCATTTTAGTGTTTCCTCATCCCTAATGTCACACCAAGAAATACTGTGACTATGTAACAAAAATATATATACATACACAAACCTAAAATCTGTATTTTTGCCTCTTAATCCAAGATATCAAAAATCATGACTACCTAAAAAATTAAGAAGAGTCCCAAACCTCAGCACTATGGCTTACAACCATCTTTAGTATGCATGCACCACATTTTTCTTTATTGTGTGTTATATGTAAAGGTCTTCAGAAACATTGCTGAACAGTTGATTAAATAAAGAAAATGCTACTACTTTAATTTGGCTTTATAAGTCTCTTAAAATATAAGTATCCTTAGCAAATAGATGACACTCATAGTAATTATCAATCACTTTTACCTTCATTCCCACTTCATTTACTTATACATGCATTCGGGCAATTGTCACTCACTTGACACTCAATGCCTGGCCCTTGCTAAGCACTGGGAATGTAAAGGCAGATAAGACGAGGTGGCTGTCCTCAAGCTGCTCACAGTTTAGAAGGGGCAACAGATGACAAAACAGTAAGAGGTGCCCTGAGTGATGCTTTGTGGTCAGAACAGGCAGAGCCATAGATACCTAAATAAGAAATTCCCCTCCTGACAAAGGTGAGGAGTGGCCAAGTCACAGAGTGGGCCTGACAGAGGGAATGCTGGTGGGGCGCAGGTTTGGACAAGGTGGATTTGAAGTCCTTACAAGATGTCTGGAGGGTAATGCTAGGCAGGCTGTTGGAAGTAAGGGTCTGGCATTCACAAGAAAACACTGGCCTGGAGACGGGAGAGTCAACAGCATCCAGGCAGGAGTGAAAGCCAAGAGCGGGGAGGAGGTTCCCCTGGGAGGGCACCCTCCAGGAGCCCAAAGACAGCTGGCTCAACAGAACCTTAGGGAACTTGATTCCATGGCAGGCAAGATGATAAAAAGTGGTCTACATTGCCTGAATACCTTCCACATCCTCTTCTGAGAGTGAGTTTTGAAAGGGCACCATCGATACAAGGAAGCAGAATGAAGTGTAGTGAAAGCAGAGAAGACAGGAAATCATTGCTTTGAATTTTTCATATCCTCTAAGCAAGTAGAAAAGCAAGGATTCAAACCTAGTATTCACAGCCCAGTCTGCATCCTCATGAAAGCCACGGGTCAGAGACTCAGGGATAATTCCTGGACACAGCATATTCTTGGTTGTTAGAGGCAGAATATGAGGTTTTGTGAAGTTAAAGATGGGTTTGCGGCTCCACTGTCGGAGAGTGATTTGTAAATATATAGATTAAGTCTCTCCATAAAGTTAGGTTAGAAACCAAAGATGAAAGCACTTGCTAAGAATGCTGATGCAAAACTGTCTTGGACAGGAGAAGAGTGTTATTTACCTACATAAATATGCCTCCAGGTTTGACTCCTCTTATTATTATAGGCAGTTGGTAAAGAGGGTGTGGAACAGATAATAGAATACCTGGAGGACAGTGCCTTTGATGAGCTGTCTCTCAGTTAGCATCCCCTGATCTCATCTCCGGTGGGTCTCTGCAGACAGCCAGCGGTACTCTCCAGAACACAGGGGTCTGGGCTGAGATGTTAGCTTCATGGGGAGATATGCTATGAGTTTGTAGACACCTCTCTATGCTGACTTACCATCTGGTGACCTCAGGCAACTCTTGTAACATCTCTGAGCTTCAATTTTCTCTTCCATAAAATGAAGATGAAAGTTCTTACCTCTTGAAGATTCAATGGGATAATCTGAACACCGTCAGAATGAGGGATTTGTCTTGCTCTGGACAGATACCCAGCTCTTAGAATAATAAGTACTCCATAAATATTTGTTGAATAAATGAATATATATGCATATAGCATACATGAATAGGAGTGCCTAGAATATATATATAATAGGTGCTTAGTAATTCTTTATTCCTTTCGTTTTCCCTTCCAGAAATTAGCATGGACACTGCCTCTTTCCATGTCCCAAGCTCAGGAGAATGTCCTTCCATCATTCCTGTCCTCACATTTTATAAAAGTCTATAAATTAAGGAAACACCATTGACTAACTTCCTTAGATGTAGAAGACTATGCCTGAAAATGAACAAAGTATCATTGGATGAAATATTGTTGCTAACCAATATTTCACAGTGTTCCAAGTGGTTTCCCGGGACTTTTAATCAGAGCTTTGTAGGAGTAAAAAGTTGTCAAGTCCCCAAATGTTGGGGAACACTGCCTTAAACAGGTTTCTTTACTCTGGAACTTTTCAAAGCCTTTACTACTCATATGTACATAAGTGCATTCTCCCAGAGGGGGATGGAGTACACAGCTTCCCAACTGTATTTGATTCCAGGACTCTTTGGTCATAGAAAATCTCATGGAGTTCAGATTTGTATAACTCCTTGGGAAACATGGGTCTAATCATTAGCTAGAAGAGAAGACTCAAAGCAAAAAGGATTTATTTTTATAGGACAGTAAAATGCTTTTTAAGGTCAGAGAAGGCTTATTTAGGAATGAGATGTGGTATTCTTATAACCCAAGACAGTCATCGAGGAAATTTCATTTCAATGAAGCACTTAGATGAGTGAAAACAAATGAACATAAAATAAGTATATAATAACACCTTGGGAAAATTAAACATCTCTCCATTTAACATCTGTCACACATAATCGTAGCAACTAGATTGATTGTGGAAGAGGAAACTGGAATTTTTAAAGGGAAGCAGCTGAGATTGCTTATGTCACCTGCAAAGGGACTACTTTCTTTGGCAGATTGATATTGCACAAAGGTTTGAAGCTTCATTAAAGAAGCATGGTTGGATGGTGGAACAGCATGTTACACAATGTGTGTGTGCGATAAGACAATACATTGCATTAGACTATCAGACAGTATAATGGTATTATATATACATTCTGGGTTGTGCTATGCCTGAAATGACATCTTTTTACAAGGGAACTCTATATCATTGTGGCATATCTATAATGATGAACACAGGATCAGCACAATAATTATAAAATGACAGGTAGATTCCTCTGAATCATGATTTGGTGTCAACTGGGATTTTTTTTCCTGTGTGTAATTTTATGATACTTCCATTTCTAATGTAATTGTGGAAAGCATACATGTTTGTATTTTCTGAAAGGCCTGCTTACAGATGATGGAAAAAATTTTTTTAATGAACAAAGCCAAACAGCACCACAAATATCTTAAGTTAAATTCTTTTTAACTTGAATTCTGTCAACGGGGGTGTCCACACCTGCAGATTATACTCTCTTCTTTTCATGTAAACTTCCTGCTAAAAGCAGGTCAGAGTTAACAGCTGGATCAACTTGGAGAGTTGTTGTTTGGTGGTTTTTTTTTAAACAATTACTTTTATGTTCTTTTAAATAATTGCTTCATTATATTTTGTACATCTGTGCAGGGGTCTGATGATGACATTGGTAAATTTCCAAATAGCTGTAAAACTGGGGAATACCAGTTAAGCAATAATATAACCCACTTGTGGGTGAGAAAAAGCGGCTTTATACAATAGCCCCCTGCAAGAGAAAAAAAAAAAAGGTCCTTAAACAAAAGAATCAATTCTGCTCTGTGAGGAAATGTTTCTGCTTCATGAAGGATATCAGACATTGTATTTTTAAAGAAGATAGGCTGTAGGTAGTTGAGAAGAGACCAACAGAATGATAAAAGGTTTAGAAAACAGGACCTGTGAGAAAAGGGTAAAAGCATAGGGATATTCATTCTAGTCAAAGGAGGCTGAAGGGAAACATAACTGCCTACCTAAAAGTTAAATGATGCTCCGAGCAGAAGAGGCATTACTTACTACTTGTAAAACAGGGCAACTAGGAAAAAAAAAGAATGCTATGCCCATTTTGCTTAATATTAGAAATAATTTTTGTAACAAAGAACATTCATATAATGGAGTTAAGTACCATGCTTAGCAGCTATGGAATCAAGAGTGAGTTAGTAGCAAATTCTTTCAAATAATTTGAAGCACATTGACATCAGTCTGCAGACTAAAACAATGGGTTGGAACTCAGTTCTTCTGTTGTAAATGATCATGTGAATTCTTCATCGCTTTAATAACTTGTTATCGGGGCATTTAGAGAGCCATAAATCATTCCCAAGGGACAAGCATCAAAATTCAGAATAAAAATATTCTTAAGCATTTAAATCACAAATGGCTGATGTTTTCAGTAGAGAAGCATAATTAACAAGCATCAGAGTTTTGTATCACCTTGATTTTCACTTGAGAAACCACACTACTCTCAATCTCAGACCCTATGGTTCAGGTGGAATTTATCCCACTCCCAACCCCAGGCGTAGGCGTGGGACTGAGGCCTAGCCAATGAGGGTTATTGCACCATGGCCATGGTAATTGGTTCAGGAATGGACACTGAAAGCAAGTCTTCAGCCTCATGTTGCAACTACTGAAAGGGCAACATCCTCTTTACTTGGATACTTCTCGGTTGGTAGAAGGTAACTGTGTAACTTCAACGGAGTGGCTGGAGGTCATCTTGCGACTGCACAGAAAAATTTGCCTTCAGGATGAAGGGAAAAGGTAAACCAGAAAAATCAAAGAAACAAACACCGTTTTCTTAGGATAGTACGTGAGCCCCTGGATATAGTCATGTCTGCAGCTGACTATTCCTGGACTTTTATGTGAATTAATTAATTATTTTGAGCTGTTGTTTTTTCACAATAGTTATTTGAAGGCAAAGATCTCTGTCCCATAGAAATTACTTTCCAGAGTGGAGAGATGGACAATAGGGAATAAGCATAATTAAACAGTAAGTTATATAGACTGGTAGAAGTGATGAGTACTGTGAAGACAAAAACAAAAAGCACAGCAGGGCAAGACATGTGTGTGGGGGTGGGGAAAAGCACAATTTACAAAATGGGTGGCCAAACTAGGATCCTCTGAGAAGCTGGCATCTGAGCAAAAACTTGAAGGACATCTGGAGAAAGAGCATTACAGAGAGTATTTCAGAAAGTCTAGACCTTAAGACAGGAGATTGATAAAGAAATCTAAGTGACAAGAGCATCTGCCCTACCTTTCTTTCTCAGACAGATGCATACTAATTTCTTTTCAACTGCTGTATTTCAGTTGGCTTTGGACAGTTACTCATTAATAAGAAGTAAACTTTCACGCTCAAAAGAAAATTCTAAATTTTTAAAGCTGAAATTTAGAGCAAACTTAATCTAAATATATGTATAGAATTCATGTGTAAGCGAATGCGTGAGTGTGTGTGTGTGTAAAAACTTTAATTTTTTTCAATTCTGCTTATAGTTTTCAAATATGAGCTATTTGCCCTTTGCTTTCCTTTTGATGAATAAATGAAAATTTAAGTCTGTACACAATGATTCCACAATCAGAGTTTCGAATATTTTCTCAACAGCCACTTAGACAAACTATACTAAACTATACTAAACTATAAGTAAGCCTTAACAGAAGCAACCCTGACAAACAATTATTCTCATTGCAGCACTGACAATTACGTAAATGTGTCTGGAACAGCAATGGGCACCTAATTATGACACCTAATTATATCAATTTATTGATATACCTCCTTGGACCCTTTATTTATAACTCCCCCACTCAAAGACAAGATGAAGTAAGGAGACATCATCCTTAAATGACTCTCATCTTTGCACTATGACCACAGCTAATCTCGCTGAACCTGAACAACCTGAGGTATGCCCTGCCCAGGTGAGAGTTTGCTCTTCATCCGATCACTTTTGGGTTTCAGAAGGTGAGCAAAAGTGACTGTGACTTTGGCTGAAGAATTGATAGTATTAGCTGTCCTCGCAAAGATTCCTAGCAGAGGAATCTGTCTCATCTCATCCTACTTGAGCAAAAAATCCACACCGGTAATTCCTCTTACTTAGTGTGAGCAAATGATTCTATTCTAAACCACAAATAGAGTGAGACTAACTCAAGAAATAAATATTACCACCATGTCACAGGGTCATTTTCTGTCATTTAGATGGTTCATTTTTTAGGTTCCATTTATTTTTTCTGTTCTGTTCTTTTCTTTTAGAACCCAGCATTTCTTGGAACTAAATGGCATTTCTTAACTTAGGTAGAGGAAAGTGACATACCTTATCCCAGATCAGCTCCCTAGATTCAGAGACAGCAAGGAGGAGGACTGTTGTGCTAAGTGATTTATTGGGGAAGTGTCCTCAGGTAAGGGGAGTGAAAGAAGCAGGGGAAAGAATCCCGCAAGGAGTTGAACTCAGTTGGAGATTATCTCCAGGCTGATCAAATGCAGAGCTCTGGAGCATGAGTTGCACCACAGAGTCAGCCTCTCCTTGAGCCAAATAAGCTGATGTTTTGTATCCCAAGATGGCCTCGTCATTCATGGAGGTCTGGGGGAAATGGAGGCCTCAACTCAGCCTACTGAATCAAAACCTGCCTTTTCACAAAGATCCACAAGAGATTCATGAGCATATTAAAGTCTGAGAAGCATGAAGATATAGGATCTTGTTGAAATAAACTGATAATAAGTTGATAAGACCTTCAAATTGGGCGTCTGTTGGCTAGAGAGCGAGTGGGGGCAGGGACTGGCGGTCAAGTTTTTAACTAATTAAAATATCCCCAAACAGCTAGAATTGAACCATTTTTTGACCTGGGTGAAACAGTTAAGGCTGCCTTGAATGAGCCTTCCTAAATCACCCATTTTCATCTTAGTATTCAACTGTGAAAATAATTTGTGTAAATTATTATAGGTCTTTGTAACCTATCATATGCCTCCTCTGGTTCCTGTTCTGGCAAGCCAGCTGAGGTTTCTGAAGGACACTATTCAACAGCTTCTACTAAAACTTAGAAAATTTTAGTTTCATGGGCTACAGAAAGCAGGAAACCAAATTGAGTTTTGACTGCCAAGGAGAGAAGGAGTGAATTATTCTCATTCGATGGTTGCCAAATCATCCATCATTCTAAATTAATTCTCATTGCTTCTGACACTTGAGAATCACCAAAACACACTTGAGAAAATGTCCTGGAGAAAACTTAGGATGTAAGAGCCGTTATTTGTACTTGTAAGGGCAATCACCTCAAGTTAATATTCCACACCCATTGATGAGGCTTAGGATTGCCAATCAAGTTGGAGTCCTTACAGTATGTAATATTTGGCAAGATTCATTGGAACTCTCTAGGCCTGAGGGCACCCATATATTCCACACAATTCTTCGTAAAATATCAACTTTTTAAAAGATGCAAATATGTGTGAGAGCTATAAATTCTTCTGTTTTAAATATCATGCTGTCCCTTTGGGAGAATCTCATGGGCATAGATAATTACTTCTATATGGAAAATAATGAATCACAACATTTTTTGATTCATATCTACACTCTTCTGGCAGATCTCTGGCATGAATCACATGTAAATAAATGAAATGTTTTCTGAATTTTACTAGCACAGATATACTATACCTCAAACTCAGAAATATATGTAAATGGGGTAAGAGAATATTTCTGTTCCACTCATTCCATTTCACTCAAATGTATGCTATAGGAAAGAACAGAATGAACCAATCTCCCATCTCACTTGAGAGAGATGCTCAGAAACAGGGCCTTCTATCGATCAGCAGCCTAGGACAAGGTCTGTTGGGGGTAGAAATGAATTATTAGGGTTTTGTAAAATTTCTAAAGTCCACTTAAGTTTTTAGATAAATCACGCACCAGTCTCTTGGTTTTTCAAATCATGTAACATATATCTTTTATCCAATCAACCATCAGTTACCTACTACCACCAGCCCCTACTAAATGGCTGGCACTTGGCTAGCTTTCTGAGGGATCCAAAAAGGAATATGAGTCTGTAATTATGCTTAATAATATGAAAGTTTAAAGGATGAAGCAAACACTCAAACCAATATTCAATTTTAAATCAAGCAAGTTTTTAATAGATACAATGAACAAAGCACTGCAGATGTATAGAGAAGGAGTAACTCTCTCTGCCAAATCACAGATGGCTTTCCCAAAGAAGATGATCTTTAACAATCAGATTCCTCCAGGAGGATGAAGGGAATAAAAACTTCCTAGACTAAAAGAGATGCATGGGTGATAATAACTACAATAATAACTAATATTTGTTGCAAATTTACCATGAGCCAGAGCCTGTTCAAGCACTTGTATTAGCTTATTTTAATCCTCATGTCATCTAGATGAAATATTTAATATTACTAGCTATATTTAATACATGGAAAAGTTGAGGCCCATGGGGATTAATTCGTTAAAAAAAAAAATTGCGCGCATAGTCACGAAACTATATCAGAGTCTTATTTCCAAGCACAACATGACGTCAAGTGTGATGGGAGCAACTTCAGTGTGGAGGTGTGTTGGGAGACAAGATGGAGAGCTACAGGGGGCAAGGTCAGGAGGGAACTTGCTATCATGCTAAGCAGCTTGAAGTTTATCCTGTCAGAGATGGGGACATCAGAAAGGTTTTAAGTCAGGAGAAAAAGGTAGTGACTAAATGGAGAATGAATTAGGAAAGTGTCAGACTTGCTTTATTATGTTAGGGGGCTACTTGTACAGCTAGGTATGAGAAATAATAAATTCCAGAACTTCAGAGAGTGAAATTGAGAAGAAAGAGACTATTTCTGAGGCAGTATGGGTAGGTCTTTAGGAATCATCGATTTATGGGTTCTTTGGGTTACATAAAGGGGTTCAAGATGACTTTTACACTTTTAGACTGGGTCTCTAAATTAGGCAGATTTGTAGATTGGGTAGCTATGTTTTCCCAAATACATAGAAGATACTAAAAGAGGAGCCAGTTTTAGGGAGAATATGTGGATTTTTTTTTCTGTACTTTTGGAGTTGTAACTGGAGTGAATTTAGGCTATCCAGTTGAGCAGGCAGTTGAAGATAAATGTATGTATATATGAATGTATGTATGTATGTACGGGCACAAACACACACACAGACAAACACACGCGCGCACACACACACAGATAGACTGGGGGCTGGACATTCTGTCACTCATCTGTTCAGTCATTAAGTTAAGAACATTGCTGTGAGATCTGAATGTTTCGCATATTGAAGAGCCTAAATAAATCAACAAGTATTTGCTGAATGAATGTCTTAATGATGCTGCCAAGAAAAACATGAAAGTTTTATGATTGAAGCAAGTTTCAATCCACATCACCACAGATCTTCTTGATGTTTCAGGGAAAAATTATTTTTGCTTTCTTTTCCAAATCTGAAATGTTTATTGATGAGGTGGTAAAATTTGTTGCTTTTCTTTTCATGGTATTTTAATATTTTGCAGATTGGGGGCAAAGGAAATGAGAAAAAAATTCACTTTCATTCAGTGCCTGTAAAAAAGGATATCCAGAGGATGTAGAAATTATATTTACAGTTGATCTGCATTTGATATAAACCTTTAAATGAATGCCTATGTTAGGAAGCCTGTTTCATCATCTGTGACTGTTGTGAAGTTTCTTTGAGAGCTCCTTTGTTTTATTATAAAAGTCACAGCCATAGCCCAGCGTTTCCCATTTCTTCCTGCAGCAAGGACTGGAAAGTGACCATGGACCAAATTTTGCTCTTCAGCAAACATTTATTTTATAAAAGATCTTGGAAAGAAAGGCCTCTGAAGGTTTTTAGGAGCTTACACTGGCTCTTTGACTATCCTAAAGATAGGTGAATCTCATGGTAAAAGCTATTAAGTTTTTAAAAACGCACTCACTTATACTAAACATAGTTATAGCTTAAAGCAAAGCTTATTTATTTGATGCTTTTCACTATTGTCAAATGTTAATTAAACATCACATACACACACACACAGCCAAATAGAAATGAGAACCCGATATTTCAATGCAAGGTTCTCTTCTCCCTTTGCCATTCTTCTACCTCAGTGCCCAGAAAGCAAATTGCAGATAGACATAGTCCTCTGAGCAGTGTGGCTGGGCTCCTGTAACAGTCGTGGGAGTCAGGCTCAGAAGAAATTCAATGGATGAAGAGGAGGAAGAAAATGGAGTGGGGGAGAAACTGATTCAAATCAAGGCTTTTAAAAAACAACAAAAGGAGAATCTTGGGGAGAAGAAAAACATTCCAGGAAGAAGAAATGTCCAAATGCTTAAAACAAGGCAGAAAAACCTCTGTTAAAACAAGTGGCATATTTTACAGATATTGAAGCGAATATGGAAAAGACAAAGAAGAGATAACATGCTTCGTTTGGATATTTAAAGAAATCTACCCCCTGCTGAATGATAAAAGGAAAAAGAATATACTCTCTTTAAGGAGACAAATATTCTTATAAGGGATATGCTTACTGGGTTCCCTGTTAAATCCATTTTTGCATTATTTCTTCAGACTTGGTTGATTATCACATCTACATGAAGAGGGTGTTGCTGTTTGGATTATTGTCTTAGTATAAAGAACAAAAATTTTGAATCAGTCCCTGCGAGATGGACGTCCAAACTCTGCCACTTTCTATTTGTGTAATGTTGGATAAATCGCTCTGACTAGTGAAACCTCAGTGTTCTCACCAGACAAATGAAGTAAGTAAGCCTCACAGACTTCTTATGAAACTAAAATGCAAATGGCCAGGGGACAGCACACTTTGTCTCATCGGATTCAGTTTTGAAACGTTATCTGAAGAGCCCGCTGTATCTGCCACAATTTCAGAATCCGAGGAGCCTGCCTCTAGAGTTTTTCCAACAAGCAGTTTACAGCAGCCTATGCTGGGATTACTGCAGGGGCAACTGAAGAGGGAAAAAAACATGTGGGGGCCCACCCTTTGCTCCTTCTGTTTCAAATAAAGTGTGCTGATCATGTTAAGCTAGACTAGAAACTGACGAAGCAGAGCTCTTCTTTGAGTCACCCATGACATTGTTTCTTCACTCAGAAAGGTAACAAGATGGAGTGTGCATGAGAGAACTGGGAAAACGATAGCTCTGTTTAAATACATGACACGCTCATTATTTCTAAAGCCTCCAGAGCCAGGTATGCATGGACCGTGTGATGCTAGCTTTGGGCAGTGTGCGTGGCTCTCTAAATGGAGGTCAAATGCCTGAACCCCTCCTTGGCTTGAACTACTGAAGCTTCCATTATCCTCTTCATTGATCCAGAGAGACAAGCACAAATAAAACTCAAACGACTGTCTCCAACAACAAGGAATATTTAAATGTGCATCATTTGGCAGTGGCATTATCTTAAGACGATTATCCAGTATATAAATGTTTATTGCCTTGCTTTAAGATGCACAATGTAAGATTAACAATCATGGTGATTTTTGTATAAATGCAATATTTCTGCTATTGTGTTTGTGGAATTCGGCTAGATAATAATTGATTCTGTGACAGGGATTGGCTAATTTGCCAACAGTATAGTATAAAACACATTTATACAGTCAATTACACCCAAGTGCATGGCCTATTTGCTTTATAATTTCATAAACTTGCCAGCAATTTAAATAAAAAAGTTCCATTAAATTATCATATCATGTGATGGAATGATATTGCCAAGTATATTAAACCATGTGTGTTCAGCCAGAATTAATTAAATATTATTACTTTTTTCTTATTAACACATTGAACTTACCCTTCCTACTCTCTACTCGAAATAGAAGCCTATTAGTGAACAAAGTAAACTTAAGGGCAAAGTTTAAACATTTTCCTGAGGGTGTTTCATTAAGAACCTTGGTTCTTTTGTTTAAACATTTGCTCTTGGTAAATGTACTTGTATTGTGAAAATATTTTATGTTCTTAGATATGAATACTGGAAAAGTTTAAAGAATACCTTTACTTGAATTATTCAGGTATTCAAAAAGGGAACATTTATGTCTTCAGGTTAGAGAAAGTCATGATATAAACTACTTCAATATTATTTATGATTCCATTATTATTATTTGCGACTCCACTGATCTATCTAATTGCAATAAAGGAAAGATACAAGGCTGGGTAGTTTAGCAACTCAAAAAAAAAATACAATACTTTCCAATACAGAAGATACCTGTTTCATATGAAATAAATTAACCTGGCCTCCTCAAGGGAGTCATAGTTCAATAAATCTATAGTGAACAATAAGAATTAAACCCCTAATATTAAAGCTTTTGTTTTATTTTATGAAAAACAAAACATAGAGGTGAACTTCCTGACATATACCAAGCAAGTATACTAATCAGGCGCTCATGGTTAGACACACATTTTGACCTTTATTCTCACTCTTTTTTTTTTGTCCATATAATTTACCAGGTTGTCACACATTTTACTCATTTAGAATGATAAGTAGTTTGTTTTTGTTATAGTTTGTTTCCTTCTTTCTCTTCCTCTTGCTTTTTTATTCAGTGTTTTGTTTCTTATTTCTAAATGGTGTATGCTATTTCTTTCATTTAATAAATAGAGCAATAGTTTTTGTTTCTTTTTCATAAAGTAAAACATGCCTATCAGTCAGAAACAGACTATACCCATCAAAAGGCAAAGGGAGATTAATTAGAAGCATAGTGAGGGCTCACAGAATTGGCTGGAAGATGAGGTGTGACAAATGGACAAGAACCAAGAAAGTTCCAGAAGCTGGTCAGCAGGACCCACAGCAAGGGTCACCCCATGGGAATAGCTGGGCTTCACGCCACCTCTGCCCCTACAATGAATCTTATAGCTAATTTCTCTCATACCTTTGAGTCACTCTCCTCAGCATCACAGTCCTGGGAGAAAGAGAGTTATGTGTGTTCCTGACAGCTCTGGGTGAAAAGAGGGAAGATCTGGCCTCTTGGACACACTTGCAGGGAGTGGGCACTGTCCTCAGCCAAGTGGCACACAGCAGGGACTTCCCTCAAAAGGGAGATCCATGTGACAATAGAAAAGTGAGTGTTTGAGTGTTGCAACACAACACCAAAATAAATAAGTACTATGGACAATTCTTGACTAAAACTTGGAAATTGTGAAAGCTTTAAACAATACAATAGATCAAATAAGTAAGTGAAAAGGCCTTCATAATTGGACAACCAGAGATTGACAATTTTAATGGCTTAGTTTACATCTTTCCAGTCTTTTGTATTTACATATATAAATATAGCTTACTATATCATATCATGTATAGTATTCTACAACTGTATTTAAACTTTTAATATTAAATAACAATGTGTTTCATTTTAATATAGAGAGAGATTTATTCAATCCATTTTTATGGCTTCCTAGTATTCCATTCATTGAATTTTCTTAATTTATTTAACCAGTTTTCTATCGATGGGTATTAAGACTGTTTTTCATTTCCCCATTATTAGAAACATTTTTGCACATTCATCTTGCCTTCTTCTCCAGTTATTTCCTTAGGAATAATTCCCACAAGTGGCACTTTTAGGCCAAAGGGCATTCTCATTTGAGAAATATTGCCATATTGCCCTCCAGAGAGATAGTGGCAAGTTTCACCCCCACAAACAGGTTGTGAGATATAGTCATCAACATCATCAACTTCTTCATCATTTTTCCTTCTTAATCACCAGAAAGGTGTGGAAAAAAACAACCCTACACTTAAACATAAAGATTTATAATTACTAGCACTTACCTTAATAAGACAGTGCTTGGAATTGGGTAAGCATAACTGTAATGTCTCCTCAGACTCAGCAGAAAAAAATTATTGCAGATATTTAATTATTGTAGTCAAAAGAACCTACCTTGAATAACACTGTAGACAGGAGACTTTCACAGACTGTATATTTTAACTTGCTTCCTGTGTACTTCGTTAAACATAGTGCTACTTATTCTATGTAGGTGACTTTAAATTTATATAATTGTACCCGTGAACGCTATGAGTCAGCCAGGATTCTGCTTATTTGTGGTGATATAATATGGATAAAGAGACTTTGCCAAGATAATTCGAGTTTGGACCGTCATTCCTTTTCCTTTTACATGGTTACTGAACACCCGCCTTATTTCAATAATCACTTAGAACAATTCTCACGATCACGGAATCCTTGTCCTTGAAGTTTCATTGATGTTTATCTTTAAATTTTTTAGTATTTCCGAGGCATTCAAGAAATCAGAGACTCTCTTGACAAGAGGAGACTGTGTTAATGCTAAACCCGAAAATGTGAAGATTTTGCTTATTCAAGTGAGTAGTGGTTTTGAATAAGGCGAAATCTATAATCTTAGTAAATATTACACACTATTATTAAAGAAGCAAAAAGGAATTGTGCTGGAGTTAATTAAGGCTTTAAGAAATGCCTGCTTTTATTGGCAAAAAAAAATTTTTTTGTTGCAGCAAGAAAACTAAAAATTAAGAGGATGGTTGGCAGCAATATTGATATGCTAATGGATAAACATGCTAATTTAGAAAAAACTAATCAGCAAAGACATTACTAATGGAAATGTACAGGAAAATGGCTAATGCTGTATGCAAACCTGGTATCTACAAAATTAAGAAGAAACCAGTTTTGTTTTCATAATTGTAACTTGAGAGTCAGATCTTCTCTAAGCTTTGCTACAGGAAGATACTGACAAAGTTGCTGGGTGCTAAAGGAGCTAATTCATGTACACACAAAAAGATACATACATATATACATATATAAACGTGTGTGTGTGTGTGTATGTATAATTATTACTATATCCACTTATATCCAGTAGGGTACTTAGGATCCTATTCCTCCTGTCTCAAGGGGTCTAGGTGGCAACTTCCTTCTGAGAAAACAGGCGATGAGTTCTTAGGTAAAACAGCTTCTGAATTTGATGGGCATGAAGTGGTAACCTCATTCACAAAATTAAGCCAGTACACATAATTCCTATTCCACAGATAAACATATATCTCCTGAGCAATTGCTTTCCCTTGATTTGCCCTCTAAACTTCAAGATAGGCACTTAAATACCTACAGGCCCCAACCTAGTAATTTAAATGAGTGAAGTGGTCCAGGTGCAAAACACTGAGGCAAACTGGAGAACTAAGCTTAAGGTGGTGCAGACAATATTCAGGTCCAGTGGGAAAACTCTGGGCCAGAAGGAGTCCCTGGTGTTGCCAGATCTGATTTTATAAAATAAGCTAGAAATACAAACTTTCAAATGAAATCTCCCCAAATTGAACAATAATGAATCAGTCAATTCGGTTTAAAAGCCACCCAGCTGTCATACTTTCTCCTCCCATTCTCACCCTTCTCAGTTGGTATCTAAGTTCCAGGGGTACATGAGGTGTCCTGGCCTCAGGGAAGGATTCCCAGCCCATGTTCAGTATCTCTCCTTCCTGGCATCTACAGATCTGTACAGCTGCATCTTGCTGTCAGGGATGGCCAGCCCTCCACGTTGTCATCTGAGACTGGGAATGAAAATGAATACAGTGCCCCCTGTACAGAAAGCCTCCAAGCATTTAATCCACTTTGCTCCATTTCTGACTTTTCTTCCTCCCCTGGACGGCCTGTGTGATTGTTACCTAGTTTGGGCTGGAGGCAACAATGTATTCTGACTGATGTATGTCCTTTGGCAGCTCTACTGTGGGTCAGGGTCTTGGAATCTGATGCTCAAGAGATACAGGCTCTTGATACTAAAAAGTGCTGATTTTCTCCAAACTATTACCTGTTCACTTTGGAATTACAGGATCTTTTTAGAAGCTCATGAGCTTAATAATGTCAATTTCTTTCTTTCTGTTATGTTTTCTTTCTTTCTTTCTTTCTTTCTTTCTTTCTTTCTTTCTTTCCTTCTTTCCTTCTTTCCTTCTTTCTTTCTTTCTTTCTTTCTTTCTTTCCTGTGTGTGTGTGTGTGTGTGTGTGTGTGTGTGTGTGTGTGTGTTTTCAGTAGCAACTATGCCTAAAGACAATGTAAGTCAATGCTTTAGAAGCTATGTTGGGAGAGAATATTGATCACTACATGAAAAAATAATAATAAATCCCAACTTATTAGCTATCATTATACTGATTTTATTTTACCTTAGACATTCAAACATCTTATTGATAATTGGTAGCTATTTGTGAGTCTAATGAAAGAAGGGCAACTTGGTTCAAATAAGTACATTATTGGCGTTGAGAACAGACATGTAAACAAGAACCCAATTAGTAAATGTAAAAAATTGTTCCCCCTTGATATCTGTACAGTACGTTGGGCTTTATTTTACAGATATACCCTCTCTGTAAAAGGCCTTCCTTTGGAACGTAGAGTTATTTGGGGGTGCATCCCAAAACTGTCCCCCCAATATAAAGAAAAATATCTGCATTCTGATGACATGCTGAGAGTTACACTGTCCTTGTCACCTCCAACTTGAAGCATTAACATCTCTGAATAAAGCAATTGTTAACTTTTGTCATTGATTAGAAGCAATAAAGGCCTTAAAGGCAATAGCCAATAATTGAAAGTATTTTAGTTGCTACATAGGTTGAGTCGAGTTAAATCTACCTTCCTGGAGAGCAGAATTCCTGCTTGAAAGCTTCTTTAACAACTGGAGGTAGCTTTTTGAGTTTTTCAAAACTAAAAGGATTCACCACTAAGAAATCAGATCCAAAGTCGGGGCAGCAAGAAGAGGAAAGAGAGAATATAAAGAGCCAAACCAAGCTGTCTTTGGTTTCCTTCGAAAGCAAAGGCAAAACAAAGAGTTGGATATCGGTCATTCATGTGGGAGGTGACCCCAGGCAGCAGGGATGAGGAAACAGGTAGAGTAAGATGGGGAACTTGCAGAAGTTAAACTGCACATTATTGAGCTGGTTACTGCTGTGGGCAATTGGGAGTCAATCCAGCTTGGGGAACTGTGAGAAACTGTAGAGAAAGTTCATCAGAATTGCGCCTCTAAGGACCAGATGCCTGGGCAAATGTCCACCAACACCCACCCCTCATTGGCTGAGAGGTGTTCCTAACTCCGCTCGCTGCCAGGCAGCATCTGCATGCCTTCTGTGAATACTTCTTTGGCTTCAGGTAAAGCCTTAGCCCAGAAAAAGCAGAGAGATGCTGAGTTGGCAGATTGAGGTGGGCTGTCATCAGCATGCACACAACTGCCCACCACAGCTGCATGGATTAACAGTTGTGCTGAGGGGCTGTAATACAGGACACAAAGAACATCTAATGCAACACCACATAGTTCTTGGGTCTTCCCCTTATGGACCGGCAGATGTGTGGTGCATGGATAAAGTGACAAAGGAAGGGCCGGAAGAAAGCCTCTCAATCCACTAATGCCCTGAGTCAATATCATTTTCAATGAGATGCTCTCAAGATCCTCCTATGCAGATGACATGATGGCTTCCACTTTACTATGACTCTACCTCTTACTGTCTAATAGCAGAGGAAAAACACCTTCCAGGTTCTCTCAACCCAGACAAGAAAGTTAGGATCACTTCTCAGAATCTGGTCACTTCACAAATCTTGACCCAGTAGTCTGGTACCTCAAAAACCCTTCTTTGGGGCTGGCCGAGTGGCGCGATGGTTGGGAGCTCGCTTGGGATGCCAGGGGGCCCCGGTTCGGATCCCACATATGAGGGCCAGTGACACTGCCCTCCACAGCTAAGATGCTGAACAACAGCTCAACCTGGAGCTGGGCTGCCATGAGTCGCCGGCGACGGCGTGGGCTGCAGTCCCTGTGGCAGTGGATTGCATGGGCTACCGTGTGTGGCCAGCAGCCAGCGTGAGCGGCCAGCAGCCGCAGTGAGTGGCCGTCCAGAAGCCAACGACTGATCTGCCTCACCAGGGAAGAGCACAATGATGGTGCCAACTTGGGCCGGTGGGGCGGTGTCCTCCATGACTGGATTGAGGAGCAGGGCGGCAGCAACTTGTCTGTTCCCCTCCCCTCAATTCCCCAATAAAAATCTTTTAAAAAACCCTTCTTTGCTTTCCCTCCATAGCTTTGGCCCCAGACGTGGATGTCTGCACTCATCTATCCCACTTTATCACGTGCGCTTTATCACAACTCAAGCCTGGTTCACTTCAATGTCCCAACACCGAGGATAGAGCACAGACCAAAAGTGGCACTCACAGATACATGCCAGAGTTTTGTTTTGTTTTGTTTCTGTCCCTGACTCTTGTCTGATCTTCTTTGCTTCTCTTCATAGGGCAGGTCACATTTCCATCTTTTTCAAATCCTATATTTCCCTGGAATTTTTTCAACTCTATCATTTCCTCCAAATACATCTTGAGAAGGTTTGTTCAATCCCTCTCTGTCAAATAGCCTCAATATTTCATCTATTTAATTCTAGCATTCTTGCCTTAAACCTCTCCCCAAAACTGGCCATTAATTTTGACCGATGGCCAGGCCATCTTCTGGTAGTCATTTCTATAGCTGTTGAATTTCAAAAATGTGATTGAGTAACTAAACCACCCAACCAAAGTACAATAGTTGACTACAAATCATGCAAATATAGAGCTGCTATGATTCTCTACCATTTAACCTACCAAGTTTGTCATGGTTGGGTATATTTTCCAAATAATTTGTATTTTTCTCCATGTTTGATTTTTTTCTATAAATTAAACTTACATTGGAAGTCTTTTTTCCCCTCCAGAAAATTTCATTACCCCCAGCTCCTAAATACATAACTAACTTTTTTTTTAAATTTTATTTGGGAATTGGGGGAGGGGAACAGCATTGGGGAATCAGGGAAGGGGAACAGACAAGTTGCTGTCGTTTTGTTCTTCAGTCTAGTTGTGGAGGATGTTGCTTCACTGGCCCAAGTTGGCACCAACATTGCACTTTTCCCAAGCGAGGCAGATCAGTCACCGGCTTCTGGACGGCTGCTCACAGTGGCTGCTGGCCGCTCACGCTGGCTGCTGGCTACACACGGTAGCTTATGGCAGCCCACTGCAGCAGGGGCTGCAGCCTATGCAGTCATGGGTGACTCACGACAGCCCAGCTCCAGATCAAGCTGTCGTTCACCATCTTAGCTGTAGAGGGCAGTGTCACTGGCCCCCATGTGGGATCTGAACCAGGGTCCTACTGCTCAGAGCTGGTGTCCCAAGCCAGTTCTTAGCCAACATGCCACTCGGCCGGCCCCATAACTAACTTCTAAATTTTACTATGTACTTTATACAGTGTCCCTTTTCAAACATAATTTGAAGAAACTTAGAACAAAGAATATATATCTATAAGAATAAAAAATTAAAAAAAAGAAAGAAAGGAAACCAGGCCTGAGGGGAGATGAGAGTCATGATTAAACTGAACATAAAGATCAATCAAGTTTGATTAAAGGAACAAATCTGGGTGAGCTTTCCAGCATCTGTGTATACCTGATGATGGGCCTGTCTATATATTATTAGAGAAAATATGGTGTATTAATTGCTTAGGAGAAACATAGTTTTAATAATAAATGTAGGGGACCTAATAAGTTCTAATAAATGTGTGGGACCTAAAACAAGTTAGAGAACGACATGATGAATAATGTCCTGACAAGCACTCTACAGGGAGAGCAGAGGATCTTCCCATCTGGCTCTTTCTTGTGATGACTTTTATAGAAGCTGAGGACTTAACATTCAATCAGCGTAGAGGAACAAAGAGCAAATACTCTGATGTTCAAATATATAGCTGTCCCTTGGTTTCAATTTCTCCAAGCACAGAATTTAAGAAAATGTCAAAAAGCATTGTGTAACACACATATTTAATTTTCTTCTTTTGAAAGAAAACTAGCACATGCTTATTTAAAAAAATAAATAAATTAGACAATAAAATTTTAAACTTCATTCTGGCTGATATCTACCCACATCACCATTTAAGTTTCATATGTATCCAGTCTTCAAACCATCTTCATATTGTTTTCTCTCCCTTTCCCTAGCGTCTTACACATATATACACATAGAACTTTCATTTTTTAAATATTATATTATTCACATATTATTTAATCTGCTTTATTCACACAATATATTATTTTTTCTTATACTCTATTTTCCAAACGCATTTTTTTTTCTGGCACAGTTTTTGATAGGATTCAGAGGGGAGAAGTGAAGATGAGTTATCAGGTCAGTGGATAAAAGCATGGGCTTTAGAATCTGACTTACTCCTAATTATGGCCTCCTTTGTCACTAATTGGGTGGTCTTGGACAAATATGATTTTAAGCCTCAATTTCCTCATCTGTAAAGTGGGTGCGATAATAGTATACAATCGCTCTTATAGGATTTTCAGCAAGAGTAAATAAAATATGCATATGAAGTGCTAAGAACATGCAGAGAGAAAGAGCTCATTTGAAAGCCCTGCAAAACTTACCTGAGAGGAGCATTAAGCTTTAGGAACCTGACTAGTTGATAGTAGATGGGACATTTTATTGTGAAAATTGAGAAGGGCACTCCACCTTCACACAGGTTACCATAGGGAGTCTACAGGTAAAGTTCCCTGTTATTCTAGAAGGAGGTCTGGATTTTCTCCAGGGCTTTTATCAAAACTTGATTGAGAGACCCAGCAGTCTAGACCACTAAGTAAGTTTTGAAATGGAAACTTTTAGAGATGTTACGAGTTATCAGCCTCACACAAAAATAAACCTCAAAATGGCCCCATGGATGTGTTAGTCACAACTGACAAAGATTTTTCACAAAGATGATCTCATTTGACCCCCATGATGGCTCTGTGAGGTATGTACATTATTTATAAGATAATTCTTATTTTAGAGAGGAAGAAATGGAGGTGCAGAGTAATTTGATGCTTGAACAAGGACACAGAGCTAGTCCAAACTAGGCCTGTATTCACATTGGGAAAGCTATACAACCATATAAATCTATGCCCCTGTCATTTTACTACAGAAAACTCGAATGGTAATGTCAGACTAATGTGAATTTTTAAGGTTACCATTGTAGTTCAGAGTGAAATTGATCAACAGGTGGATTAGTGGGTATCTATGAAGAACTCCAAGTGAAGATCTAATAGCAAATCTAGTCCTCAATCATGCATTTTTCAGTCTGCAACTTTTTGATGATTTACATTTTACATTTTATATAAATTTAGCACACTTTTGGACTTTAAGGATATGGAGGTCAATAAGACATTCCATGGCCTTTCAATGCTGTCAGCTCATTGAATCTGGTTCTCCCTGCTCTGGGAAATTCATGCTGGTATAGAATGTAGCAATTTGCAAAGGGCTCCCCAATGGGATTGTGTACTAGCTGGCTGTTTGCAAATGCAATTTCAAGTGTTGAGTTTTCACCTAATCACCTCTTGCTAGTCTGGTGTTGTGTTGCCCTAGAGATGGTTTTCTCTACATGTTGTCCTCCAGCAGTTGATGTCAACTGGACTTCTCCTTATCATCATCTGGAAATGGAAGACAGAATCAACAAGCAGTTGGACATTTTCTTAGTCTTGCTGTTAAATTTTCCTTCTCTAGAAATTCCCTTAAGTTGATTGTGTTTTAACTCATGGCAAAATATACCTCAGACTGATCAAAAGACTAGAACATTCAGGGATCCAGAGTACAAAGAACATCTGGAAATGTTTTCTTCCCTCCCTTCTTCCTTCTCTCCTTCCTTTTCTCCTCCTCTTTCCTCTTCACTATCACTTCTATCCCTCATTTCCATTCCACTCCCTTCCCTTCTCTTCCCTTCCATTCCATTAACTCTAACTCTAGTCTGCCTTCTTTCCCTCTCTCTCTTTATCTCTTCCTCTCTTCCTTCTCCTCCCCTCCCCTTCTCTCCCTTCTCTCTCTCTTACACCTGCAGGAACACACGCACGCACGCACGCACGCACGCACGCACGCACGCACGCATACAACCCTTTAACTTTTCCTTAGAGATCTCAGAGCAAACTTGCTGGAAGTGCTTAAGGCTATATCAAAAGTGAATAAATGTTTTCTTTACCAAGAACTTTAACTTTTTCTTTGAAGTTTAATTTAGTTCCTGAATGTTAAAGACGATATATTTGATATCTGTAAATCTGTCTGTACTCGTCTGTGCATGTGAATATATATACATGAGCAAAATGAAAAAAAAAAAAAGAGAGAATGAAAGAAAAAAAAAATCCCCCAAACTTCTGCTTTGACTGCAAGATTAGAGGTTCTAACTTCTTGATTATTCCTTAACAAGAACATTTTAGAGAAATCAGTATCTTTTGTCCTCATTCCATATAGATTACTGCAGTTTGCAGACAGCCCTTTTTGCATATTATGTAAATAGGAAGTTACATTAACAACACTGTAGGTAATGTAAGAACATTTTTTTAATTTCTCTTTTTTTCTTGTAGAAAGAGCTTCTGATTAAGAGCTCTGAGTGCTGTTCATCTTTAATTCCTTGCTGACTCCCCAAGTGCTGTCTGGGATGCCTCAAATACTTTTTGTAAAACCATCAGTGCTGCCATTTGCATTCGGCACCACCTATTCGGAAAAGATCACAACTTGGCCCAATGGAAGACCCAGGCTTTTGAATATATCCAACTCCGAGTAACTTAGGTGAGGGTTCAAGTGTGTGTGTGTGTGTGTGTGTGTGTGTGTGTGTGTGTGTGTGTGTGTGTGTGTGTGTGTGTGTGTGTGTGTGTCGNAGGGGGGGAGGGGGTTATCAAAATAAAATCTAATATCCAAAGGTAGCATTTTTATTAGAGTATTGGGAAACTGGGAGGTGGTGGGAGGCAGCAGACTTTCAGAGCACTTCAGAGCTGGATAAATAAGCTCTAACTCCAACAGAGAACAGGAGGGAGTGGGAGAGGGAAAGAGAGCCTTGATACTCTTTACTGGGTGTGTCAAGTTATATATACATAAATAGAGTCAGTGTTTTTGTCAATGCATGCTGTGAATTTTGCAAAATATTAGAATATAGAAATGCTATTCATCTCTTGATAGATGATTGCAGCGTTTAGTAGGTGCCCAGAGAGATACCTAAAGGTATTTTAAAATTCACCCCCAAGGACAATGCAACAATAGTTACAAAAAGCTTCACTCTAGACAGTGATCTTAATTGTTAGTGGAAACAGGACGCTCAGGTTGCAAACTCAATTGGTGGCCCTGGCCCCTGACTTACAAGAAGGTTGGAAAAATGTGGCTCTGTCCCAGCACTGGCTTTCTCAAGGTCCTTAAAATCTATTGAAGTCAATGATCCACCAGCTTTTCTAAGGATGTGACTTCTCCCCTAATGCAGAGAAGCACGTTGCTCTGTAGAGCCAGTGTGAGAAGTGTCTGGTTATAAATCATAGAGCTACAAAAAATTATGTGGTTCTATCAGTTTATGAGACTGTCTCACCTTAAGAAGTCACTAAAATTTCTCTCCTTGAGCAAATAGTTTATAATGTTTCTGTACTATCCATGTTGAATGGATACCTCCATGCTCTTTTTAGAAATGTTTGTTGTGATTGCGTCTGACACAATTTACTTATTATTGTGTCAGTAGAAGTTTAATGTGATTGAAAGCCATCAAAAGGCATAGCATCTGAATGTCAAACATGACTCGTATCTGTAATTCCAGACGATTTGGATGCCTGTTGATGTTTTCTCACCCACAGTGATTTTTCCCCCCCTTTCCACTAAGTGGCACTGTGCTATTTGTATTTTCTGATAAGGTCAAATATCTGAACATTGGAATGCTTGTACGAAAACCAGTTTAAAGCTTTGCTGTAAATTTCTGCTAAATAGGTTGGAGGGGAAACAAAAAAAGCAGCAATTAAATTTTTATAAAAAAGTTTCCATGAAGCTTAGTCTTTCTGTATTTAACTCTTTCCCACTTTTTCTTTCCAACTCCATTAGCCTCCAAATAAGCACACCATATTATATATGTCGAAGGAAGTTTTATTTAGACTTATAAGGGCTGATCTATTCCCATACTGTTTAAATTAATGTTCAAAAAAGAATTCAAACCACATTCTAACATTTGGACTATGTAAGAAGGAAACAGATTTTTTGGGGAAAAAAAAAGATGTTGTTTTAGCTAGGCAGAATGGGCTGTAGGAACATAGACACGTGCAGACGGATTTCTAAATGTGTGTATTATCTGATAAGATCTGGGCTGCTTGTGTGTCAATTCAGGAAGTAAAGGAGTGCACGAGCATAATTCTTCCTTTTTCCCTTTCTTCCTTCTTTCTTTTCTTCCTTCCTTCCCTTCCTCCCTCCCTTCATTCCTTCCTTCCTTCCCCACTTTCCTTTCTTTTTGTTCTTCCTTTTCATTTAATTTTTACTTCCTTTTACTGTTTTTCCTCTCCTCCTCTGCCTCCTTTTGTTCTCACAATTTGGAATTGGCGTTTATCTCAGCCACCTGCAGCCAAAGGCTTAGAATAATGGGTTCTTCACCTAACTGGTTATGTTTCAGACCAAATTAGCTACACAAATGGAGGGTAACTTTGAGAAAAGAAACTAGAATCTCTCAAAATGGAATGGCCCCGGATTTGCATCAGAGTAACCTTTTGAGAATTAAGCTCTGATAACCCTCTCCAAATACAGCACACCATTGACAGAATGCTCTGTTAGGTTGGCATCTATACAATCACCCCACATCAAAAACTAGTCATGGAAAAGAAAACATATTTACTGACTGTGCGTGTGAGTGGCCACCTTTAGTTTTCAACACAATAGATTTTTTTAGTTTCTCAAGTGCAGCAAAAAATCTGCTAGATCAAGAAGCATAAATGCAACCTTGGAAAGGGTTGTGAGGCCAAAATTCTGTGTGTATGCATGAGTGTGTGTGTGTGTGCATGTAGACCAAGTTCTGTTTTAAACTAATGAATTACATTTCAATTAGCCAGCTTTTAGCAGCAGTTACTTTCTTTGGTATGTTGGCTTCTATTTGTAGCATGTAGGGTAATATATTTTTTCTTATAAGCGAAGTGTATGTTTTTAATCAAAAAAAGAAAAAAAATTAGTGAGCCAGAAAAACGTCAGTCTACGTTTTTAAAATATATATCACCTTCCAGAGAATAGTACCACTCTTTCTTCCATGTGCAAAATATTATACACTTGCCTTTGAAACTAGAACACTGAAGAAGAGAATGAATTTATAGACTCCCTCAAACAAATGGAATACAGATAGCCTGGCGCAGCATGGGAACCAGCACCATGTCAGGAGCTGGTGTTATCAAGGAGGGAGGACTACCTGGACACACTCACATGAGGACAAAGGCTGGTGAGGTGGTGGAGAGTTGGCATGCATTTCTAGGTACATAAGTCCTTTGGATGACCTCAAAGAGAAAGTACTCTATTGCGGATGTTTCAATTTCTTTACAATAGACTAGTGAAGATTCCTAAACCAGTAATGAAACAACCTAAGTAGCCTATTTAATTTTGCTCAAACTAGCTTTTCCCAAACTTGTTTGGTCTGGCATCTCTTGTTGTGCATCACATGTATTGCTATCCAGTGAACTAGTGTAACAGGCAGGATAGGCTAGCATATGCGAAGGTAACAAAGAGCTTCCCAAATCTCAATGGTTTATTTCAATTAAGGTCTATTTCTTACTCATGCTCCACATCCAGCATGTCCCTAGGGATCAGTAGGAGTATTGGCCCATAGTAGGACCAGACCTGAAGAAAGAGTTAACATATAAGGTGAGATAGTTGTCATGTTAGGAAGAAAAGAGGAAGCTCTGGAAAATCTCATACACACACCCACCATTAAATACCCTGGATCTGAGGTGACTCATAACACTGCTGATCACAATTAATAGTGCAGAAGTAGTCAGATAATTCCATCCAAGCACAAGGGGGGAGGAAATATCACCGTAACACATGCCCAAAATGCAGAGATCCCAAAATAATTGTGGAATAGTTCTAATACCTAACATGCCTTGTATTTTTCACAACATATTTTAAGAATTTTGGACAAGTTATGTTTCTTAAATACTCCAAATCTCATGGTGCATTTTTCCAAGATCAAGAAGAGTTGCGCCTGGGGGAAGGGAAGGGAGATTGCAATACAATAGGACATTGAAAATACTCCAGCTATGTGAGAAACACCTTTTTGTATTTGAGCTTCGTAACAATCTAGTAATGTGAGTAAGGCATGGATTATGATAAGTAATTTTTTCTTATGAGAAAATGGAGACAAGTGAAATGAATCTTGTGAGCTGATATAGTATTTAAATGGTCTTTGTAAATCAGAAGGAAACATTGGGATACGGGAAATGTGAACAGGTTCAAAATCTGAGACAGCTGGACTAGTAAGAATTATCATCACAGCTCAATTTTATTCAGAATTCTACCAGATTTGTCCAGGACGTGTCCAAGTTGGGGAAACTATTCAACCGAAATCCAGTGAAAAATAAAGCTCACTAACAAAAATGTGAAGAAATAAAGTTTTGATGAGGTGCCAAGAGGTGACAATGTGTTTCATAAATACCTTGAGAACTTCTGGCCACCGGAAGTAAGGAGCACTGAATCATTAAGAAAAATATTCACACAGTGCCATAGGAGAGAAAATGTTAACCTATCACTACAGCCTCCAAAAGGGCAGTTAAAAGTAAGGGGGGAAAGTAAAAATAAATTCTACCCCTTTTATGTACTGTTGGACTCCTGCTGAGGAAAATAAATTCTGATTTATTGCTGTCTGCCTCAGAAAGAAGAAGGATAGAGGTACAGAATATTTTTAGCTTTGTTGGGGCTTGTCAGTGTAGGTGGGGCGCCAGGTTGTGGGAGCAGATATGCCATGACAGCCACTAGCAAGCCACAAGCCACGTTGTATTACCCATTCCACGTCTTGCCTCACCTCCATCTCCCCCAACCCTCAAATCTGCCATAATTAGTCTTGCGAGGCTTACATTGCCACAGCCGCACGCCTGAGGCATTATCTCCTATCTGTGGTATTATGTGCTATAATCCCACAGCTAAATGTGGTAACCCAAATTTCAGAGGGCCTCTCTGACAGGCTTGCTGAGATAACCCATCTCGGTACGTGGAGTGCCAGGTCACACGGAGCCGTAGGCTTGGAGCGCTATGGATTCTTTGTGTAGATGCATCCTACGCACCCTATAGCTTACCCATCCTTCCAGAGATCACAGGAACCCTAAATAGCAAATATGGCATCCTAACTAGAACACCACCTGTTTTGTGCAAGTGTACATGGGCTTCTGCCACCGGCTCCTCTCTTCCTCTCCCTCTCTCTCTCTCTCTCTCTCTCTCTCTCTCTCTCTCTCTCTCTGGATAAGAGACAAAGTTTATCATCTGTCTCTGTTGTCTGGCTGACCAAACACACATAAAACTGATAGATATAGGTTCACTGTCTGTACCCAGGCCAACGGTACCTGTGCCACCTACACAACACAGTGACCTACATATATTTCTCACACATGATGCTTTTAAATACACTTGCAGGTGCTGGGGATCTTAGCAATAAAGATCGTTGCTTCACAAACCTCTTTGTTCCATGTTGCAGAATTTTTTGTGGTTGTTTGTTGTCAAAAGAGAGATATTCTCTCTCTCTCTCTCTCTCTCTCTCTCTCTCTCTCTCTCTCTCTCTCT
>NW_017731845.1:1095899-1107508 GCF_001890085.2 Hipposideros armiger
AAAGTTAATACCAGAAAGGCTTATTTTCCCCCAATCACCATAGTGTTTACTGATGGAAATAGAAATAATTTACTTAGCCAATGCATTCCAGTTCAAATAATCTACAAAACGGGCTAAGAAAATATAATAAGACAGATTCTTCTCAGTCATCTTGCTTTATATTGGTAATTATACTTGTACTTGACTTTATTTTAAAGAAAAATGTACTTTTTTCCCCTCAAGAAGAAAACTCATATATGCCCACTAAGGAAAGCTTGAACAAGTATAAAAAGCATAAAAAAGATAGTCAAATTTCTAAAGCATTCATAAAAGGGCAAGTGGAATTGGTATCAGATTAAGAAAGCTTCTCTCAAAAGGTATAAATCGGGAGGATCAAGCCGCTTGGAGCGCCAGGTCTCAAAGTGTGGTCCTCAGACCAGCAATAGTGGTATCACCGGAACTTGTTAAAAATGCAGTTGTCTTTTTATTATCCAATGTCACCCCAATAAACTTAATTTTTGAAAAATGCAGTTCTCAGGTACCACTCCAGGCCTACTGAACCAGGAGCCCTGGAGTGAGGAGCCAGCAATAGGTGTTTTAACAAACCCTTCAGGGGATTTTGATAGCAGCTGAGTTTAACGAACACTGGCTTAGAGAAAACAGGGAGATGCTGTTCATATTTTAAAAACCATTGCGAGTTTGTTTTTTTAAGTGAGGTTTATTTATGCTTCAGTGTTCAGAATAGGTCCAGTGAATAGACATTTTGAGGAAAGAGACTTGGACCTAATCCCNTCTCTCTTTCATATGGGATTGCTTAGAAACATGCAGATTTTGACATATGCTTTTACCTGAAAATGCATCTACTCCTGCTGCTTTATTGGACCCCCTAATTACTTGTAAAAAAATAATAATAAATTGGGCAGGTGTTTGCTCTTCCAGTTGATTAATTGACAATGATTTCACTACAATTGACGGCAGAAAGCTAGGAAGCTGCCGGCTGGAGTTCAACGAGGAATACACATTTTTCTACTCAGCCATGTGAATCAGCTTGAGAGGAGAATTTACAAAAAGCTCAAATTGCCAGCAAACTATATGCTTTTCATTCCAGGCTTGGAGATCTCTAAGTCCCAGTGTTGAGCCCTGTCACATATATAATTCTCTGTTCTCTACATGGGAAACTCCAGAGCTGATCAAATGAGTTTAAAAATGTTTTTCCCCTAAGTGGAAACGATCACCCAGATCAGTCACTATTATGTGTGGAAAGCAGTGCGTTCCAGCAGGAACAATGAAGTTCTGATGTATAAAGTTGACCATGCTTTTTCACTGCATCCACGGGGTTTTGCTTTTCAATTGACCAGTACCAGAAGCAGCAGCAGCCACCAGCCTAAGAGGGCCTCAGAGGGCTGTGCCTCCCAGAGTGTTAGCACAGTAAAGTTGGGAACAATCTGTATTAATTTTTTAAACAGCCTCAAAGAAAACCACACAACGTTATCAGACTGTCACCATGAGGGCAAAGAGATCTAAATTTCAGACACAGAGACACAAAACCAAGTCCTTTTCTTCCTTTTTGATTGATATGAAAACTTTCTGGGTCTTACAGGAATTGTAGTGATATATGGAGGACATGGAATATTATAGATTTTATTATTTTAATTAAGAAGGGTCCTTAGGCCTAAAGCTTAGGATCAGATCACCAGGTTTTCTAAGGAGAAGTAGTTTGGCTAATAGGATTTTGTATAAAATAAAAAAGTGGTGAGCCATGTAAAATAAGTTAGATTCAAGGTTTGGCTGGAGTTCAGGCCGTATTTTTATGTTGATCCTTAGAACGCGTTCATTCTCTCTATTTTTATTTTACAGCTGGGCTTGTAAGCATGAATAATGTAGATACACAAATAGCATAGAAAGTGAGTGTAGCCAGGAGGTAGTGAGAGAGAGAGAGAGGAGTCCATATTTCCTGAAAACAACTCTAAATAGGAAAGACATTTTCATGCTTTTTAAAAGACAATAACAAATAAAGAAGGCTTACCAGCAATGTGTATCAACTCAAAGTACCCCTTGAAACATTTTTTTCTAAACACAGATGTTAGGAGACCACTTTACAGGGAATTGCCATGACCATTACGGTATTTTTTTTTACTGATCAGATTTATAAGAGGAAAATAATAACATTCCAGAGCCATATCACTGAAATCATGAAATTGATGACCTCCTCTCATCTTTCAAACATCTCCTTCAACATATGATTGAGATTCAAAATATTTTCAAGAGCATTTCAACAAAACTAGCAGGTCATTTAAGAAAGAACAACTATATAAATTCTTAACTGTTTGCATATAGGAATTATATTCACTTTGATGGAAATGATAAGGCATCAAGTAGAGACTTTTAAATACTATACCATTTCTGAAAAGGCCCCTAGTCTCATCTCTACTCCCTGTGACTCCTATCTTTGGCTACAAAACCGCCTCATGTTATTTTGATATTCTGATTGGCCAAGCAGTGAAAGGGTTCAAATCTCCTAACTTGTTCTTTCATGAGAAACACTAGATTGAAAGCTCTTTTTGGAGATCAGAGGAGTAACCTTCGCTCGCTCCTAGAAAAAGAATCTCTTCACACAATGACCTTACAGAAAGATTTGCATGAACAAGTTCCTTTTAGCTCCAAAAGTTTGGATTGAATGTGCATCTCTCTGGTGACTTTATAAGCCACCCCTTCTGCCACTATAGTTGAAAACTAAATCAGGTGGTTGCTATAAGCCTCAAGGATCCGAGGGTACTAGGCTTCCATACCTGACATCAATGATGCATTCTCAGAATTAAGACTTTCCTAAGTAAATGGCAGTGACTCTCAAACTCTAACCTCTAAAAAAGTAATAATATATTTTATACAGGTGAATTAATCTAATTGCCCCTCCCCCCCCGCAAAAAAAAAAAAACCCAACCCAGGCAAGGACCTGCACAAAAGCTGCACAAATCAAATTAACTTTTAAAAAGGGAGGGAGAGGATGGCACTTAAAAACTTTGTGTAGAAAATATAGGCTTCCCTTTCATAAAATTCTCCATTTCCCAAGTTCTAGCTAAGCACCTTGATTGTTTTACAGATGAAACTGTGTATACTCAGTGCCTGCTCAGGGTAGGCTGCGAGTCAGGGAAAACACAAAGCAGACAGGCATATCCCAGCTGTAAAATTGCACATTCTACCGTAAGTGAGCCATCCAGACTACCTACTTCATCTCCTTCTACCAAAATATTGCGTTTTCCCTCCCAATAAAGATGTTTTATAATGGCAATGAGGTGCCGTAACTCACGGAGGTTCTGCTGCTTACTTGCTCTCTGTGTCCTGTAACTCCCACTCTATCATGAGAGCATATGTTGTATCTCTGTCATGAATTATTATTTGGTGATTCCACATTGGAATTCCACTTGGAAAGGCAGTTTCTCCAACCCCACTGCAAAGATTCCTGCTCATTCATAAAAAGGTCCATATTGTCTAATGGCTTCCATGTTGTAAAACAGTTCCTCAGGTACCGCATCCAGGGGCTCGGTCTCCTAAATTCTCAATTAGCAAAACCATCCTGAACATATATAGGTACCTAAGGTGCTGTGCCTCTTCATTTTGAAATAACCATTTGTGTGCGCTACATTCTAGGAGACAATTCACTCAACAATGAGCAAACTCAATGGCAAAACGTTGCAAGGAGCAGTGATACAAATCTCACTGGAACAAATCAGGAGGAAAGACATCCATTTTTTTTTTTTATGCACTGCTTCCTACTTTTCTCCCAACTAGGAAATTTAGGGGATGGAGAGTAAGAAAATGCATTTTGTTTTAACCTTTGTGAGTCTGGCTTCCATCACAGGGATCCCAAACTCTTTTCCTATGGGTATGTTTCCTTTCAGATTAATATTTATTGGGCATCTCCTACCAGTGGTATATTGACGCCTGTTTGTACTGGCTCAGGAGAGCTGATTGGGCACATTTCTTCTCAATCTGCACATTGAGCAGATGACTTATTGTTAATTTGAAAGAGGCCATTGTGGGAGTGTTTACACCATGGAAATCACCAAATGCCACAAATCAGGGCTTTCTTGGGGGGAAGATGGGGGTTAGATGCTAAACAGTCACCAGCATATTGCTGTCTCTGACTCAGGAAGGTATTATACAGATACTGAAAGCACTCAATATAGAAGTCCTGAAACAAAAGTACCTAAACTTCAGTTGCAAAAGTAATGCATTAAACAAAGTAAAAATAGTTCAAATTATTAGTAGAAAAGATGTCAGGTTGGCCATGTAACTTATTGGTTAAGGACTTGGGCTTGGTTCAGTTTGGGTTAGTCCACTTACTGTTTAATATCCTTCAGCAATTCACTCACTTCTCTGAACCTCAATTCAGTTCGCTGAAAAATGGAAATAATAAAAGTTAGCTTCCTTATGTTGCTTTTTAAAAAATTAACTGAGATAATGAATGAATGTACCAAGTGCTTGCCTCATACTGAGTGCCCAATACATTTTGACCATTATTATTAAACATAGGTAGTTGAAATATTACCAGTCTCAACTTAGTTGTAGTTCCTTATTTACTTAGTTCCAATCACATCATTTATTATTAACCTCAAACACACCAAGTTTCTGACTCTGAGCCTTTGCACCTGCTGTTCCACTGTCTGAAATAATCTCTCCCCTTGGAGTGGTTGGTGCCTTCTCATTATTCTGGCATCAGCTCAGATATTAGCTCTTCACAGAGCACTTCCTTGGTCACTCCTCCTGGGCAAACGTTTCTCCTCTACTCCATCTAGTCACCATGCTCCATGTCTCCCTGTCCTATATCCCAGTAGAACTTTTCATCATAAGAAGTTTCTACTTTATTTGGTGATGTGTATTAACTATCTCTTCCTGAACCTCAGATCTGTGAGAGCAGTGGCCCTGCTTGCCTTTTTCACCACTTAATCCTGAGCCCCAGGAATGGTGCCTCGCCTGTGGTAGGCATGCAATATATATATATATATATATATATATATATATATATATATATATATATATAGGCGAATGATGAATAAATAAATGGTGACTTTGGAGCCAGGAAAGTTAATTCACTACTTAGGTAGAATAGATAGATCCACGGTTCTATTTTTAGTCCAATTAAGGGTTGTTTTTGATAATAAAACAGAAATATTTATGGATCCACAGGAGGGAAAGAAGTTCATTAATGCTTTGGATAAATAACAGAATGAGCAGTAGAAAATCTATTGACAGATTTAATCAGGAAATTGTGAAAACAACCAGATATAGCTGATTTTGCAAGGCATGGAAAGATTGTATTCAGAATAACTTGATTGGGTAAATTTCAAATGATTTTCTTTCCCTACACACTGCTAAAAGTTTATTTATCTCCATGATCTTAGCATAATGATTGAAAATAAGAAAGCAGAATTTAAACTCTTAATCATAAACCATTCTGATTATTGTAATTTTGGATGGGAGAAAAGATACAATGTGGCTAGCCTTCTTAATATGCAAGAGTTTCCAGAGACTTTCGTGCAGGTACCTGAGAGACACTTTTCTCCCCTCATCATGTTTGTTTGAGCTTATAAGGAGGACGGAGGGTGGGAGTGGAGTAGGAAAGAGAAAATAAATCAGTTTGAATAAATACTTTTTAATTTTTGTGGTATTGACTAATGAATCAAGCATTTCTATAGGAGGAGAATTTTTTAAAGAGCGTGAGAGGTTTGGAGAGCTTTAAAACGAATCATTCCAAAAGTGAAGGACTTTAATTAATAGAGAAAACATTTGCTACATATTACACTCATGCAGTAGCATTAGGAAGGGTGTTATGAAAGAAGAAATAGAATTTTTTGCATAGACACGTATTTCTTGCCTTATGGAGAAAAAGACATTTTATAAGTGGAAGACAGAATATAAAGGCAAGGTATGTGGAGGCAGAGCTCTTTATCTTGTACCTGGATCAAATGCTCAAAGTCCAATATTTTCCTTTATTTTTCAGATTAGCTAGGATAGAGAAGGGAGTAACATACGTAATGTTGGCAGGATTTTCTATTAAATTGTGGATATATAGTTAGATTGTACATCTGAAAGAATTACATGAAGTTTCAGATATCAGTTGCAGGAGATTTAAAAGCAAGCTATTTATGCACATATATGTATGTGTATATATGTATATGCGCATATATATACACAATCATCATCACCATTTTAGGGTAAATAATTCACATACAACTATAACTGCCTAATTCCCATGCAATCTTTTGGGCCTATTTTATTATCTACATGTAGAATATTAAGAAATTAGTTTCATATTTTAATAAATATTAAAGCACTGATTTCCTCTGACAAGAATTCCACAATTGTGCTTACACAGTCTAAAATGCAAGAAATTCAGTAAAATGGTATTTTAAAGAAACAGGCACCTAACTACTGCACATGTAATCCATTATTTACCAAAATGTGTAAGCACATACCACATATAAATTCTTATGCTCACACTTGTACAGAAGCTAATTTTTATCATAGTTATTGTACAACACTATTAATGGCCAGATCAATTCTAAATTAGAGTACAGTGTGGACAAACAGCATTCAGCAACAACAGGCCATGTGCTAGAAATTTCTAGGTGCTATATATTATTTCATTTAATCATAACAATTTATATATGTAATATATACATAATATAAAGATATACATAATATCTTTGTTTTCTTCTGTCTCTTATCCTCTTATGTGACATAAGATATACTGACCTTATGTCATAGTATTTAAGTGTCGTTAATTTTACATCAATATATTTAACTTACAGGATAGCAAGGATTTTGCATCCTCTTCTGATGAAAGGATTTGTGTGTTTTCACTTGCAGAGAGGATATTTATACCATGTTAGGCTGAAATACAACTTCGTTATTCTCTTTGTTTGGAGATTAAGTATGGCTTAAGGAAGATGCACATGGGTGAGATAGTGAATAGGGGGTAGACTTTGATGGTTAATTTTAATGTGTCAACTTGGAGGGGCCATGGTGCTCAGATATTTGGTCCAATATTATTCTGTATGTTTGTGTGAGGGTGTTTTTGGAGAGATTAACATTTAAATCAGTGGACTTTGAGTAAAGCATGTTCCTCTCCATTATGTGGATGGGCCTCATCCAATCAGTTGAAGCCCTGCAATGACCAAAAGACTGACCTCCCCCTGAACAAGATGAAATTGTGCAGCCAGGCAGCCTTTGCACTCTAACTGCAGCATTGGCTCTTCCTTAGGTTTCCAGCTTGCTGACCCAAGCTACAGATTTTGGACTTGCCAGTCTCCATAATCAGGTAAGCCAGTTCTCTAAAATAAATTATATATTTTAATTCTGTTTGGAGAACCCTGACTCATACACAATTCAGTGAAGAGAGGACTCAGACCTCCATTCTATGGATGAAGAAAATGCTGCTCGCCGCAGCTCAGTGGTCCAAGATCGTAAGACCAGCGAATAGTGGAGCTAGAATCTGAACCCTCATTTTCGGACTTGAAAGCCAACATTCTTTTGCGTCTTCTCCATGACCCTCATAAGAGGCTTTGAATAATCAGTAATTTCATCAATTCATTACTTGTTTGAATACATGACTAACTATGATCAGCTATTACTTTGTAAACTCTGAAAGGACAAGAAATATGCCTTAGCTGCCTGGTTGGCTGTGTCTCCCATGACACCTGACATAAGAGCAACCTAGAAAACACGCCTACAACACACCACATATCCCCCGCCTACATTCACTCATTTCACGAGCACAAGCACATTCCCTGTAGTATACATTATTTAATTCAAGAGAGTCTGCAGTTTATGTAAACCTAGGCAACAGCCCATTCTTCTTCTTCAGGCTTTGATCTTGTGAGTAACACTGAGCCAGGCAAGCCTTAAGCTCTCTGAGCTCCCACATCTTTGTTAAACCAGTTTGGCCTGCAGAATGGTTTCCTAACTTTACGACTTCAGACCTTTGCAAATCAACTTCCTGCTTTGCCTTCTTTACAGACCATCGAAAGAGCCTGTCATGGCGCTGCTGAAAACAAGGCCGAGATGGTATGGAGGCACCTTAATGTTAGTCTCGACCTAAGCAGTAACATTGCTGTGTTTTCAATACTTATTAAGATAAATGCACAAGGTTAAAAAAAATTTTAATTGCCTGTGTGCAAACTAAAATCATACAGTACTACCTGTGAAACGAGTACTCTACTTTGGGGGAAAAAGGTCTAAATTAGAGGAATTTAAAGTTACCTAGTTCTGTCTCTATATGTTTATAAGTTGACTACTGAACACTAGGTAATTCTGTAATTTATACCAGATATAACCTTCCTAGTAATACACTGAAATCTAAAATCCCCTAACTGTGATAAGAGATGTTTGAGGTCTTCTGTATTCTTACCTTCTCACTGGCTGCTCCTATAATCCTTCTTCAGCAGGACTCATGGGCCCTGTGATGTGTTCATAGATATGTGAGAACATACATGTTTAAAACTTCAAGGGATCTTTTCTAGAGGTCTTTTAATCAATTTTTTATTTCAACCCACATTGTGAAATGCGCTTATATTGTGAACCAGTATAGACACATACATGTATATGGTACATATATAAATTATTAAAATAAAATTTTAATGAAATATGCTTATACTTACTTCTATTCATCTACTCTATTTCATTTTTTTAAAATTTCAGATTGCCACTTAACCAGCTTATTTCATAACACACTGTATTAATTATCTGTTGCTTTATAACAATATTGCCACGAATTTAGCAGCTTAAAAAACATGCTTTTATTTTCTCATGGTTCCTGTGGGGCAGGGGTCCATGTGAGGCTTAGCTACAGCCTCTGCAAGGCTGCAATCACGGTGTCAGCCTGGGCTGTGATCTCATCTGAGATTCAACAGGGAAAGGATTCATTTCCTCGCTCATTTTGTTTGGGCAGCATTCAGCTCCTGCAGACTGCTGGACTAGGGACCCAGTTGCTTGTGGGCTGTTGGCTAGAGACTGCCTTTAGGTTCTTGCCATGTGACCCTTTCTGTAACCAGGTGAGCTAATTCGTTAAAATAAATCATACACACACACACACACACACACAGAGGGTGCCAAAAAATGTATACACATTTTAAGAAAGGAAAAAAACTGTATTAATATACTTGTATATTGCAAAAGATGAATGCAAGTCACATTTGACTTCTGCAATTATAAGAGGTGCTCAAAGTGGTTACCATCAGCCTCCAGACACTTCTGATTACGGTGAACTGCTGCTTGAGCAACTTTGAACAAAGTATTAACATCCCTTAAAATGGGCATACGTTTTTTTGGCACCCCCGAGATAGATAGGTAGATTATATATATGTGTGTGTATGCTCACAGAGGTTCAGCTGTCTAAGACTATAAGACCAGCAAATAGTGGAGTTACCATTACCACATTCTATTGGTTCGAAGCAAATCCCAGATCCCACACACACTCACATGGAAGGAGTTATGCAAAGAGGTTAACATCAGGAGCAGGGAGCTTTGGGGGACCACTTCGATCCTGTCCGCCACAGAAATGAATGTATCAATCTCCAAAATTTGCAAAACACTGGTGTAACAAGTGAACTCTCCTCAGATGATGATTCTGAGCCTCTGTAGGCCAGCAAGGCAAGAATCATCACCCATAACCTTTGACATTTTATAGGTTAGTTCATATATAATAAATTACATATGCAATTCTTTATAATCACATGTATCATATATACATACAACCATATGTATTATAATAAAGTATTTTTATATTTAAAGAGTTATTAATACTAATCTTGAATACATCTACTTCTTTACATGTTTATAGGCAAATGTTTTCTGCGAGGTAAGTGAGCTAAGAGCCCTTTCTCCTGCCAGGATCTAGTCATTTCTTGTCAGAGGTCTTTTATGCTAGCCACTTCTCCCTTAATGCCCAATGACTCCACCTCTCTAGATTTCATTCCCTTTTAAATTCTAAAAGGATATCTATCTAGAAAGACAGAATTGACATAAGTTCTAGGGAGTGATATTTAAAGAAACGAAAGTAAGTCAAGTACAAGTATTATTTCACATGTTTATTTATAGGCTAGTAAGGCCATCCACAATTTTGATCACATCAGAGTCATGAAAGTTTGAAGAAATTGAAAAAGTTGTCAATTTAAGTATAAATCTTTTGCCACCCTACATTTTAAAAGAATTTTATGATTTAGAACAATGTTTATTATCCGTCACCCACCACTGTCCCAAACAGGGCCAGCTCTGAAATGAGGGTTTGAGGACTTTTAATTTGTAAATTAAGCATCATAATAAGAAACCACTTTTCACTCTGTCTCGGTTTTTCCAGATAATGGTCATTTGAACTGTCTCTGAATCTGGAGGTTGCTGTTAACAATCCAAATTGTATTACTGCTGGGCTAGTTAACATTCAAATTAGACTTTCAAAACAGTGTTGAGAAAACAGTCAGCTCTTTGATAGGATTTATGACAGACACATGTCTGGACTAATGAAGACAATATGTCAAGCCTTGAACAGCAATGATTTTAAGGATTTTTTAAGATGGCCATTGGGGTCAATGAATCTGACTTCATCTTTGGAGGTTGCATTCTGAATTAGTGATAACCTTTATAGAGACAAAGTTGGAGATGAATGCTGTGGGGGTGGGGGCTAAATAAATAATTCTAAGAATAGTCAGACAAAGAAAACTCTTGTCTGAAAGGATATGGATACCCTGGCATTAAATAAATACTTGGTTGTGAGGTTTTTGGTGGCAATGGGAAGGATTCGGGAGGCCAATGAGGAGTCAATATCATAAAGAGCTAAGAGGCAATACAGCACAATATGCGTCTTTATGAAGATCCTTAGCACTTCTGTTCCACACATATGGACTTCACTGTGAGGTAAGTGAGCTAAGAGCCCTTTCTCCTGCCAGGATCTAGTCATTTCTTGTCAGAGATTTTTTTACGCTAGTCACTTCTCCCTAAAGACCTGGTGAGTCCACCTCTCTAGATTTCATATGCTTTTAACTTCTAAGCTCTCAAAATTATCATACTTATGTTCATGTCTAAGAAACATTTTTATTCTAAAATAACCATATTTTTAGAGAGAAGGGGGAATATTGAATGTTAGTATTTTTCAAAAACTTCTACAAGGATTCCAGTTTGGAAGAAAGACTCAGGAAATTAAAATATTAGTCAATTAAAAAAATAATAAAAATAAAATATTAGTCAATTAAAATCCCTTTACATTGGAAATTATTGCACAGAAGAAAAGTTTTCTCCTTTTAATAGGCAAAGTTTATATTTTTGAAGATAATCATTAATCAGAATTATCAATATAATGAAAATTATTATTTATCAAACTTCAGAACGTTCAGTTACATGAAATTTCAGATTTCCATATGAACCATTGAGAACATGGCAGTAGAATAAACTTCCAGTTTGGCTAACACTTCTGCATGTTATCTCTTCTATTAAAGTTTCATGCCTTCCATTGAAAAAAGTATTGAAATCTCACGTCCTCCTTGAATTTTTTTTTTAAATTAAAAGTAATCGTTCTGTTTCTGGCAAAATGAAGTAATAGGGGCCCAATTTATCTGCCCATTTTGTCCAATGTCTTA
>NW_017731845.1:1112948-1121692 GCF_001890085.2 Hipposideros armiger
ATATGTAAAACACTGTACATAGTAGATATCATTTTTACTAAGAGATTATTAGCTGAGGAGGAGGAACTGGCCTTTCATCTTTCTAAGATGAACAGTTGTCTTTCTGTTTAATGGTTTTCAAAAAAATCCCCTTGTGACAAGCTCCAGAGGACAAATAATTTATTTCTTGTGGTGTATGGCTTTCTAAATGAATTAATTGATAGACATCCCATTGTCAGTCTGAAGGATTTGGAAATAAAGCAGACATAAAATGTTCTCTACCAAACTAATTTGTACTTTAAACACAGAAATAATTTTTTTTAAGAAAAGTAAATGTGTGTTTACTTTCTCTCCTGCTTCTCTTTGAATCTGAGAACTGTGTGTTCATGGTGTCTGTGCACCCTCATTTAAGAAGTTTGGTTTTGTTTCTCGAGTATTAGTAAGTGGAATTAAATAATAAGAATTGTTGGGGAAGGTGGAGGTTGTAAAACAACTCTTTGAATCCATTCCTGCCCCATTCATTGAAGGGAGGAATAACAAGCATACTTATAATAATCGTAATGATGTAATAGCAAGAGCCACTCTCCTTTTCAGGGGACCATGAGGCCAAAACGATTTTCATAGAGATGTTGCTGGAGACTCACGGGGACATCCAAGAGAGGGCTCAACCCAGAACAGTGGTGACTGGGTTCTTGTCTCCATGCAAGAAAGAGTTCAAGAGCGAGACAGATGCAGGAAAGTGACATAGATTTGTTGAAACAAAAGTACACACTTGAAAAGAAAGTGCGGGTGAACTCAGAGAAGAAGGCATGAAGAGGAAGACTAGATCAGGGGTATCCCTCCCTCGGCAGGAATTGGTTACATCCCAATGATGTGGTTCATTCATCTCCTCCCCCTGCGTGGGACCCTCCATTTCCTGCATTTTCTTCCTTATTTGGTTCCTCCAGAATCGTCATGGCATCAGATGCATGATGGGAGTCGTAGTAACCACAATGAAAATGACATTATAATGACATTAACATTAGCTAAAGGTCTGGTCCCCAGTCTTAGGGATTAGCCTTGCTGGATGGAACTGGCTCTTGTTTTTTCTCCAATTGCAGGTGGGGAATAATTGAGTAACCAGTGAGGTACCTTACATTGTACCCTGAAGGTGGTTGTCAATTTCCTAGTCTATCTATCCTGCCTCAGCAATACTATGATACTATTTTCCTTATCACTGAGCTGACACTTGCACTGATTGTGCAAAAGCAATGGTGCCTTAGCACAATGTAAGGCAGTGAAAACAAACTGTACTGATAGTAATTGTATTCTTCACCAATATTCATTTGCAGACCAAAAAAAAAAAAAAGCCAGTTTCATTTAAGAAAGTCCTTGGCGAAGTAGTAAAAATATTAATTTCATTAAATCTCAGTGCTCTAGTGCAAGTCTTTTTAATATTCTGTGTGATGAAATGGGAAGAACATTTAAAACACTTCTGCTGCATACCAAAGTACATCAGTTGTCTCAAGGAAAAGTGCTTGTGTGATTGTTTGAGATGTGAGCTGAACTAGCCCCTTTTATTCAAGGACTGCCATTTTTACCTGATAAAATAATGGGCGAACTATGGGTACTTACAGCTGTATATTTGGCAGATATTGTCTAGACAATAAATGAGTGGAGCCTGTGGCTTCAAGGGAAACAACTGATCATATTTATGGCCAAAATAAAATCTAAGCTTTCCAGCAATAGTGCCTTGACAGCGCTCCAATGCTTAAGAATGTTTCTGATGAAATCAACAGTGGTATTAATAAACGATCTGTTGATATTATATAATGAAATGTGTCAAAGATTGGAGAATATGCATAACTCTGAAAAACATTCTTCAATGATGACCCACACATGATTTTACATAATCATGACTCACTAAAAGATCCATTTAAGGGCAAGACAGACCATTGGATTTTAACTCAATAAAATATAAAACATTGACTCTGATCCCATACTGCAACTAACCTTTAAGAAACTACCACTTGTTGAATTTCAGGTAGTATTGAAGAAAAAAATCTATAATTATAAGAAAAGGAAAAAGCCATTCAAATAGCTTTTTCCTTTTTTTAGCTACCAGGACATTCTTCATATGTATTTCAAACAAACACAGATTGATTGAAAGGTAGTAGAAGCACATATGAGAATCCAACAGACTTCTCTTAAGCCAGATATTAAAGAGATTTTAGAGTTTGAAAAATACAATTATTTTTCATAATGTTACTTCTATTAGTAAGTAACAAGTTTATTATTGTCATTTTAAAATCAATTGCTAATTAAACATTTACAATATTTTCAGCTTTAATTTCCTAATGGTAAATATTAATATATTCATAATACTCACATAAACCAAAGCTTTTTGGGGATCTCAATAATTTTTCAGAGAGTAAAGGGGCCTGAGAACAAACAGTTTGAGAACTGTTAGTCTAAGGAAATAAATAATTGTATAAACTGCCTTTGGGTGTGTAAATAGGTACAACCTTTCTATAGGGCAATTTAAATGATCAAAATTATTAGAATTTTGGTAACTGTGACCAACAATTTCCACCTCTAGTAGTTTATCCTCAACAAACAACTTCGGATTGGTGTGGACATTTATTTTAGAATCTTCATCACAGTACATTTTATAAGACCAAAAACACCTCTAAATATCCAGGAGGTTGTTTAAATAAATTTTAGTATGCCCTTCAAATAGAATATCATGCCACTATTAAAAATATTAAGACATGCAAAATAATAATTGATGGCACTGAAAATGTTAATATATTACATTTAGAAAAGATGCAATATAGTAGCTATAAAATAAACGTATTTTGAAAAACTAAAATGAAAACTCTCTTCTTGCATGTTATATTTCTGTATTTTTCTGCATATCTGGAATTGTTAGTAATGAATTGGGGAGAGGGGCTGATAATGAATTTTTAGTGTTTTTTAGCATCATTTTTATGGTCCTGATTTTCTACAGAAAATTCATTAATTTTTATCAGAAAAAAAAGTTTTTACATAAATGTGGCAGATGGATTGTCACTTTGGGATTTTAATGTTTTTTTTCATTCTTTTATTTATGAGCTTTGATAGAAGAGAATAGAGAGAATATGTGAACCTAACGAGAGAGGAAGAACACATTACTGGGCTACTGGGGAAGCAGTATGATAAAAGGTGGTCTAAGAGAATTGACTTTTATTGATGACTTATGCTGACTCATTTTATTATGTGCAGGGTAGCAAATATGAAATTGCCATTTTTGTAGGTCAAAAGTGATTGAAAATTAGCATTTGTATATTGTTTAAACTAAATAACTCATTTAATATAATAGGTATTATTATGCCCATTATACAGTTGAGGAAATGAAGATCAAAGATTTACAGTAAAACAAGCCCATGCTTTTTCTAAAACAGATTTCCCTTTCTCCAAAGTTTTCTCTTAGACCAGCTTGAGGGGAAGATCTTGTAAATAGTCATAAGGAATATCTTCACAAACCAGAAGATTATACATAACTTTTTTCTAGAAAATCTTTCTCTCTATATCTAAGATGGTACCCAGGGAGACTCCCTGGGTAAGCAAGGTGATTAAGACTGTTTGACAAGCCCTTAGTCAGTAATTAGTTTAGCTATTAATGAAGTTGGTAAACAAAAACCAAAACAAAGTTTTTAATTATAATAAATGTATTATATATAAAGACCTGAAAAATTTTCAAGAATTCATTACCTAGTCTATTTCAAAAACTATTTTGAGACACTTTTGGGAAGGAAAAAGTAATGTGATAATCTATGAAGTTCACCATCCACCACCACCCTCCCCCCCAAAAAAAAAAGCTTAAATAAAGCAGTAAGACATAAAAATGACAACTGCCATTGGTGGCTATCAGAACCAAACAGAAGGCCCATTGAATCTTAGAGAAAACATATTAAAAGAAGAAAACATATTGGAAGTAAATACTAAACAGAAAAATGTTGGTAAAAAAAAAAAGCTCAGAATAGATTCAACCCCTTCAAAACAATTGTAGAAGACTAAATCAACAATAGACAAATCCTATTTTAATATGAGAAGATATAATTCAGAAAATAAAGTTGAAAATTCAGAAGCACACTCTAAATGTTATGTTGAGGAATAAACAGATTACAGGTCATCCTGAGAAGGGAGAAACCTAAAGATCTTGGATGAAGCTGCCCCAGGACCACCTGGGTAATTATTCTTGGACATAACTTGTCCTATGTATAACCAGGAGAAGAAAGAGCGGGAGATAAACCAGAGTGGATATAGATGGGTAGATGTAGGTCAAGAGAAAGTATGTTTGATCCTGCAAGCATCCAAATTATGAAGCAAGCTGGGTCCTGTCAATGTGAAATACCAATAGAGGCATCATTTGTTTGGGATATGCTAGATTTGACACAATTAAACAGGAATTCTTAGATCAGGAACTCTCTCAAAGGATTTCAATGTGTGATGTGGATTCACAATACACTCTGATATGGAAACCTTTTCCTGTTTGAAGAACAACATCTCATGGGGAAAGCATTTTGTGGAATGCATTTAGTCAAGAACTGATATCACCCCTAAACATCATTTTATGAATACATAAACTCAAATTCAAAGAGGTAAAGTGACTTTCCTAAAGTCTGTGGATAATTCCAAATTAAAATTAACCCAAATCTCATGTGTGCCATTTCATTGCTTGTTTCATTGAATGGCATGTGGGCAAACGTGCCCTAAACTGTGCTTTCTCATTTTCATTCTATTTCTCTAATTCACCTATGATATGAGTGAGAAGTGAAGAAAGTTACTAGCAGTGAGCGTGGGTGTTGTGTGGCTTGTGTAGTTCTATTTGTGGAATGAAGAAGTTGGGACGGCTCTAGGGTTTGCCCTTAAAATGATCATGAGTATAAAAAGAAAAGTGGTCGTGGAGTTACTGATTTATTACAGGGTATGAGAGGGAACCTGGACAGTCCACGTAAATGCAGACTTCAAATGGAATTCCAATTCAATAAAGTATCCTTCAGGACTCGGCTCTGATGGTACTGCTACGAAGTGTAAGACATAACACTAGTGACGTTTGGAATGTACTTATCCTTTGAACACTCAGCTAAACTTGACTTGNGCCCATTTGGGGATCACAGGGCATGTCGAGGCTGAAGCTGGAGCAGGTACCTATGTTAGGAGGTGGGGTGGGGTGGGGGTGGGGTGAGTATGTAGCTCTCTGGAGCTCTCAGAACATGTCCACCATTCTTTATACTCTGCATTACTCGTGCTCTGCTTCAGTATCCAATATCTCTGTGTCAATGAGGTGAGTCCTAGATAATACTGGTAATGACTCCACAGCTGACAACAGAGGATAAAGATGAACCCAGAGTTACACTCTTCATAGCCTTACACCAATGCCTCATTCCTTGGTCTACATTTTTTCTACACTTTAGTACATGGCTCTGACTTGACTTAATAAGCAGCCCTCTTACCTAAAGCCCAAAGCAGTGTGACAAAAATTCTACTGAAAGCATCAGCAGCTCCATTCAGATTTCAGTTCTGCTTTTCTTTTCAAGTAGTTCTGTAGCTCCTTTTCTTCCTTGTACAATTAAATGATTGGAATAGATAATTCCTGAAGCCCCCTGCAGCCTGAAATCCTATGTACCACGGGCTGGGTTTCTCTCCTCTATACCTAACACATTCAGCCATCGCCCCACCAGACTTTCCACAGCTCAGAATACAACGGTTGTCTATTTGTGAATAGAAAGTATCTGCCATCTAAACAAGAAACTCATGATTTTTACAGTTTGGGGTTCTTCCCAGGTTCTAGGTACTGGCCTAGAACTACAGAATAATCACCTACTAAAGCGATGAGTTGGAACAATTTCTTTGTATATCCATAAGCTCAGTATGCGGTCTGACTGTAGTGGCCAGCAGATAGTTTCCTTAACTGGAAAAAAAAGAGTTTTTAAATGAGGCTTGGTGGACTAAATATCTTTTGCATCATTACAAAGGGGAAAATAGAGAAATCTTGTAACCGAAAAAAGTGAAATCCACTTTACTTAATGCGGACCTCTATCTCTGGTGTGCAGGTCCTCTGTGTCCAAAGATAATTAGCACTTTATAATGCTAATTATTATAATTATGTCTGAGAAAAAAATCATTAGGGGGTAAGTCCGTTCACTGATTTTCAATTGCCCCCTCTATTTAAAAATAAGGTCACTTTTCTGTGAAACAGCTTGAGGAGCTCAAAGCAGGAAGGAGCGTTATGGAAAATTCTGTGTAAGTATAGCCCTTAGTTTTTAATATTCTTATAATTCTGTGATGCATCTGGGAACTGAACAAGGAGGAAAACAGTGACGCTATTTAGTCTAGGAGACTAAAAATCAGGACTCAGAAGAGCAAATGTTTCTGTAAGACTTAATCATCCAACAGCCATTTACCATTCACTGTGCCTGGCTGTGTGTGCCTGTGCTAAGCTGTTTCCAGACGCTATCTCATTGAATAACCTGCACCACAATTCCATGAAGCACATATTAGCACCTCATTTTTATACAGATAAGGAAGAGATTCTTTTATTTGCCCTGTATTATGCATATTGGAAGCAGAAAGCTAGATTCGGACTTCGGTTTGCTTACTCCAAAGTTCATGCTGTAAATACTTCATTAACCCTTATTTATGTGTAAATGCATTTCTGTTAGGATTCTCAAAATAGTGAGCCAATGTGTGGGGAGGAAGGACCCGGTCTGGAGACATGGAACATACGTTGTTTGAGAGAAGCCCACCTTCAGGTGGTAGGAGACCAAGCGAACAAGAGAGCTGAGAACACTTTCTGAGAGCCCCAGAAGTACAGCTGTTGACCCAGAGGGAAGNGAGTGCTCCCTCCTCCCACCCCACCCAAATCCCTAACTAAAATATCAAATTGCAAAAGGAAAGGCGTAGTATCAGCAAGGAAGTCTGGCTTGCAGCAGACAGAATTTTAATTCCCTATGTCATTTGGATCTTTTTAAAAATGAGAGAAAGATGCCATTTAAAAAAAATCAGTATTTTTATTCTCCATAGGTAAGTATTTTTAAAGGAAATTGTACTATCAATATCTGATTGAGCAGATTTCTATTCCCCCTAGATTTAATGTTTTCCATCTGCAATATGAAAAGAAGATAATGCACAATTATGCTAGTAAGACTCTCTCTTCCAATAATGTTTGCACTTCTCAATACCACATTTAAAAAGGAAATAGTAGCACTTGAAAGGTGAAGTAAGAAGATGAACGAAATTGAACACAGGAAAAATAACTGTTTAAAGACATGCAAAAAATACATTTATAGACTGTCTGACACAGCAGCTGATCCAGCCAGCCTACCTTTTAAAGGGCTGAGCATCATTCAGGTGTAAATATTTGACCTGGAAACTGGAAGGGGAGGAGGGAATCCAACAAAAATATCAAAGGATAAAGAATTGATTCATTCCAGGAATCAGGCAACTGAGGTCCAAAGTTCTATTCCTTTGCCTGGGAAAACTGTCACTTTTTTTTGCTGTGCAATTTTAAATATACACTTATACCTTGCTTAATGGCTTTCATATGTTCCTGAAAACTCTATTCTTAAGGGAAAAGTTGCTAAATGAAAAAAGATTTCTTTTAATTTTAAATAGAAAAACAATGGTATGTTCCATCCCAACCCATTATACCCAAAATATGTCAAAAGAGATATATCTCTATCTATCTATCTATCTATCTATCTATCTATCTATCTATCTATCTATCTATCTATTTATCTATCTAAAACTATACCAAATATACCAAGTGAAGAAAATCAGTTGAGAAATTTATCAATCAAACAATGAAAGCAAGCTTATATAAGTAACAAAGAATAATGTAAAGGTTAATAAGTACAGCTGGTACCTAAAAACACAATGAATTGAAAGTTTGTGGCACATAGCTTAGAAAGAAGAAAAGAGTTAATGGAAAAAGGTGTGTGGTGGAGAAGGGCTGCAAAGGAGTTATATTTGGAAAATGCATTTTTCTTTTTACATCACTTTCTTCATGATTTTTTTAACCTTTCGTGAGCTTATAGTTTTCTTGAACTCAAAATAGACTTAAAAATAATGTTGTAACACGGAGAAATGAAACCTTCTAAAGCAAAATAAAGGTTAAGACAGAGAGCCTTTCAAAATGCATGGAAACAGCATACACACACACGCACACACAAAACACCAGAATAAAGAGATGTACAAATGGCACCTTTCCAACTTTCTCACTTGTGTACATATGCACAGCATATTATTTGGGGTTCAGTAAAGCACAGGAGCAATTGAAATAGATCCACGTGGTTTTCTCTGATTAAAAACTATTGTGGAGAAAATAAGTGAGTGCATCTTTGCTTAAAACAGTAATGCCAAAATATCACTTCTTATAGTATATTTAGAATCATTCATTTTGGTTAAAAAAAAGTGGTTATATAGAATTAAAGGGACTTGCCCAGAAGTAAGTGGTAGGCCTTTCCCAGAGTGATTACCAAGAGAGCTACGTGAGACGCGTGTGTACCACACTCGGGAAGAAACACGCAGTTGTTTCTCATGGTTTTTCTTCAGTAGTTGGTAGAACTTTCTATAGCAGTAAAAGCAACCTCAGCCCTGCTGTCCAAACCTTGTCCATCAAAACTTGTCCTGTAATTTACTGAATTGAAGCTTCACCAGGAAGTCACATTGCTAGAAAGTTGGGTTTTCTTTCCCCCAGTCACAGAAAAGGAATTGTATCAAATCATTGTCATCCTTTCTTA
>NW_017731845.1:1127467-1136298 GCF_001890085.2 Hipposideros armiger
TTTACAGTAAAACAAGCCCATGCTTTTTCTAAAACAGATTTCCCTTTCTCCAAAGTTTTCTCTTAGACCAGCTTGAGGGGAAGATCTTGTAAATAGTCATAAGGAATATCTTCACAAACCAGAAGATTATACATAACTTTTTTCTAGAAAATCTTTCTCTCTATATCTAAGATGGTACCCAGGGAGACTCCCTGGGTAAGCAAGGTGATTAAGACTGTTTGACAAGCCCTTAGTCAGTAATTAGTTTAGCTATTAATGAAGTTGGTAAACAAAAACCAAAACAAAGTTTTTAATTATAATAAATGTATTATATATAAAGACCTGAAAAATTTTCAAGAATTCATTACCTAGTCTATTTCAAAAACTATTTTGAGACACTTTTGGGAAGGAAAAAGTAATGTGATAATCTATGAAGTTCACCATCCACCACCACCCTCCCCCCCAAAAAAAAAAGCTTAAATAAAGCAGTAAGACATAAAAATGACAACTGCCATTGGTGGCTATCAGAACCAAACAGAAGGCCCATTGAATCTTAGAGAAAACATATTAAAAGAAGAAAACATATTGGAAGTAAATACTAAACAGAAAAATGTTGATAAAAGAAAAAAGCTCAGAATAGATTCAACCCCTTCAAAACAACTGTAGAAGACTAAATCAACAATAGACAAATCCTATTTTAATATGAGAAGATATAATTCAGAAAATAAAGTTGAAAATTCAGAAGCACACTCTAAATGTTATGTTGAGGAATAAACAGATTACAGGTCATCCTGAGAAGGGAGAAACCTAAAGATCTTGGATGAAGCTGCCCCAGGACCACCTGGGTAATTATTCTTGGACATAACTTGTCCTATGTATAACCAGGAGAAGAAAGAGCGGGAGATAAACCAGAGTGGATATAGATGGGTAGATGTAGGTCAAGAGAAAGTATGTTTGATCCTGCAAGCATCCAAATTATGAAGCAAGCTGGGTCCTGTCAATGTGAAATACCAATAGAGGCATCATTTGTTTGGGATATGCTAGATTTGACACAATTAAACAGGAATTCTTAGATCAGGAACTCTCTCAAAGGATTTCAATGTGTGATGTGGATTCACAATACACTCTGATATGGAAACCTTTTCCTGTTTGAAGAACAACATCTCATGGGGAAAGCATTTTGTGGAATGCATTTAGTCAAGAACTGATATCACCCCTAAACATCATTTTATGAATACATAAACTCAAATTCAAAGAGGTAAAGTGACTTTCCTAAAGTCTGTGGATAATTCCAAATTAAAATTAACCCAAATCTCATGTGTGCCATTTCATTGCTTGTTTCATTGAATGGCATGTGGGCAAACGTGCCCTAAACTGTGCTTTCTCATTTTCATTCTATTTATCTAATTCACCTATGATATGAGTGAGAAGTGAAGAAAGTTACTAGCAGTGAGCGTGGGTGTTGTGTGGCTTGTGTAGTTCTATTTGTGGAATGAAGAAGTTGGGACGGCTCTAGGGTTTGCCCTTAAAATGATCATGAGTATAAAAAGAAAAGTGGTCGTGGAGTTACTGATTTATTACAGGGTATGAGAGGGAACCTGGACAGTCCACGTAAATGCAGACTTCAAATGGAATGCCAATTCAATAAAGTATCCTTCAGGACTCGGCTCTGATGGTACTGCTACGAAGTGTAAGACATAACACTAGTGACGTTTGGAACGTACTTATCCTTTGAACACTCAGCTAAACTTGACTTGAGCCTTCGTTTGAACACCTGTGACATCTAATAGTTCCTTATCCAAGATTTCTGCAAACTTCCAAAATTAGTACCTTGTGTAGGGGGGCAGTTTAAATCCTTTGCTCACTGCCATCTTGGAATGATTCCATTCCAGCTAGTATACTCTCTTTATCCCATTCACTCTTTTCCACAAGAAACCCAGTCATACTCATGATTTCATGAAGTTAGTAACTTTAATGAACTCTCACAAGCCCTTGGGAAGAGATCAATTTGGGCACCACACAGCCTTCTACCATTCTCCCACATTCTCTACCTTCTACCACAGCTCCCCTACCCACATTCTCTCCTACCTTCCCAAAGCCCAGCTTGAGTGACCAAGTAATTTATTATTCTCCAAATCAGGACATTGTGAAATCCAAAGAGGATGTGATTAACAATACGCTGAAATGATAAGTTTCAACCTGGAGTACGTGAAAGAAAACAAGAAATAGGTTTTCCTACCAATATGGGACAGACACTTCCTCACTGTAAACAGACTTAGGGAAATATATTTCTGTCTCCTCAGCTTTGTGAGCTTCCCTTACTGGAATGGTGGACTCTCTCCATAACCCCACGGTATTCCAAAGAATATATTTTTCTTTAACTCATGATACTTGTTTGATTCTGTAAGTTATCATTAATGGATTACCTCTCTCTCCTAACTTTGTTTATGCTTCCCATAACATTTGTTTTTCTTCCAAAGCAAAGCACAATTAACCTTAATGTAATCATTTATGTACACATCCATCTTTTCCACTAAAGAGTAAGCTCCTTTGGGGCAAAGACCATATCCAGTTCATTACAGCAAAACATTCTAGTTGCCTCCCCATCTGTTTTCTCCTTTTTCTATCATAACATAACCTTAAGTTTTAGTGAAGCACATGGTCACCCAGAATTAAAACTGTATTTCTCAGCCACTACCTTTGTAGCAAAGAGTAAACATAATATAAAACTTTATACAATGGAATAATATAAGTGTTAGCTATGCATGTACTTTCTGGGCATTTTCTTCCCTTGGCCGATTTATATTCCTGATAATGGCATATGCAGATGGTGGTGTAGCAAAGAATAGTAGCAATCACCTGGTTAATGTACATTAATGATGGTTAATGTACATGTGGTTCTCTACATTAACCATCCTCCAGTGCCAATAAGTTGGGATCATGTAATTATCTCTTACCAACAGAATGTGATTAAAGCAAGAGTTGTGTCACTTCCAGAAAGAGCCAGTTGTCACTCAATGTGTCTTCTCCATTTCTCTTCCTTTGCCACTTGGAGGCAACTAGTTCCAGATATATAGCAATGAGAAGAAGGGTCATTGGACCCATACAAGGCTACTCAGATTTGAATCCAGTTTGTTACTGTAGCACAGCCTGGTGTTATTGGACTAGAGTAGATAATGAACAACCTTGGACCATGAAGTCAAGGTCAATACCTCAGGAGTAACAGAGCCACAATATAGAAGGATTCTGGGTCCCTGATATTGTGAAGACAACATCCACCTCTGAACTACCTACTCTTGAGCTTCATGTGAGAAATAAATACTTGCCTTATTTAAGCCACCACTAATGTGGATCAATTTTGCAGCAGTCTAATCCATTTTCAGGAATAGCTTTGCATTTCTCAGTGTCTCTTATGGTATCTCATTTATCAGAGATACTCAATTAAGCATTTGGTAAATTGACATTGAATAGATGAGGTGACCATGTGAGAGGGTAAAAGGTGTTTCAGCAAGAGTAGATTGATGCACAGTCCACTGAAGAGGAAAAGCTAAACAGTCTAAACTTCTGAACAAATTTTCTAGGCATTTCCTGATATATCAATTGGGAAATGGAGTCATAAACCAAAGGTGTCACTCTATCAGCCCATGGATCTAATCACACCTACAGATGGGTAATTTTTGGCTTGTACTACACTTTTTCAAAAAAAAAAGGTGAATTATTGTCACTGTTTCATAAATAGAAAAAATTTACATGTAAATCTATATTTCTGGCATCTTTTAAAAAAAAAGATCTGGCAAATCAGGGTACATATTCTTGAATGGTAACAAATTGTCTAGAACGGTGGCTGCCCCTTTTAGTCAGGACATGAGTAACCAGTTTATGATGATTTTGATATCATCTCTCTGACACTGGGATTATATGTCCATTGCCACCTATATCACAGTACTTGCTTTCTTGCTTTTCAAAAACTTGGCCTGTTTCCAGAAGCAACCTTACAAGTAACTGAGATTGAGAGCCCTACCTAAGACATTGAAACACCTGCCTTAAGACATTTGATTTGGGAGCTAGATCCTAGGGCACAAGGATTGAACAGGAAGAACAAAAGGAAGTGGGAGATACCAACTGAGCAGTGCTGCCAACAGAGGGATCCCAGACAAGGATCGTGATGGCAGAAGGCATTTATTTGAGCAGGTGTGATGAGAGGACAATGATCCCAGTAGGCATATGACCATCATATCCTCTGCCTGTTCTCTTAGCCCCACCAAAAGATGAAGTGGCCCCAAGACCCCGGGTCTAATGTAAGAACCATATGCTATTGTGCTCCTTTGAGCCCTGCTCCTAGATCTTGATAGAATTCTTGACAACTTGAATGGTGATTGGTGCTTCTCCAAAGACTTGAAAGATTGAGAGGAAAATAGATAGTCCATACGTCTCCCCCCATTCATCTTGGTTTCAATAAAAAATGTGGAGATGGAAGGTGAAATACAAGCAGAGACAAAATGAGGTTGTAAATCAAACACTTTCTTGCTTTCCTTGCTCAGAAAAGCCTGTTGAGTGCTTCAGAGAGCGAGGGAAAGAGCATGATGTGGAAAGGGAGGGAGACAGGAGCCCCGCACTGAGACAAAGGGAAAAGTTGTATTGTTGTTTTCCAGTTAATCTCTTGATGTTGGTGGGTGTAGAGCCCCAGATGTTAGTGCTAATGCAATATACATTAGTTCATCGCATTGGGAAATCTTTAGTCCCTGCAACAAGGAATTAATAAATCTAGTAATTGTGTCATGTCTGTATAGGCTACAAAAAAAATTGTATAAATCATTTGATAAATGTGCATGCCCAGATAGCATGTGTTTCTGAGGCCTTCCACAGGGATTAGCCCCAAAAGTTGCCCAGGCATTTCTTCTCTTCCACTGTGCCCTCTGCAAGAGGAGCTAGTATGAAACAGAATGGTCATTTGTGACTGTGGCATAAATCGATTCTTTATGCTTTGTTTCTTATCAAGCCACTCCTCAAAGCATGAGTTCTCTAAGGTAATCAGAGATAACCACAGGCTTGCCAAAATATTCCTTTTGATTTTCTAAACTTTAAAATCAAATGTAGTTCAGTTTTAGCTCTTAAGAGGCTCAGTTTTGTTTTATATTATTTTATTTCATTTTAATAAAATGAACAACTAAGCAGTTGTCTACAGCATCAGAACACTAAATATGTACCTAGAATGACAAACGCATTATGCTTGGTAAAACATTTCTGAATTTCTCTTTTGACTTTTCTGCAACACATCGAAGCGTATGAAATTAAAAATTATTGCACATCATCATCATTGATTTTTGTACCTCTTCAGTGTGCTAAATTCTACACAGAGGTATGGATGTGGGAGAAGTAAAAGAAATCTGAGACGTAAATGGAGTCTGAAAAGGAAGTGTCTTGAGGACAGAATCATATTTACTACAATTACATCAATTTATTTGCTGCTAGAAGATTTCTGTGTCATTTATGATGACAAGTTGTGAAGGCTTGAGTAAACCAATGAACAATAGAAAGCTATGTCCCCAAGGTGATTAATCTCTTAGAGGCTGAGAACACAATAATTTGAAGGTGCTACACACCACAAAATACACAAGTGATTATTAACTATATCTGCCTGGATGGACCTTTCAGCAGGACCGTCCTATGTCAGTCAGAAAACCACCATATTCACATTACTATAAATATGCTATCTATCATCAATAAGTCTTGGGAGCAAAACCTACCCTTAATATTAGCTTGATTTTGCCCCTCTCGCTCTAGGTTATGGACCCAAGAGGGCAAAAGATTTTTATATTGTGTGTTAATTGGGATAGTTTTATTTGTAGGAGCTCCTAGGTCACTGTATTGTGGCCACTTCCAGCTTCACTGCTACAATTGATTAGCCATGTCTAACATGGGTGAGGGGAAAAAAGCATTGTGACACATTCTCTGAGCATTTGCCAGCCTGTCCTAAACTCTTCACATTTCGCTTTCCAGAGAATCTGCAGTTGATTCCTAGCTATCTCCTTCCCAAGATTCCTTTTGGTATGCAATATCCCTTTGTGAGTCAACACTTTCTCATACAAATAAGATGGAGCTTAGAATTTACCAGAAAGACTGGCCTCCGAGGTCATACGCTCAGTATTCCCACGTAATTACTGTGCCTTATTCCAACTACAAAACTCAGGTTCAATAATAATGTGCAATGTGATAATGTATCTTTAAATTTAGTCTAAAAATGAATGAATGAAACAGTCTGAGTCTAGAAAAGTATTTTAACTCTAATGTTTAGGCCTAGCTAGAGCTGGAGGAATATGGCAGAAGGCAGGAGAGTGGAAAAGGCATGAAAGTGAGAGAGGGGTTTCTGAACTTCACATGTTAAGTGACAAAGAAGCCAATAATGAATTTGACTATAAGAGTGAAATATATATATGTATGTGTGTGTATATATGTATGTACCCATGTGATTATGAAGTCTGAGAAGTCCCACAATCTGCTCCCGGCAAGCTGGAGATGCATGAAAGTTGGTGGTATAATTGCAGTCTGAGCCTGAAGAACTGACCACCGGGAGAAGTGCTGATATTAGTCCCAGCTCAAAGGTAGGAAAAGATGGATGTCCCAGCTCAAGCATTCAGGCATAGAAAGCAAAATTTCCCTCCCTCTGTCTTTTTGTTCTTTTCAGGGCCTCAATAGATTGGATGATACCTTCCCACATTGGGGAGGATGTCTTCCTCACTCAGTCTGAATCAAATGCTAATCTCTCCAGAAGACACCCTCACAGACACACCCAGAAATAATACTCAGCCAGGTAGTTGGGCACCTCATAACCTGGTCAAGTTGACATATAAAATTAGCCATCACACATAGGTATTAAAGGAATAAGTTATAGGCTGGGGAGGGAAGACTAGATGTAATATGAGATGTTAAAAAAAATGGAGTTGATCAACATCCTACAAGAAGATAAAAATAACTGTGAGTTTTTAAAACATGTCTCCACATTATGCTCAGGGAAATAAGCCAGATAGTATATCATTCCACTTATATGAGGTACCTAGAGTAGTCAAACTCATGGAGACAGAAAGTAGAATGACGGTCACCAGGAGCTGCCAGGAAGAGGGGAATGGGAGATTTGTTAAATGGATACAGAGTTTCTGTTTTGCAAGATGAAAAGTGTTCTGGAGATGGACGGAGGTGATGGTTGCACAACAATGTCAATGTACTTAATACCACTAGTGTACTTAAAAATAGTTAGATGTTAAATTTTGTGATATATGCATTTTACCACAATAAAATGTTTAAAAATAAATTTAAAAAATAAAACATGTCTGCAAATCACTTGGCATTTCCATCACTCTTTCTTTCAACATATGCTTTTAGAACCCTGAGCCACAACATAAAAAATTATGCTGGAGAGACCATGTCAAAATGTTACACAAAGAGGGGTGACCGGTTAGCCCCGTTGGTTAGTGCTGATAACACTAAGGTTGCCGGTTTGATCCCTGAATGGGCCTCTGTGAGCTGTGCCCTCCTTAAAAGAGTCAACTATGCCATTGTAGCATGAAAGCAATGTGTAACCAATGACCATGGCTGTTCCCTAATAAAACTTATATATAAAAAAAAAGATTACACAAAGATAGTGAAAGAAGCTGGAGGAGACCCACTGTTCAGCCCCAACTTGACTAAGCCACCAGGCAGCATCAACCTTCACACATGTGAATGAAAAACGCTTTAAGAGCCCCAGTCACCACCATCTGATTCAAACATGTAGAGACATCAAGTGAAAAGTGCCTAGCTGAGCTCAGTCACCTCCAAGCCTATTAGCAATAATAATGATAATCATAATAAATATTGTTTTAAGCCAATAAGTTTTGGAACGGTTTGTTACACAGTAATAAATAACCAGAATTATCTTTAAATCAGCTGTCTCCTGAGCCTCTTTCTCTTTATCAGGGATAGAAGTAAGCCATCTCTAAAAGTCTTTACAGTTCTATAATGGAGTAGAGAATCTATGCTGAAGTCAAAGCTGATGCAGCTGAATAATATTTGAGGTAAATTTTGCGATTGGATTTTCCCCATATTGTGCCTCTTTCCTTTTCTCTCCTTCAAAGCACAGAGTTCTCTGTTCAGCACTGCCTCAGAAGGAATGCTGCAGGACATGCATTTTGGAGAGGTGGAAGAAAGGAAACAAAGTAACATGCAGAAAGAAGCAGAGGAGCTTGGGAAAAAATATAAGAGCTGGAGAGGGACACCCCTCCCCCAATCAGAAGATGATTCCTCTGGATCAAGGTTGGGGTGAAAAGCAAGGAGGGAAAGATCTGAAGATCATGCAAGCAGAGGGGTCTGTGTGCAGCTCCGTGGCACAGCCTGAGGAAGCAGCAAGTCTCCAGAGAAGGATGGTACGTCTGGACAGTAGGATTCTGGGAAGCCTTGAGATAGAGTCCTATGTCCCACTCATGGTAAGAAGTCCCAAAGAATAACCAAGCAGGAAGGGCTTGAAAATCAAAATAAGTTGACTTATTTAAAAAAAAAAACAATGAAGAGGTGTGATTTTTCTTGTCTTTCTGAGTCTGTGAAGGACAAGTCATATCCAACACTCGGAGAAGTGATCAGAGATATCTGATCACTGAACTGATGAGTTGAGCTTCCAGGACTTGCAGGAGAAATTTTTTACCTGGTTTGGAAGAGGAGAGTGTTTTGCCTGAAAGAGAGGATACTGAGGAAAGCTCATGAGGAATGGGAAAAGAAAACAGAGTGTGCGTTTCAATGGTGGTCACCTTTCCAAACCACATAGCTTTCTGTAAAGGCAAAATAAGAGTGAATGTGTGTGTGTGTATGTATGCGTGAGTGTG
>NW_017731845.1:1136418-1191976 GCF_001890085.2 Hipposideros armiger
GATTGATTGTAAGGCATGAAAGCACAACCACACCAGTGTCCATTTCATTAAGGGCCACACAGTGTGGAGAACTGAAACTTTTTTCCTCTTATATGAATAAAACAATGTTGCCACAGGAAAGCAAAGGGGGGCAGCACCGCTAAAGGTCAAGGAGGCACTAGCAGCAGTAACAGGGTGAGGCAAAACCATAAGAGGCTTCTAGAGCTGTGGACTGACTGCATTAAGATAGGGTCGGGCAGAAGATCCAGAAAAGACTATTCAAGTTTCCATATGAACTTTTCCTGAAGATCTCCAAAACATTTAGATGAGACTTTGAGTTTTCACATTGAGACGAGATACCAAGGATATTTTATATTTGTCATAAAAGTGACACAATACTAACTTCAGAGTGATCAAGTCTGGGAAAACTCAGGTTCCACAATCAGATTTTTGGAATCTAGAATACACATTCTAAAACAATTCTATGATCTAATTGGCAATAACTAAGCCTCTGATAGACCACTGTGCAAATCTAATTCCATGATTCTTGGTAATTGTGAAATTAAGTTTAGTCGGAAAGCTTCATTTCCCTCTATTTCTTAAACCATGATCTAAATAAACACTGCCTTTGAGAATTAATCTCTCTTTCCCACTCACTCTTACAGAAGTGTGATTGGTTCTCTATCGTAGCAATTATCACAATCCGATATGAGCTAGACCTGTGTTTGCAGCTGACTCCCCACGAGACTGCAAGCTCCTGATGGGTGGTGACCTTGCCCTTTTTATTATGTGCTTCTCACATTTGTCCTTATAGAGTTTTGTGCATAATAGTCATCCATTCATTGAAATCTTGTATACCATATCCGTTTTGTGCCTAGTGCTGGACTCAATAAATAATTCAGAGAATTGAAAATAAAAAGCTTCTCATTTGTGGTAACAACGCTATTAGGAAAGCTAAGCTGTTTCTCCAAAAATATTTTTTAAAGGAAAAGTAGTTATAAAAAAAATTATCGCTTTTAAATATTTAGGACATTTGCCTCTATGTTCAAAAGAGAGATACTCACACTTTAAAATGTTTGTGCTAACTTTGGTATTTATAGAAGGGTGATAACTGATGTGTACGTTATGTTGAAATCATTGCTTTTTTATGATCTCAGTAATTTGTATACCATTGGAATCTGTTCTTTTAAGTTTAGTAGAATTCATTAATAAAACCATCTTGGTCTACCATGTGAAGAGCTTGGAAGTCATCACCATGTCTTCACAACAAAAAAGCTGAACAAACTGAAAATCAACAACTATTCTTAGATCTGTTGCCGAAAAATGGGTTCTTGATGTTCCTCATAGGAAAGAATTCAAGGATGCACCAAGTAAGCCAAGCAAGTAGTGGATTTATTAGAAAAGGATACCCTGCTCTCAAGATGGAGAGAGCAGGCAGGCTCAGAGAAGAGCAGTTCCCTGAGAGAGACGTGGAGTTTGGCAATTTCTTATACTAAAAATGAAGTGGTGCAATATTCAGGTCTTAAGGGTGGCATCATAGGCATTCCTAGGCAGGTCCTTGCTGACTATTTCTTCCTGTTGGGAGGGGGCATTTTTGTCCTTATTCAGCATTTTTGGAACTGTCATGGTGACACAGGGAGTGGAGATTTTTCTTGGCTTCCATGCTAATAGCATCATAATCGATTATAATCAGCTAAAGTTCACCTAAAGTGGCAAGACAGCATCCTAGATCCTCTGTCAGCTGCTGAAATTCAGTTCTGGCCGAATTTTAGTGGCGCTTGCTCCTTAACTGCTGATCTTGCTTCCTCCTTAATGGCTGATCCAGCTCTGTTTCCAGAGCAGGGAGCTGGTAGATTGGGCAGATGAAGACCACCACAACACCTACCCAGCCTGAGCTCTCAGGCTGCCACTGCCCACACAGCATCTACCCAGGACCAACTAGCTCTGTCCACAAGGATTTGAGCCCACACCCATGCTCTATCCACAGTCCCAAGCCACCTTCCTGTCCACCTTCTGTCCCACCCCAGCCTCCAGGGGTTTGAGCCACCAACTTTATGTGCCTTTTAGAACCTAAGCCAGCAAAAAACCTTTGGGGTGTCTCTAAAAGTGGGTTGTGTGACCTCCCCTTCCCCAAAGGGGTGACATTAAAATTCACTGTGCTGTGAAAAAAATAAAACAATAAAAAGATGAAGAACAATATATAACATGATAATATTAATCAAAGGAAGCTGAAGTGAGTATATTATAGTAGGTGAAGCAGACTTCAGAAGCAGAAAATTTTTCAGGGATAAAGTATCATTATATAATATAATGATAAAGTATCATTATATAATAAAAGGGTCAATTCTACAAGACATAATAATCCTTAATGTGTATGTGCCTAATAACAGAGCATCAAAATATATGAGACAAAAACTGATAGACTTCAAGGAGAAACAGACAAATCTACTATTATAGTTGGAGACTTCAACACTCCTCTATGAGTGATGGACAGATCCAACAGGCAAAGGAAAATTCAACATTGTTAAGATGTCAATTATTTCCAATATGATCTAAAGATTCAATACAATCCAAACAAAATACCAGCAAGTCAATTTGTGGATATTGACAAACTTATTCTAAAGTTTATATTAAAAGGCAAAAGACCCATACTAGCCAACATAATATGGAAGAAGAACCAAAACGTCAGCAGATTGATAACACCTGACTTCGACTTACTAAGAAAGCTAGAGTAATTAAGACAGTGTGGTACTGGCAAAATAAAAGACAAATAGTTCATTGACATAAAATAGAGAGCCCAGAAATAGATTCATACAAATATAGCCAAACTGGTCTTTGATAAGGAATAGAAGCAATTCAATGGAAAAAAAGATAAATGTTTTAACAAATAATACTGAAACAATTGGACACCCACAAGGGAAAAAATGACATAGATCTTGCACCTTTCCAAAATGAGCAAAAATGGTTCATAGACCTAAATACAAAATGCAAAACTATAAAACTTCTAGAAGATAACATAGGAGAAATCTACCTTGAGCTTGAAGTTGACTTTTAAATACAACACCAAAAGCACAGTTCATGAAATAAAAAAGTTGATGTCAAACTTAAGTTAAATGAAAATTTTCTGCTCTATGAAAGACACTGTTGAGAGAATAAAAAAGATAAGCTACAGACTGGGAGAAAATACTTGTAAAACCAACATTTGATAAGGATCTTGTATCCAAAATCTAAAAAGAACTGTTAAAACTCACCAATAAGAAAATATAAACAACCCAATTAAAACATGGGCAAAGATCTGAATAGACACCAAAAAAATGATGTACAGATGTCAAATAAACCAATGAAAAGATATTAAATATCATATGTCATTAGGGAATTGTAAATTTAAACAACAAAAAGATACCATTACACAGCTTTTAGAATGGCTAAAATCCAAACACTGACAACACCAAATCGTGGCAAGGATGTGGAGCAACAGGAACTCTCATGGAAATACAAAATGACACAACCACTTTGAAAGACAGTTTGGCAGTTTCTTACAAAGCTAAACATAGGCTTACCATACAATCCAGTAATTTTTTTTCTGGGGCGTTTCCCAAACAAGTTGAAAACATTTTCACACAAAAATCTGCACACAAATGTTTACAGCAACTTTATTCATAATTGCCAAAACTGGAAGCAACAAAGTCCTTTAATAGAGGACTGCATAAGCTGTGTTATATCAATACAATGGGATAGTATTTACCCTAAAAATAAGTGAGTTGTCAAGCCACAAAAAGATATGAAGAAACCTTAAATGCAGGTACACTTTCTTTGATGTGGACAAATCCATTTTATTCTAGCTGGTCACTTCCCCTTTGTTGGATCTATAGGCCTTCAGTAATATCCATAGTTTCTGTGTGTATGGTCTGTCATCCCTCCAGGGTCCTTTTGGATAAGACCTATGATGACTCCATGTCAGCTCTCTCTTTCATATGTTCTCCAGCTGGACCCTCAGGACACACTTCTATACCCTTTTCTCTGACAAATTCCAAAACTATAGGCCATACTACAAACCCTGATACTTTACTCCATCCTCAGAGCACCTAATAAATCCATCTCTTGCCTTCTAGATTTCCCAGGATGGAATCAGACATATTGTGTCCCCTATATTCTTGGGGTTCACATAGTAAGTTCTCCAAATGGTCTTGTTGAAAACATTTGTGTGATGGGTTTCTCCAAAAATCCTCTACTTATCTCATCTCTAAATCATTAATCCTTTTATACCTTTCTTGTGGGCAGGGGATGGAAGTGTCATATAAATGGATTTTGGTCACCTCTGTGAATATTTCATCCCGACCCAGCACCTCACCTTGGCATGCAATACTCATAGTCTCAGCAATTTACCCAAAACCAGGTTAGCATCTTGTTACGTGATGTTTCCAAATCATTTACTTTTAGATGTATCTCAAGGTTTTAAGATGAAAATAACACTAGTTGGAAATTAGTTAGTTAAAACAGAATAGAACTTTATTTACGGGTATTAGATAGCTCACAGAGCATGTAGAACAATCAGATACTCAGGCTCAAGACTTGCTTAGTAGGAAAAACCACACTGCATTGGCTAAACAGTGCTGCTTCTATTCAGCACAGACACCCAAATCCCGCATACCCCACTGGACGCTGGATACCAGACTGTACCTAATTCCTAATGAAAAGCCAATTACACTTGCCCAAACATCAAGAGTCATTTTTCCACTTCCCAGTTAGTCTTGCAGATCCATTGATTGACATAACTTGTCACACATATCTGCCATAATTTCAGGGGATTCTGGGAATACTGACCCTGTGGATAAGAGACTTATAATGGGAAGTCTCCAGAGAGGAAAAATTTCCAAAAAAGCTGAATGTCCCCCCGAAATTCAAGGGCCTACTTCAGTGTGTCATTTACAAATTATAATAGATGGATTCTTTGTAACCATAGAATCTGTGCCTTAACAGAGAAATTTATCATATTCACATTTATTGTGATATTGGGATTGTTCCTGTCACAATATTTAATATTTTCTATTTATAACACTTTTTTTCCATCTCTTTTGTTGAATGGCTTAAGTTTTAGTCTTTTTGTATTTATTCTGTTCATCTTTTCTACTATAGTTTTATGAAGTTAACACACACTTCAGTAATGAATCAAGTAGTATAGAATGATTTATGAAAAAACACAACAATCTCCTGACCTTGTACTCCCCATTCCCCGATGACATTTCTCATGAATTCAGTTTTGATTTTTCTATTATTATCATAACTTCAATAATTCTTTTATCTCTATTTCTTGGTCCACCAATTTTAAATAAATATAAAGATTAGAAGTTTCTCATTTAAACACTCCCTTAATTATTTTACATAATACATCTTAGATGTTTGGAATGGTAGTATAAGTAATGTAAATCTGTTAGGCAGGTATTAAATGACTCAGTAGGTATTAGTTACCATTTCATCATCATCATCATCATTACTTAGACAACTCACTATCAACTGTTTCCTGTACCATGTTTTCTCTCTTGGTTTACTTCCAAATTTCATCGAAATGTTCAATCTTATAAAAAGGTTGAATCACAAATATAATTTAACTCTTTCATTTTACAGGTTAAAAAACTGAGACCCAGACAAAGGGGGTGAATAGCCCAAGCTAAGCAGCATTGCACAGCAGAGTTACAAATTATTTGCAGGCCTAGATGAGAACTCACTCAAATATCCTTGGCCACTGTCCTTTGCTTGTGCTTATCTCTCAATACCAATTCCTGAAAGACCTATCTTCTATTTTCCTCATCCCCAAAGTTTTACATCATCTTATAGGATCACAGGTTAGATTGAGTGGTCTGAACTATGCAGACCTCACAAATCTATGTTTGTACACATCAGTGACCAACGACCAAGAGTCTATGTTATAGAAATCTGACTGAGGACCAAGTCATGTCAGTTCCCAAGGAGCCCTGGGCTTGTTTACATTGAGACCATATATGTGGCTTGTGTTCCACTTTAAGCCATCATTTGACCCTAAATATTTTCTTTTCATATCTATAAATGTAAAACAGTATAAATTATCCTGTTCTACCTATCTTTAAATAGAAGATTTGATACTAAAACTTTAGTTTTAGGAAGAAAAAAATCACAGAACAGAAAAGGATGTAATCTCTGCAATAGCATTGTATTTTCAGTCTATTTACCTTGAAGGTTTTTATATTAACATTACTTTTTAAATTTTTCTTATGCTAAAAAAAAAAAATCTCTTGAAAAGTGCACCATCTGTGCTTTGTCTGATTAGCTGGTCCAAATGGAATGGATGTCAAATTCTGAGTCTCTTTTATTTTTATGAAAATAAAAAGAATCTTCACTTCTAACTCAGCTTTATGAGTGAATCAATGAGAAGTCATCTACTGCATAATCTTCCCCCTAGAAAGTGATAAATATTTACAGTATATAATGAGATTTCATGTCAAAAATTGATGGTATTTATTGTGTTTTAATAAAAGCAGATTTGAAAACATTAGTTTTATTAAACAAAAAACAGAATATTGTTTTAAAAATTGCCATTTTCATATTTGCTTTTTCTGTGGAGACTTATATACAAAGGCAGATTTTTAGCTAACTATATTACTATGGAAATCAGCTCCAACTGAATAGAAATAGTACAAAATAATGAAAACACTAATACATCTTTACACATTGTATTATTCATCTATCAATTACTTTCCCTTTTGTGGGGCTCACTGTTCCAGGTTTGGCTGTTTAACAGTCATATTTTTTCCAATATTTATTCTCAATTGCTTTTCTCAATCTTGATCCTAAGAATTAACTAAAAAAGAATATTTAAAAGGTCATGTTGTCCTTTCCTGCACAAATCTGGGAGATAAGGCTGTTACTAACGCATTTTCTAATTTTTTAAGTAAATGTTAAGGGGAACATTTGGTTCTCTTATGAAAAGCGTTTCACAAACAGGTCAAAAGACACAGATTTTCCTTTGCAACCTGCCCAGGTTTCCTAACTCCTGAGGAAGTGGGTTCAAATGCATTATCTCTCACCTTGGTTAGAGGCTCATCTAAAACTTTGAGTTCTAGAAACTACAGCTCTCCTACAGTGAAAAGGCTCTTAGAGATTGACTGGGAGGAGGTAATGGTTTCTACAGCCAACAATGAAAATATCTGGTCACAAGTGACCAGCAGAAATTACAACTCAAATGCTTTTCGGCATCTGGTATAAAATAATAGATGGCTGGTGACCATAGCAAACTGGAAAGTGCAGGCTTGCATAGAGACAAGTGTGTTTTAAAGGTTCCCACGTTAAACCAGTACTGTATTGAACAGAAAAAAACACGTGTGTGCTAAATTCAGCCACTGGGACACCAAATTATGATCTCCAGACTGCCCAATACGTCAAAGCTTATGAGACTCATTCTATCCTGTCCTGTTTTATACACATCCTTAGTCTACTGGTTGTAGTTGAGGTATTTATTTGAGGCATTTTCTAGTTGTTATGTTTATTCTTTCGCTGAGGATTTTTTTCCTAAGTCAATAATACATTCATGTGGTTCAAAGTGAAAAAAACATACAGTGATATGCAATGAAAAGCCTTGCTTCCCACCCCTGCCTTTATGTGTCCAATTACCGCACCCTGCCAAGTAATTTCTATTACTGGTTTTTGTGTTTCCACCAATGCTGTTCTATTTGCATACAAGCAGAATACACACACACACACACACACACACACACACACACACACACACACATATTCTTATACCCCCCCATTATAGACACATTTTATGAAAGGAAAAAACTATTAAAATTGTAATACTCAATATATACCAATAACAAAAAATGAGTACTAGTCACGTTTGTCTTCTGCAATTACAAGAGGTGCTCACGGTGGTTACCGTCAGCATCCAGACACTTCTGATTACAGCGAACTACTGCTTGAGCACAGATAACATCTTTTAAAATGTGTATACATTTTTTGGCACCCCCAGTATATATATATATATATATATATATATATATGTATATATGTGTGTGTGTATACATATATATTATATATAATACATACAATATATATAAAATACATATATTACATAGTATGTTTTCCCATTCCTTTATATGGCTGCATTATATTTTTTAAATATATTATATAAATATATACTATAAATTAAAATATATATTCAAAAATATATGTATATTTTGTTTAGTCCAATACTGATGGATATCAAAGTGATTTCTAAATATGTTCTATTATAAAAACTGCTACATGCATTATTTTGCATGAGTAACAATCTGCACATATTATTTTGCACATATACAAGTATATCTGTGAAATAAATAGTAGAATTGGGATTGCTGGGTTAAAGGTAGATGTATTCATAATTTTGACAAATAGTGTCATATACACTTAGAAACCATACTGGTTTGAGTAACCATTCCCACCATATTTGGTCCTACCACATTTGCAAATGAAAATTGCTAATCCAACTTTTGAATTTTTGTAAATTTAATGGTTACAAATGATATTAAAGTGCAGTTTTAATGTACATTTTTCATATTTTAGGTGAGATTGAGCATTTTCTCATGTGTTTTAAGCCATTTATATTTACTTTTCCATGAAACATCTGTATATATTATTTGCTCATTTTTATAAGGTTGTCAATATGTATTCAATTTCTAGTGCATTATAAATTAGGGATATTAATTAGTCCTTTTTCTATAGGATTAGATATATATGTATAGAAGCCCACCTTTGTTGTTTGTCCTTTATTGTTGCTAATGGTGATTTCATTTTTCATGCATAGGTCTTTTCTTTAAATGCAATTAAATTTATCAACCTTTTATGATTTCCAGATTTTGAATCAGAGAAAGGTCTTTCTCTCTTGAAGGTTACAATGGAATTAATCTATGTTTTCTTCTAGTAGTTTTATTACTGCATATTGTAACCTCCAAATCGACGATCCTTTTTGAACTTTGTATGGCATATGACATGACATATGGATCGACAGTTAAGGAAATTTTCACCTATTTCTCGTAGATTTAAGACACCATTTTTATTATATAATGTATTTGTATATGCACTTGGATCTATTTCTGGAATTCTATCCAACTGGTTTTTCTATTATTCATAAGTACCAGAATATTTTAATGATTGTTTTCATATATGAAAGAGCTTCATTCACTCTCAAAGCCCTTCTTTATTAAATTTTCCTTGGTTATCCTTTTTCTCCTCCATATTAACTCTTATCAGCTTTTCTAGCTTTATTTTTTAATGGTACTTTTATTGGGATCATAAAAATTAATTAACATGGGAAGTCTAGATATATTTGTGATCTAGGGTATTCTACCAAGAACATAGTCTCTTTTTCCATTTTTTTCAAGCCTTTTTCTATGTCCTTCAGGATTTTAAATATGTTGTTCATAAATACACTGCACATTTCCTGATAGATTTATTTTTAGTGATTTCATTTTCTACTAATATTTCTTTGGTAAAAAAAAATTCTTTTCTTCTTTTACATATTCTGTCTGGTGTTTCTTTGTGCATAAGAAAGCAATTTATTTCCATTAATAAGTAAAATGTGATTTTGGAGCTGAGATAGATATAAACAAAAATAGACATACAGATGTGAGATTATCATATTAAGGAAACCTACATCAATTCTTATCTTGTTTCTTGTTTTTCAATACCAAATGAATATTGACCTTTATCAAATGCCTTTTCAAAGGCTTAGATCTGATCATTATTTTTCTCCTTAAATGTATCAAAGTGATGAATGCTATTAAATAGATATATCTGGGCCTGGTGTTTTCTGGAAGAGGCTAGCTCTCTTTCATGGAATCAGTCTGTTTAAATTTTCTGTTTCATCTGAGATAAGTTTTGGAATATTTCGTATTGTTGAAAATAAAACATTTCATACAGGGTTTCAAATTTATTCAGATATTAGAGCAAAATTATTTTACTGAGCTTTAAATTTCCTCTGTTCCTGAGAATATTTCCTCTCTCCTTTAACATTTCTTACTTTTGCTACTGAGGATTCTCTCTCTCCCTCTCTTTCTCTTGATGAGATTAACAGTTGTTTAGTTTTTAAAAAAATAAAACCATAAAGGCTAAATAAAATTTTTAAATTAAAACATATAAATAAAGTGTACCACTATTCCGTTTTTAAAACTAATTCATTCATGTTATCATAGTAATGCCATATAGCAAAGAACCCCCCAATCTCCCTGGCACTCTTTGATTCTTGAACTTCAATGTTGGCTGGGGCAGTTCTTCTCCTGGCTTTGATGACAGAAACAGCGCTGTTCCATGCTGTGCGTTAGCTCTCTTCTATGTGTCTCTTATCCTCCTCCTAGAATCACCAGCTAGTTGAGGCATGTTATCCTCATGGCAATAGCAGAAGCACAAGAGGGCTTGCTGTACTGCACAAAGCACATTGTAAGCCTCTACTTGCATCACAGCTACTGATGTCCCATTTGCCAAAGAAATTCACATGGCAAAGTACAAAGTCAAGGAGCAGAAGATATACAGGGAGAACTCTAAAAGTGGGGCCAATATTCAATCTACCCCTACTTCATTTGCTCTCCTTCAGCCTATCTCATTTTCCATTTTCTAAATTTTTGAGTTGGATATCTATTCATGACTCCATTTTTTTTTTACTGATGTATTTTAAGATTATGAATTTTTTTCTAAACCCTGTTTTAACTGAATCTCATAGAATCTAAAGTGGCTCATTTTTTTTCTCATTTTTCTACATATGATGCAATTTCATTTTTTATTTCCTCTTCAACAAGGAATTTAAGAAAATGTTATGAATGCCAGGTAAAAGAGCCTTTTTGTTGTCATTTTATAGCATAGTGATTAGAGAAGGCATCTAAGATTCCTATTTATTTTTAATTCAGAATCGATTAAGAACTTTTTGGTGGTCCAATATATGGCCAATTTTCCCAAATATTCCAAGGCTTATTCAAAATTAATAAGGTACAGAATTACTTTATCAATTAGCTCTACTTTATTATTTATGTTATTTCAATATTCTATATACTTAATTATTTTTATTCACTTGGTCTGACATGGACCAAGAGAGTTAAATTAATGTCTCCCAGTAGTGTTTTTATGTCTAGTTCTGCTTCTATCACCTGTAATTTATGCTTTATGAATGTTTGGTGCACCAATATTCATAACTGTAATATGTCCATTGTGAGTTACATACTTCAGCACTATTAGGTTTTCTTTTTTAATACTGTTGGGCTGGAGTCCCTGCTTTATTTTTGTTTGTATTTGGTTGTCTACCCTTCTTAATTCTTTTATTTTTAGCCTTACTTTGGCACTTTGTTTTAAATGAGTGTGTGCCATTGAGCATAGAATTGGGTTGTATAATCCATCTTAAAGATTCTCTGATTTTAAAAAGCTAAGTTAGGCCTTTAATAGGTGAGCTATTGAAATAAAAATTATGTTGTCTTTGTTCCATTATGCTGTTTGTATTGCATTTTTTTGTGGTTTTAAAAATAATCTTTTCTTATAAATTTTATTTTCTTTGTTCTTAATGTATAATTTTTGTTATTCGAGTTATGTGTTTTTTCTTTAGTTATAATCTTTATCATAATTTATATTAGACCCTCAGTAATGTGCTTCTTTTAATTACATCTCTAAGTTTCATACTATGAATAAAGATTAAAAAATAGGTTATTTCCTTTTCCTTTTTAATCTCTTCCCTCTTCTATGTCACTTGGCTCTAGTTACTAACAGTGTTTACTTTTCATAAATTAAATGAGATAATGAGTTTATTTAATTTTTGACCTCCTTTCTCCCTTGCCTATCCAATTTTTTGTTATATAATTTCTACACAGTCAAGGCATATAACGTGTTTCATTCTGACATCTCAATCCCTGTATTTCTTTTTGTCTAAGTTCTACAGGTAAATACACTCAATATTTGTTTCCAGTTCTTTTGCCACTATTTGCCTCGTTACTTCTTAGCCAAAAATTTATTGTCTAGTAATTCTTTCAAAAGGCTTAATGACGCGATATTCTCCGAGCTCTTGCATGGTCAAAACTGTTCATAGAATAGACTTTATATATTAAATAAAATGTTGGTGGCTAAACAATCTTTACTTGGCTCACACTCTTTATTTGGATATCTTTTGCCTCTACAGCCTTCATATAGCTAACGTTGATAAGAAGAAATAAGAGGCTGAAATATGTTGATAAGAAATTTTGCTCCTCTTCTAAGAACTTTGATTTTGTTCCCTGGATGCTGCTGTAGTGACAGTTCCTCGGACCTCCCTGGCATTCTTAAAGTCCAAGAATAAGTCTTAGCATTGTCCATACTGGATCCACTTTCCCAGTTTACTGCATGTCTATTTAAAATGTTAAACTTTACTCAAACCCTGTGGTCCCAGAAAACAGCAAAGGTTAAAATCATCCACTACTCTTCCGTGTTCTAGGAAACCGCTAATTGCAAAGAACCACCTCTGCCTATATGATTTAGAGAATACTCATGGATTCCTCCTTGTTTACATGTGACAAGGGCAACACGGACCTTTCAAATTCTTCTTTGCCTCATAAATAATTAGCTGAACTGTTTTGTCCTCACTGATCAATCAGAACAAAATGCCTGTTAACTAAACTTTAGTTAATTTTTTCTCTCCTTCCCCCACCCCTACCCCCATGTCTGAACTTTGACTCACCTTCTGTCTAAACCAGCACGCAAACCCTCTTTAATGGCCTGCAGGATAATAAGCTAACCTCAGAGTAAAATATTCTCTGATTCACTGTCTCATTATAGATATTCTTTTCTGCTCCTTCACCTCCTAGGCACGGGGAAACTTAAGCTTTGCCTCGATCTTAAGTGCTACTTATAAAAACCTTGCATTTTCTCATTTTCAAGCAAATCCTGAAACTCTATGGTTATTCTACACTGCCCTCTGGGATGAAACATAGATGGGGGATCAAGAGTGGAGACAGCCTAATGAAGGGCTCAGAGCCCCTTTGCTGGGATCTATCATTATCCAATTTTGTTTTGGACTCCACCTTTTTTCTTCACCATTCTCCCATTTCATGAAATCTTCATCTCCCCTCAATGGTAGGAAAAATGGAATCTGGTTGATCTTTTATTCTAAATCTTTTTATCTTGAGACTAAAACAAGGCTTTTGAAAGTTAAAACTTTTCTTGTTTTCCTCCAGCTTTACCGCATCATCCTCCTTTGAAGCAATCAGTACTGAGCGAGGAGTCACCAATGCCTGAACATGGAGCAAGGAAGAAAGAACAGAATAGCACCCTACATGGATAGGAGTTGGAAACTGTTTCCACTAATATGACAGAAGTGCCTTGGGTCATCTACAGTCTCATCAATCTCTCCTTGCCCCAGGTCCCACAAATATGCAAGATACTTGGGTGAGCTTGGGGAGGGGTGTCTCCATTCACTGGACAAAGCCCAGCAACATACTTGAACATCTGAAGTCCAGGTTCTATAGGTAATAAGGGCTGGAGTTAACTTATCCCAGCTTCCCCCTTTAATATCATCTTCTACTGAGAACATCTGGCTAGACAATAACCAATTATATCTTATCCCTCCATCATTTTTTGTTTTCTCCAGATACCCAAGATGCAGCTTACCACCCACTCAGTCTCCTGTTAATAACTCCTTATTTTCAACCTATAATTACATAATTCTCTTCCTTTTATAAGTAGAAAATGTTTTCACCTCCCCAAGTCTCTGTTCCTTCATCTCTAAAATGGGGATTATTGCATCATCTTTATAGGTGTCATATGTATGACCCTATTGTGAGAATATACTGAGATTGATGATCCGATCCCATTGTGTAAATCTAGAATGACCATATCGATATCAACTGTAGTTAAATGCTTATAATATACAGTAATTTTCATGATTATAGAAAAATATTGGCAAACAGGTCTGAAGACACCTATAAGAATACAAAGGAAATCACTGGGAAGGGTAGTTTTCCCAAAGCCCCTCAGATGCTGCCATTATTCCCCTGGGACTGTGCATGCCTTTAGGAACTATGTATTTCTGGAGTTTTGTCTTAAACGGGGGCTCATGTAGCCTCAGCTTGCAACTAATTTATCACTATAATAATATGATCAGGCTCAACTGCCTGAAGTAGCTAGGGCTACAATGTCTGTATCCAGCAAGGCAAAACTATCGAATGACTTGTATTAAATGAGCAGCAAAGTGATTAACACCTGCAATGTGTTATATCCACTCTTTTAAGTGGCCTGCCCCCTAAGGTCTAACCCACATTGGGGAATTCCTACCCACATCATAGGAGGTTGCTTCTTCTTAATCTGGCACTTATTTTTGTATCTAATCTTAAAAATCATGATGGCGGTGAGGGGTGGGGGAAGGGTGGTGGTGGTTGGTTGGTGTATGGCTTCTATATGTTTATTTTCAGCAGGAGCCCAGGAGAAGGGAAGAGAGGCCTGGACACCAGCATGAGGTTTCTTTCTGGTCCTAGGAGAGTGGGCATCCTGATATCTCCATGGCTGTTTGATGTCCTTCATTGTGGCAGACCACTGTGACTCATTTGGTCCAACTGCCTGACAGGGCCATCTGTTGTCAGGGAACCCAATTCAGAACTGTCCAGCCAGGGAGCAAAACAGAATGCATCTCTGAATCACAGGACAGAAGGAGAGCTGCAGTCATCTGCATTTTTTTCTTTAAATAAGGTTTTCCCTGCAAGCAGGTGGAAGGATGTACCTTACAGACCTCTGTGATTGGCTCCCAGCCAGTCTTATGGGTTTTTCACAGCTGGCATCAAGATAAACTAATTTTTTTCACCAAATTGACCCCTATTACTTTCATTTTCATAGCTCACAACCAATTGATGGGATACAATTTAATACAATGCAATTAATGTTACAGCATCTTTCACGGCAAAGCGTCAAAAAAAACTCAGTTGAAACCTAAGTCACCCACCAGCGGGAGTGGGAGGAGGGATGGAGATAGGAAATAGAGAAGACAACATAAACCTAAGAGAAAAGAGAGCACTAAGAAATATAAAAAGGATTTCTGCTGCCTATATACTGAGAGAGAAAAGCACTCTGAAAAACAAGAGACAAAAAATGATTAATAATTACTTCACTAAGAAGCTTCTAAGAATTCAAGAAATCTTCCCAAAGTGACATATATGTTGGGCCTTGAGAAGGAGCGAGGGAAGGAGGACACCAAGCAGGTGAGAAAACGGAAACCTATTCCAAGCAAAGGGAAGAACAGGAGTAGGCGCAGAGGGCTATGAAAAGCAGGCGTGCCCCCCCCCCACAATCTGACAAGTGCCTTCACCTCCTTGTCATTTCCTACCCCCACACTACCACCTGAGGTATTTATTTACTTATGTATTTATGTATTTATTTATATATCAATTTGGACCCCCAGGTTTCTATTCTATTTGATGGATTATAATCCATTTCTAGCATCATTTACATTGATGCTCAAATTGTTCCAGATTTTGGACATTGGTAGCCCCTTCAATATGGCTTCTGTGTCCTTTTGACAGGTTCCCGACATTACTTGAGTGCTTTGCTACTTTCTTGAACTACTTATTTTGTATTTTTTAAGCTTTAGTTCTGGGATTAATCTTGCCTCCAAGGAGCCCTGGTAATTTTTAGTGGATAATGGTATTCAGGAGCCAATATCTGAGTACTAGCTATGCTCATTGCTACTCATATTTCATTGCTTTCGACCTCTTTCAGTGTTCAGAGCCAGGAACAACAACCAAAATACACACACATATTTTTGTACCTATTTATATATTAAAAACAATGAAGTCAATTGATAATTCAATTCCAGTCCAACATCCCCATGTTTATTCTAGCTGTCCCCTTTCCATATTTATAACCCCAACAAGGAAAGCTCTGCCACCCAGGGCCAGCCGAGTGGCGCGTTGGTTAAGAGTTGACTTGGGATGCCAGCTCTGAGCAGCAGGGCCCTGGTTCAGATCCCACGTGAGGGTCAGTGACGCTGCACTCTCTACAGTTAAGATGGTGAATAACAGCTCAACCTGAAGCTGGGCTGCCATGAGTCGCCAGTGACCCGGCAATGGCATAGGCTGCAGTGGGGCTGGTTGGCAGTGGGCGTGAGCTTTCATGAGCTGCCATGAGCCATGTGAGCAGCCATCCAATGGCCAGTGAGTGACTGCCTCACCCGTGAATAGCACAATGATAATACCAACAAGGGCCAGTGAAGGGATGTCCTCCACAACTAGACTGAAGGACAAAAGGACAGCAACTTGTCTGTTCCCCTTCTCCTGAATCCCCAACGCTGTTGCCATCCCCCAACTCCCCAATAAATATTTAAAAAAAAAAAGCTCTGCCATCCATTATCATTGACATATTCACTTATTTGCATAATCACAGAACACACAGTTATTTCAGAATTAGTTGACTATGCCATTGCCAAAGTAATTCCTACTAAGTAGAGTTAAATACTTGTTTTTTAACAGTAAAATTCATATACAATATACAAATCTGAATTGTACAATTCAATGAATTTTGATAAATGTCTGCATCTATGTAACTCACACTGCTATTAAGACATAAAAGCTTTCATCATTATAGAAAGTTCTCTCTTGCTTCTTCCAGGTAAATCTCCTGCCCCTAATAGTGTAGTTTCCTTTTCTAGAAATTCATATATAAGAAACCATACAGTGTGCATATTTTTGTGTGTAGCTTCATTGGCTCATTTATTGTGTGAAAGATTGGCCCATGTTGTTTTATGAGTCAATAGTGGGGTTTTTTTTCATTTTTATTGCTTATTATTTCATTGTATGAATGTATCAAAATTATTTATCTGTTCTTTGGTTGATAGGCATTTGGGTTGTTTCTAGTTCTGAACTATTATGAATAAATCTGCTATGAACATTTCCCATAAACTCTTGTGTGGATATATAGTCTCATTTCTCTTGGGCAAATTTCTAGGAGTGAAATTGTTAGATCGTAGGGAGACTGTATGCTAAACTTGAAAAAAATAAACTAATAGCTTTCCAAATTGATTGTATTATATTACACACTGTTGTCACTACTTGCTCCATATCTTTGACATCATTTAGTGTTATTGGTCTTTTTATTTTTTAAAGATTTTTATTAAAATATAGCTAACATACCATATTATATTAGTTTCAGATATACATCATATTTATTCAGCAGTACCCACCTGGCACTATCCATAGTTATTACCATATTATTGAATATATTCCCTATGCTAACGAAGTGATCACCATGATAAGTCCAGCAACTATTTGACACCATACCATGCTAACACAATATTATTGACTATATTCCCTATGCTATATACTCGTTTTATACCTGGAATTTGAACCTCTTATTCACTCCACCTTTTTTCCCTCTTTTTTAATTTTTCAATTATAGTTGACATTCAATATTATATATTAACTTCAGGTATATAGCATAACAGTTAGACATTAATATAACTTAAGTGATCCCCATGACTAGTCCAGTACCCACCTGACATTACACATAGTTATTACCATTTTATTATCTTCCTTATGCTTTACTTTACATCCCCATGACTATTTTGTAACTGCCAATTTGTACTTCTAAATCCCTTCTCCTTTTTTACCCACCCCACTGCCATTTGGCAACCATCAAAATGTTCTCTGTATTAATGAGTTTGTTTCTATTTTGCTTGTTTATTTTGTTCTTTAGGTTTCACTTTTAAGTGAAATCATATGGCATTTGTCTTTCTCTGTCTAACTTAGCCACTTACCACAACAATACCCTTTGGTCTGTCCATGTTGTTGCAGATGGCAAGATTTCATTCTTTTTTTTATGGCTGAGTAATATTCCATTGTATATATGTACCACCTCTTAGTATAGCTTTTCATGAATTTCTAAATTTATCATTATTTTAGGTTTTGATGCTGTTTTAAATGGAACTTTAGAAACTTATTTTCCAAATCTTTGCTCTTAGTATACTAACTTTGCATACTTGACCTTTTTAAATTCACTATTAGGTCTAGTAGATGTTTTATATATTCTTTAAGATTCACTAAGTAGACTATCATGTCATCTGCCAATGTTAACAGTTGTAATTTTCCTTTCTAATCTTTTTTTTTTCTTTGCCTTATTGCACTTTCTTAAACTTCTACTACAATGTAGACTAGAAATGGTGAAAGAGAATATTTTTGTCTTGATCACTCTCTTAAAAAGCAAGTGTGAATTCTTAAAGAGAAAAATGTGGAACTCCTCATAAATTTTCAGGCAATCCTTGTACAGGATTCATAGTAGTCATCTCTGCACTATTCTAATATTAGTATATATGTTGCCAAACATATATATTCCTCTGCAAATCTGAGGTCAGAACTTATGACTGAGTCAACATTCTAGTCCAGGAATGTAGCATAATGCCTCAAAAACGTCAAGATTTCAAAAAGCTTATTTAAAAATAAATAAGAAGAATTTAAAAGCAAAAAATGTTTTTAAGAGATAACTCTAAGAGTATAAGACTTTATTTCCCAGAGGATATTCCGTGGAATACTCGTTCTGAGAGAAGATATAATGTGTTAATTTTTAAAAATAAATTTGGGAGATTCTGGATTAAAAGAGGAACCAGATTTAATTCTGTAATAGAGTAGGCAATGTATACCTACAGCTCATATGCATACAATCTATGACATTTCTATGTAACTACATTCCTTTATAATACACATTTCTAATAATGGGTAAAAAACAATAATGTAAATTTTCCAGTTACAGGTAACTCAGTCTTTTCCAGCTTAAAATCGTCTCACTTAGATAAATATTCACCCAATTTAAAGTTTAAACTCTCTTTCAAACAATTATTTCCCTCTACATGGCCTCCCATGATTTCCTTTTCAAAATGGTGTCTGGAATTGGGGTAAATGTTTTCTAGACTTTCACTTGTTGAACTCTGATTGAGACCTATCTTGTCTCACCTAACTTTGGGCAGTGCATTTTTTTTCTGTGTCTGGTTCTCAAGTGACTGTAACAGGGGTAACTCTGCCTGTTCTCAGCAAAATCAAAGGTGTGAGAACCCTATCCTCATTCTCACTTCCAATGTTACGCTTCTCCTTGGCTCCCACTAACATGCTAAATCCTCTGCTTTTCAACTACAACTTCATTCTGCTTTACTGCTTTTCATATGGGATCACCTTGCCATTTACTGTGGTGACGCACAGCACACCCACTGTCTTATTTTTCAACTATTTTCAGTTGCCTCGATAGGAGCATAGGAGAGAATTTGAATTCCTTCCACACCACACATCTGTCAAGGAAGATTCCACTGGCAAAATCCCCCGCTGTTTTTCTGCTTAAATATGTGTACAATCTTTTCTATTCCACTATAACCAGCTTATATTGGAACAAGAGGGGTCTTGCGAGTCTGTGTGCTTTTCAGGTACAACATGTAAGGAGAGTTCATACACCATAGCATTTAAACTTCCTTTTCAACCTGCCAGGGGTTTTCATCTCACCTCTATGGCATCCCTTGGATCAAGGCATGTGAAATGGGGGCGCTGGTTCACTAAAGGACCCAGGCTACGTCTTTAACTTCTACCTGTTCCTTCCAAATATCTCCTTTTCCCCTCATCAAAAGTATCATGTTCCTTTCACTGTCTGGTAGGCATTCCTCATATGCCACCACTTTCTGATTAACCTCTGAACATTTATTTTCTTTTGGTAAAACTTAGTGATCTGTGATTCCACTAAGCATGGATCTTAATACATAAAAGGCCTTTAAAAGGCAAATATGTTAACCACTATACCACCTATGCAGAAAGATCTTTTGGAATTTACACATCCATTCTCTCTCAATAAAGCTGGGCTTTTAAGAATTTTTCTAGCCTTAGTCTTCACATGTCCTCTTTTGAAAGTTGAATGTTGAATATTGACTCTGTCTCTTCAAATTCCTGCTATAAGTATCCCAATTTTCCTTAAGGCACTAAGTCCTTCAGATTAAACAGGGTGGTGATCATGGGCAATGCAGAAGAGAAAAGCACATCATTATCTTCATGTTACTCAGGACTTCTCAAATCCTCTAATGTAAGGACCCATATGATGACTCTACAAGCATGGAAGATATGATCTATAGCATTTCCCAACTTATTTGAATCCTTTTTCTTTAAAGAACATATGACCAGGCTAATACTTTATTGAAGATACACTGAGGAGCAAAAGTCTTCCTTGCAAAACAGGGAAATGGAACCCAATGATGCCCTGTTAAGAGGCGACTTCATTTGTCCAGAAGAGAAGTGATGAAGATCTTAACTGGAGAAGTGGCAGTAGCCATGAAGAGGAGGAACAAATTCGGTAAGTATTTAAAAAATGAGATTACATGATCTGGTGAGACTATTTACTCTAATGAAATGGAATCCCATATATGTCTATCTAACACTATGTTTTGTAAATTTTAAAATTTTCAGGAACCTACTGGATGAAAACCAGAGGCATACCTGTATGAAATAGACATAGAAGGAAAATGTAATTCTTTGGAGTTGACATTGAAGGGAAATAGTCCCAAGATACCCAATTATGTTTTATTCTGTTCCTCTTCATCCACAAAATGTATTAGAAAGGTTCCCCTTGACTTCTCAAGATCTTAAAAACAGACCTACCAATGAAATGAGGAAGATTGCAAAAAAAATTCCCAAATGAGCAGGCCAGTGCAATTCTGGATCAAAATCAAGTTCAATGTTTTAAGCACCAAATGTTTTTTTTTTTAACAACATGTTGAAATATCTTTCATAGGCCTCCATTGGTTTATATTTTTCACTTACTAAGCCTAGTATAATGTGTTTATTGTAATGTGATTTGAACATAGGAGGAAAAAAAGAAGGCACATTTAGTCATAAAATTACATTAATTAATATTATTAAATATAGTATAAGACATTGCAAATGTTTCAAGATTAATAGAATAGAACTGAATCATCAGAATAGAAATGGTGATTTTTAAACTAAAGAAAAAACAATATCGCTGTGTTTCTTTTGAGCAAGGATGGTGACAATTAGATAGAAATTATAATAGGATATGTCCCGGGGAAATAGCCTATTCCTCTATATCTTTCATATAGTAATAAACATAATATGATAACAATAACAATAAAGAAAATAAATTGGGGAGTGTGGCAGATTGCCAGAAAAAAATGGCCGCAATTATTTTCCTCTCTCCCTTATCTCATGCTCCTTTGTAATATGACTTTGCAGCTACTTTAATCAAAAGGTGAACTCTGCTTTCCCTCCCTTTGTACCTGGTCTAACTTTGTGACTTGCTTTGACTAAGGGAACACAGGGCAAGTGATAGTTGCAAGCCCAGGCTTCAAGTGGCCTTGACACCTCTCCTCTCTCTGCAGAAACTCTCCTCACCCTCCATGTGAACAAGCCTGAGCTAGCCTGTTGGATGATGAAAAACCACATGGAGTAGGGATATGCCATCTCAACTGAAACTATGCTAGACCAACCAGATCTGCTCATTGAATGCAGGTACATGAGCACCAGCTGAGACTAGAACTGCCTAGAAAGACCCAGCCCAAATTGCCAATTTGCATAATCATAAAAATAAATAAATGGCTGCTGGTGTTTAAAGCCAGTAAAGTTTGGGGTGACTTGTTATGCAGTAATTAATTCAATGCTTCAGATTGTTTCTCTTCTTAACTATTTTAATCACCTCTCAGTATTCTACATCCCTTCTGCCTTCTATTCTCATCCTACCTACATATTGCTGGCAATTTAATTTCCTAAACGCTATTCTCATCCAATTACTTCAAAAACAAAAAACAAAAAAACAAGCAAACAACAACAAAAAAAACACCTTCAATGGCTTCTGATTGCCCATATAAAAAAGTCTCAACAATTTTAATCTGTTATACAAGGCCTTTCATGATTTCTCCACAACTTACATTTTGAATCTAAGCTTTTGCTACTTGTCATCATTCAACCTCAATTTTCTCAAAATAAGTTATGTCTTTGACTATGAGACACCATTGACTGAAGAGTCCATCATTCATTTAATATACATCTTACTCCATAGCTTAAAAGATGGCAAGTTAGGTTTTTTTTTTCATTGATTCTAAGATAACTCATGGTATTCTAGACATTAACATGTAAAAAGATAATGTGAGTGAGAATTAAGAAAAGAGTCTTCATGGCTTTCTCCATGTCTTATATTGTCTGTCTTCTGTCCCTGTCTAGAACAATTTCCTCTGCTTTATATGATCCAGGTCTACATACTCAAATCCTACCTATCTAAAAATCTATTCAAATGTTCCCACACTTAGAAATACTTGAGAACCTTTCTCTTCACTGCCATAAATGTAACCACTCCTACATGAGCTCCCCTAGAAAATTATTAGAACCACTTAGAGGCACTTGTCACTTTTTACTTTGTATTGACAGCTGTTTTTCTTTGCTATTAGACTATCTGCAAGTTGAGGGCAATGCAGCCTTTACTGAATATTTCACACCCTCTTTTTGCCATGACGACTCAAAGTTCTAAGTACAATGTCTATTGAGTATCGCACAATATATATTTGTTAAGCAAATAGCTCAAAAAAATACACACATTTAATAAACCTCAGGTTTCTAACACCTCATTTTCATCTGTCACTAATTAACCATGTGACCTTGGACAATTTACTTAACCCCGTAGGGCTGAGGTCGCAAATGGCATAATAGATGAGATAACAGGAGTTGTGAATACTCTGTATAAACTATAGACTGTAAATCAGTTCCAGATATTAGCATTGCTTCCTTCTTTGAGAAATAAGGCAGTTGAACCATATTTATTTCAAAAACAGTCTGTAAGTAGCATCCCTCAATGATATGAGCTCAGGTGCTTTTTCCTTAAGTCTGTTGGCTCGAAGTGTGAGGTGACTTACAAACCAGTTATAGAACCTGCCTCTTAGCTTCTCTTGATAGCTCATGTACTGGGGAAGCCCTGCTGTGATTATCATTCCAGACAGCTCTGCCCCACGTGGACAGGTCAAATGAGACGAGAAGTATTATGAACCATGGCTAATCAGGCTTCTAGAACTCCTGTATTCTGACACCAAAGAACCATTCTCACAAAGAAAGAGATAGGTGTTATTACGGTGATATAAATCACCCAAGAGTTTGGTTCAAAACTTTTTTTATTAGCTAAAACTTTTATTAATAAAAGTAGATTAAAAACATATTAAGAGTTCAATATTTTAAAGAATCACCCTTAGGAAATAGGCATATGGTGATTGGTGTTGGCTGTAATGATATACCATAATTAACAAGAGCACTGCAGAGTCTCGAGTCCCACATCTCTGCATTGTGATGGACTTTCCAGTTCAGTTCAATGCATTTCAGTTCAATTCACTTTGACCCAATTTCTATTTGTTTCAACTCAAGGTAGCATTATGATATTGTAGAAAGAGCATAGGCTTTATCTCAGATCTTAGAATTCATGGCTTCAACATCAACTACTCTTTGTATGACATTTGGCAACCTACCTAAACTCTTTAAACTTGGATTTCCTCACCTGAAAAAAGGGGGCAATACTAGCCATCTCATAATAGATATAAAGTTCCCAGCACAATGATCATATCAATTTCCTCTTACTCCTTCAATTCATGTCAGTTCAATTTGACTGAACTCAGTAAGCATCACCTGTTTAACAACTGCAATGCTGGAACATAACAATGAAATATGGTGGCATCATTGCAAATGTGGGCTTTGAGAAGTCTCTGCAATTCAAAAGTTTATCCCTAGGAAAATTGTGTAATTTGATTAAGTAATGAGTAAGACTGCAATGGGCAACGGTGCAGATGTATTTAGTATGGAACACAAAGTGAAAGGAAATTTGGAGATTCTATGCGTAGGAACACTTTACGGTCTTCAGAAAACTCACCAAGAGACATCGTACTGTGGCAAGTACTGGAATCTCAACCAAAATCTCCCAATTCCCATGATGGGTTCCTACTTGACAGATGTTAGAATGTCTTCTATCCACTCTGAATGTTAGTATATTCCCTCACTTAGGAATTCAATTGCTCCTAAGTATTGATTAAACTTATAGCATGTTATAAATTATTTATAACATTGAAGTAAAACCCATTGTCCAGACTTTTGATTACAGTGACACAAGGACTTTGCAAGGGCTTAAGGGTATTTGAGACAGACTATGTTATGACATTATAATGCACAGCCCCCAAATCTCAACAGCTAAACACACAAAGTTCACTAATTGTGCTTGCAAAGCCTGTTACATGCTAGATACCTCTCGGGGCAGCTGTCCTTCATGTGATGACTCAACGATCCAGGCTGCTGTTTTTCTGTCATCTCAACACACAGCCTCCAGGATTCCAACTCAAAAGGAAATGAGAAAGACTGGAGAATTGTGTAGGGTCCTTTTCTGGCTCCATTTGGGAGGAACATATGTCGGTTCAGCTTATGTTTCATTAGAATTAGTCACATAGCCCTGCCTCACTGCAAGAATCCTGGGAAATATGGACTCTCATATGTCCAGGTAGGAAAGAATGACCAGATATTGGTGCTTTATTCTAATCCAGTAGATTTATTAATATCTAATCCAGTGGGAACATCAAAAAGGAAAGCCTGATGCTTTCTCTATTAAATTTTGATGTCTTTACACTGTGCTTTCCAATAAAAATGAATAAGTCTCCTTGAATTTTAGGAAGACAGTAGTCTCCTATAGCCAGGTCATGGCCTCAAGGGAAGGTATGAGTGAGTCTAAGCATTGCAAGGGTGAACTGTACTGGATCCCCCTTGTGTCATGCTCAGTTCCACTAGGCCAGACTCGTTTTCTAGCTATTGCTGCAATAACTAGTCCCACATGGGTGTGCATTAGCTTCATGCAGATACAACTTTACTTCGGGGCTATGTCATAGATTACTCACCTCTTGCCCTGGGATTCTCTGCTGCTGTAGCATGGGAAGCCGACAGTATCCTACTCAGAAATGGGAATGATTTAAAGGATTAATAGGTAAATAATTCCCCTTTCCATGCCCCAGGTGATGGGTCTGAGATGCATTTCATAAGGTTTTTCAGAAAGTTCCATGGGATGAGCAACAGTCACAAAGTAGTGGTCTCCTTGTCTTAGCTTTTCTGCCTTTCCTATTTCATTCTACCTGTCTCTCACTTTTGTTTTCTCCTATCACAGTAGGGGGAACATGGGTTAAGACTAAGTATTATAGGGCAATTATTAAAGCTTGAAACTCCTCCATAATCCATAGCTCTTAATATGGTAGACGGGCAAAAGGCAGGAAAGTTTATTTAAGGGATTAATGAGACCCTAGAGGAGAAAAGATTAAAATGTCATTCCTTTTGAGATCCAAGATTACTAGAATGGCTGATGCATCAAGATGGCCCCATGTAAGGTTGGTCAGCAGCAGAAAACACTCAGGGTCTCTAAACTGCATTGTATCATAAAGGCAGAGGTGGGTCTTGGCTGTTGACCTGGCCCGGGGTTGAGCATAGTGTGAAGGTGAAGTTGGAAATGTAGTCTAACCTGGACTTTGTAAACATGCTTGACACAGGTTAGCTGTGCATGTGAGTATAATCCAGGCAGCTATAAAAACGGGAGCCCAGTCCTAAGGCAGCGTGGGCCCTGACAGGTGAGGGTAACCCTTGACGGAGGTGCTGCTGCCTCCTGCCTGCCCTGGTAGCCACTGTGCTGAACACCAATGTCAGAGTTGATGCATGTTGGTCATGAGTCAATGGGCAACGTTTTGTAAGACCTGTGCTGTGTACAACACAAGATTCTGCAATTCTTTCAGCCCGAGAGTCTTGAAAGTAGAGCGGGCCCTGAGAACAGAACAGGTCATGACAGCAGTAATGTCAGAGTTGCTGAGTATGAATGGTCGCTTCCTTACTCTAAGGGGGTGGGCCTAGAATTCCCACAAGTCAGTGCGCAGAACACTGAAACTCGGTTAAGGTGGAACTGATGCAGGAAGAAGAGGGACCTGTCTGTGATAGCCCAGATGGAAGCTGGCTTTGCAGAACGTGTCTTTTACGCTTTATGTAAGAAGAGCAGATGATAAGGAGGCACCATGGCTATGGACATATCATGATCCAAGTGCCATAGATTCCTCGCATGTTTCTCATCCTTCGGTCATTCAAAAATAAGAAAGTGAAGCTCTTTAGGCAAGAGTTTTGTGAGAGTTTAGATTTCTTGACTTTTGGCTACTGTGGTTTTTGTGCTGTGTTGACTTAGCTAAGCTGGAACTATGTATCCCGGAGTCTCCTTCCTTTCAAGGCTCCAGGCCATGGTTGGCTACCAGAAAACTGTACATGGAGCTGGGAAGGCATCATCAGTGAAGCAGCAGTGTTTATGTTGAAAGGTTGGTGTAGGGTCAGGAGTAGCTGCAACGCATGCACACTGTCACAGGCGCACTGGCTCACCTGGTTGGTGTGTGGCAGCAACCTAGCCCATGCTCTCCCACCTCCCCCAGGCCGCCTACTCTGGCTTCTCGGACTCCTGGGCCAGGATTCAATCTACCTCCATGGTAATGGGCTGTCTTCTCCTGCAGATCACTCGCATTCGTAAAGGTGGGGACTCGGAGGGGGCGCAATAGCCCTGTGGGCTCCACCTTGTACGTGTGGATTCCAGCCTGCCCTTGCCCACCCCCATTTCACAATCATCTTTCCTTTTTTCACTGTCCTACTTGCTGATGTCATGCCCTACAGAAACTGTTTCACCAGCAACCTGAATGTCACATGGTAAAAACCCTATGATCAGCCCATTATTGGACATCACTTCCTAGTGAGTTGACTCTCTGATCATGCCATGTCTAATACTATTACAGCCAAACACAAAGATTTGTTTCACAACTCTGGGACAGAGGTGTTTCAACCTGCTTTGGCCTGGCTTTATTTGTGTTGTATAGAATATGGGTGGGGCAAAAGAGAGATTGGGTGGGAACAGCGGTCTGTGAGAAAGTTCTTAGGGGATGTCCCCAGTGTTAAAACAGCAGCACGACTGACACCACAACATCACATCCTACAGGGAAGGAGGAAGTGAGCGAAATGAATGAGCAGGCAGGGTGGCAACCAGGGAGCACGTGCCTCAGTAAGGGGAAGCAGCAAATACCTCAAGCCAATTGTTATCAGGTGAGAAAAAAGACACTCAATAGTGCTAGGTTTAATTTTCCTGAAAAGTTGGAAATTCAAATTCTCATGCACAATTTCCCAATTTTAAATGTCTATAACAACAACAAAACCAAAAAAAACAACTAATAGTTTTTTTTTAAATCAATGTTTAAACATAGCAAATACAGTCTATAGGCCATTTTAAGCTCAGATTTAAGCATGAACTCGAGTCAAATTACCTGGGTTCAAATCCATACTTCACCACTCACTAGATATGTTACCTTGCACAAGTTACTTCTGTACCTCAGTCCTTAGCCTATAAAATGAGACTAATAGCAGCAATCTCATGGGATATCTATGAGGGGCAAATAAAATACTAATATACTTTGTTTCTAAGACACTACTGAATGTAAGATGAACCATTATTTATGTGTCCTTAAGAAAGAAAAGATGGCTGGTAATTAAGCTATGACACAATGCTTTCCTATCACTTAGAATTATTGTTTTATAATTATTGAAAGAGTTCTTTCAGGGTGGTTTTGACATAGATTTTTGTCATTTATCACCCTTGAGCACATATGTAAAGGGAATATAAGTGAAATAATTTGGTTTGATATTCTTAAAACCTCTCTATGTTATGATTCTGACAACTATGAATTAGTTTTTTACCGTTTTTTTCCACACAGTATCAACCTTGGGGCTATTAAAAGCGTAGGTGATATAGCATTTGTTAAAAGCGTGCTCCACCATTGTCTCCAGGAATTCCTTCCAAGTTGTGTACACTATAGGGAGAGTTTTCATGCTGGCACTTTCTTGATCTTACTAGAAGATGTCAAATGGACAACTTCCAGACAACAGAAAGATTTGTATTCATTTCTTAAATGGTCCTTAAGTTAAAGATTATTGGCTAAATACTCAAAAAACTTCAGTTGTTCAGTCATTTACCAAGATAAACAAACAAAAAGTCTGTGCATATACAAACACTGGAAGCTACATAGTAATTGTTGTTTGGCTGACGGTGACTGTCAAAAAATGTTATTGATGCCAGTTCGACTCCCGCATGGGATAGTGGTCTGTGCCCCCCCCCACACACACACACACAACTATTGGGTTGTTGGAAAAGTCATGACATATTTTGTTCAAAGATCATTTATTTCTATAAAGAACAAAGATCAATCAATGATATATTGCCCGTTTTGTTCGATAACCTTTTACCATCTTTGAGTGAACTTCCTAATTCTTTGTTCATAGAAGGACCTGTCTTTATTTGTGAAAAACTGAATAAGGTGCTGATTTACAGCCTCATCTGAATTGAATGTTATATCACGCAAGGAGTTTCGAAGAGAGTGAAACAAGTGGAAGTCTGACAGCGCAAGGTCAGGCGAGTATGGTGGGTGTGGCAACACATCCCTTCCGAACTCCAATGATTTTTGACAGGTGATCAAACTTGTGTGTGGTCTTGCATTGTCGTGATGGAACACAACTCCTTTACAATTAACAAGCTCTGGACGTTTCTGGATGATGGATTTGTTCAAACTGTCCAATTGGTGACAGTAGACATTTGAATTGATTGTTTGATTCCTTGGTAAGAGCTTGAAAAACACATCTTTAAAATCCCACCACACTGAGAGCATAACCTTTCTCTGATGAATGTCTGCTTTCAATGTCGTTTGAGGTGAATCATCACGTCGGGACCAAGACCGTTTGTGCACCACATTGTTGTAAACAATCCACTTCTCATCACCAGTTATCAGTCGCTTCAAAAAAGAATTGTTTTCCTCACATTTAATGAGCATATTGCAGATGTTTCTATGCGCCATCAAATGAACTTCTTTGAGTTCACGCGGAACCCAAATATCAAGCTTGCTTACATATCCCAGCTTCTTCAAGTGGTCGTGAATGCTTGAATGATGGATGTTCAATGTTTCTGCAATCTCTCGCATCATGTAACGTGGGTTTGACTCGATCAATGCCTTTATTTTGTCCTCATCAACCTTGGTGGCCTCCCTGACTGAGAAGAGTCATTGAGATCAAAATCACCAGCACAGAATTTCGTGAACCATCGTTGGTACTGATGTTCTTGTAGAGCATTGTCACTGTAAACTTTGTGCAACTTTTCACAAGCTTGACGCGCGTTCTTCCCTTTATGGAAGTAAAACAGTAAAATATGGCAAAAATGCACAGTTTGGTCTTCCATCTTCAACTTGTTGTAAAATCTCCAAAACTCAACCAAATTGCTCAATTTTTTTTTAGAATGAAGCTAGAACTGTCAGCTGTCAAATGACATAGCATTAACATAGATGTGAATGACTCTAGTACTTCCAAAAATGAACTGGTGCCATCTGTCGCAAACAGGCGCCATGACTTTTCCAACAACCTGATAGATTGAAAGCAGTGACTGGACTTAGACCTGAGCAGCACCCTCCACAACTAAGACTGAAGGACAACAAGTTGACTGGGAGAGCTGATGGGTCCTAGAAAAAACACATTGTTCCCCAGAAAAACACATCATGGCACAATAAAGTTAAAAAAAAATGTTATTGATTGTAAGACATTTTCCTATATAGTAAAATAAAAAAAGAGGGTATTAAATTTCATCCCATAGTGTTTGCAAGCTCTTAGAAGATAAAGCAATATCAACATGTTTGATAAATAAAGATAAGTAAAATCTGCATAGAGGGGAAAAAAGCTAGCATTTTTACTGAAGTCTTAAGTTTCATCATGAATTACCTGTATGGCCTTCCATAAGACATTCATCTTTTTATCTGTAAAAAAGAAAAATGTATAACCTGAGTTGAATTGCTTGCATAGGACAGTACATGGGTGAACGATGATTACCTGTAGAATGTCATGTTTATGTCAATTCAGTCCATCAGGGTCTGGGGGTTTGGTGGAGTCAAAGGTCGGGGAAGAAGGGAACACAAAGGATTCATGGATTGGGTCTCTTTGGGAAGGGTAGATTGAACCAGGAAAGTCCCTTAGAAAAGTAAAACTAAGAGACCTGTGATATTGGTTTTAGCCACAAATATAACCAGTTGAAGGTGAGAACAGATGGAAAAACTTGATCGGGAAAGAGAAAATATCAGAGGCAACGTATGCCTAAGTTGGACATTCTAGTTAGGTGGTCTCAGACAGCTGAGTCAAAAGTTATACTGTCCTAGGATGTTTGGCCACAGTGAGTCCAGGGAGAGTCGTTGATTGAGGTCTCAGGGACCGCATTTGTCCATTTCACCAGAATCCAAAAGTCCCTCCTCTGAGAGAAAAACAATGTTGCCTCCGCTTTTTGGTTCTTAATTATATCTGTTCAGTCCCTGGATGTGTCAGAACTTAGAGAATGAGGCCAGTACCAGAGAGCAATCAGGCAGAGCAAGGGCCACCCCTCTCCTAGTCCACCATCCACAATTACAAATGATTCCGCAAGCTGAACAGGGCATTGTATTTTTCATTCACGATGATTGTACAACAGCTGTATAATCGATGTTGTTGAAGATATGAGTGTTGCTCAGAGTGTAGCATAAATGTCCACAATGAGCTGCAAATGTGAATAAGAATGGCCCTGCCTGCATAGTAATTGGTATTATTATTGGAATGAATGGAAACACCACATATGGATGAATGGGTGGGGCTGTGAAGGGGTGCAGCATGAGAGACTGATGGTAGCTTTTAGTTTCTCTTATTTATGCCTGTTCTTTCAAATAACCAGCCTGAGGAGGTGGAGGAAAAGGGCTAAGAAGTGAGAATGTAGTGGGGAAGGAGTGAAACTGTTTATCCACTATTCTATAACATGCCCTTTCCTTTCCATCAGTGTCCACTCTTGTTAATTGCAACAAAGTATATCACACGTCTCCTCCATGGGGGGGAAGCTATCTGTTACAAAAGGATAGACGGATACACTCAGGTGAAGAAGGTGGGGGTCGCAGGGGAGACATAGGGAAGAGAAACACTTCAGGTTAATTGGAGCTGAGAATACAACATACTCGTCTTAAAGTGTGTGCTTCAGTTATGAGAAGGAAAGTGTTGAGATCATAATGTTTTCTGTGCAGGATTCAACACAGCATGGGTGTTTTAAAACAAGCGGTAATCATTTCTCATGGAGAATTACAAGCTCCAGCACCAGGCTCAGGACAAACTCACCGGAGACTCTTTCTTTTCATTTCCCTGAGGAGACACAACAAGACACATGATAGTTAGCGGCTGAGTCCCTTGAACCAAATGGCAGAGTTACTGACAGAGAGAGTGATACAGTTTAATTCGTTCAGTGCTTTATACATTCAGAAAGAAATGACATATTTTCTATCAGAATTCTGAAAAATAGGTGGCAAAAAATTTTGGTTTGGAAAAATCAAACTGGCTTCTTTTTTGCAAGGCAAATTGGTCAACTTTGTAATCAGGAAATAACAAAACACTGTTACAGTGATTTCTTTGGCAAAGCTGGTTACGTTATATCTTTTGGAGACAGGACCTTTTGAGCCTGATGCAAAAACAGCCTCTGTCCGATTATACAGTCCTTCAGTGTGCTTGCTCTCATTCTATATGCATCCATGTGGCATCTGATTTACTGTTAGGGCTCTGTTTAAAGATTCATTTTTACTAGAAATAATTTTCTAACGTAAAAAACAATGCACTGCATAACACCAAGTTTTAAATTCTTAGAAATAATCCAAGGAAATTAGTTACAATTACTCACACAGTTCTTCAAAATGGCAATACACGAGAAGAAAGAGGGGTCCCTCTCACCCTTTTTTTTAAAGACCATCTTTGTTTACTTCATTGCCAGTATTAAGAGATTGCATGAGCCATTTGCATAGGATAACTAACATATACCACATCATTTGCACGTCTGCAAGTACACGTGAGTAACCGTAATTACACGTGACACCAATTACTCTATTACTTTGTATTAAATTATAATGGAAAATTCCACTAGAGAATTGAAGCCTAATTGCATCTTAATTTGCATAATTTTGCATATTAATTACATCTCAGATGAATAATAAATTTCAGCAGATTTTTAATTTATGCATAGACACAAAAACAAGTGGAGAAATAATTTAGAAAAAAAAATACCAGCAACTATTACTTAGGGCATTCAACTAATTTTGCTTAGTTTAGCAAAACAAAACTTGGTTTGTTTAATATAGCATCTTTAGGCTGATTGCTGTTTATTGTACAATATGTCAGTCTTGAAACATAGGTGCAGGCATGGCTTTTCTTAATGAAAAAAGTGTTCAATTATAGCATTTTAAGTTTTGAATTTTATATTTTGATAAAACTGCTTTGGGATGACATCATTTAGTTGGGTATATCTTTAGTCGTAACATTTTTAGTAAGACCTAATTCCTGTTGCAGCTATTTTAAATGCAAGAGGTTACCAAAAAATAGAACATAAAAAATATCACGGTGAAGGAGATCCCTAATAAAATATGTCAAAGGCTTTCTGATTTTGAGTATACTGTAGTCACCCAAGACTGTTTTAGTGATTTTGCATGAACAATTGAGAGTGAGAAAGCCCATACATTGTTGTTTGGCAGGGTATTACGATTCAGAGGAATGGCTTTTAAAATTACTATTATTTTCTCATTGTTTTCTTTGTTTTTCCTTGCCTGCATGGTAAGCAGCAACAATTCCTGACTGCTAGAGGCCTTGGTATTCAATTTATTAACCGTTGCTTTGGATTTATCAAATAAACAGAAGGTTTATTTCTCTGAGATAATTAATGCATTTCAGTTCCATACCTATATCTAGGTTGACACTCATAAGAAAACACCAACTTAGGGCTCCTGAAAGACAGTATGTACCTGAAAATTCATTAAATCCACTCCTCGCCTAAACCCAAGCCCATTGCTTTGTACCTGCTGCCACTGGTAGAGGAGACAGGGGAACCCTTAGCTCTGCCTCCACGAAGCCTAATACTGTGAACATTTGCCAAATTATACAAAAGAAGAGGGTGACAACGTCCTAATAAATCAGGAAACTGTCAAGATTAATAATCTCAGCCGTCATCTGGTTTCCTATAAAAGCCCTACTGGTATCAAATATTTTCCAGTTTGTTTTGTAGCTCTGTTGGTGCAGCAACTGGACCTGTGCCAGCCTGGTACCATGCGATTTCTATGAGGCCATTCTATATCTCTTTTATTACATTAATCTGGATATCACAACTGTACTGGTTCAAAAGGCTGTAAACAACAATTCTTTACAACATATGTTCCCCTTCTCCAGTTACCAGTCACTGTTATCGTTTGCTATTTGATAGACAACACTGAGCTAAGCGTTTGGATTTGTCTTTGTTTCTTATATTTCAATATTTTCTGTTTGCATCAAAAAAAAAGTTTGCCATGTTTTAGGCAAACTAAGATCAATGGAAACATAAAGACCCGTCCATCAGTGGTTTCTTTATTACATGCATTTCTATTAGGTGCTTGACTCTGGTGTTTGGTTTCTCTTAGCCAGGCTACAGCCTTTAGAACACCTTTAAATATTTGAATGTTTAAAAGCGGAAATGCTTTAGCTATCAAAAATTGAACTGCCTCGATGATGGCACCTGTCCCTTTACTTTTTTGTTCAACCCTATTGACCAGGTTCTCATGTTAAAGAGAGGTTTGAGCTGGATGAATTCCTCAAAAGACCCAATCCTTCAAATATTTAAACAATGGCTCCCCCTTGTGGCGTTGCTTGAATACTGCGCCTTGAGAATGTGGGGAAGTAAAAAAAAAATCTTGTGATATTAAAACGGATTGCTATGAAACATACGGTATTAAGCTACTTGCAGATTGTACTTGGAGACCTTTACAGGTCTCCCAGGTTTTTCTTGCCTATTTTCAGCCAGGTACAAGTTTTAGAATTTATTGAGAAAGAACAGCCAAACAGCCTCGTGTATATTACTGGCAGTATTAGAAGAAGAAGAAAAAAAAAAGCCCACTCTCCTTTGGAATATAGTGTCCACATTTTAAGACAATTTTGAAGATGTTGATGTGGATGTTATAAAAAAAAGCAGTTTATGCTTTCATTGAAGGCTTCGGAAATGGATTTAGAACCTTACTATTCGCAATACTCTTTCCTGCGGGAACATTACAAGTGTAGAATTAAATATAAACTATGCTGGTTCTTTCAGGCGTTTTATCCTCAAAGTTCATTGGAGAGGGGGGAAAACCTTACACTTAACCAGTTGTTCAAAGATGGTCTTTCCAAGCACCTTTGATATATGCTCTCAAAGATTTATTTTGAGTCAAATTTCCCCAGGGGCCACCAGCTTACACTCTCCAAATTACTGTGCTAAAGAGCACGTTTCTGACACAGCAAGCATAAACAGCTCACAAATGCTTTCTTTTGGTGTTAAGCTATGTTCAGAGCAGCGACGGTGAAGCGGTAGCCCTTAAGTAGTTTTTTTTGCCCTAAGATCATGTTTAGTGAACAAGTCAAGTGTTGCTAGCCACAGAGACCAGACGCTGCTCTGTGGTCATATGACCGTAAGTGTCTTGCAAAGACTGAGGCCATCCGCGCAAGATGGATGAGATGTGTTTTAGGATTCTTCAAAATCCTGAGTGATTAAAATACTATCTTTCAATTCTAAATTTTAAATAATGAAAGCATTTGTATGTGTCAAGCCATTTTCAAGCCACAGTCCTTCTCATCCACCATAGGGTTTATTTACTTAGAAATTTAACATGGGAACTGAGGTCAGGATGGAAATGGGTACTTCCTGGGTGTCCTGGGGAGGGTGGTCCAAGGAGAGCTGGTTGCTAAGACACGCGATGACAAAGAGCACACGGTGCCTAACAACATGTCGCTTACTCTTCTGTTTTCAGTCCCTCCTTCCCTCCCCGCCCCTGCCCACACCAGGCTCAGCCACCAAGTACAAGTCTGTTCACTTCATTGCCAAGGCAGCACAGGGCCATTTCTACATACGTTACTGACCAGCCCCTGTTTTATGTTGAAGAACACAAGTAGTTAATTTTTAACTGTCCACCTGCAATGTAATCACATAAGAAGCTCACATAACAGAGGAAGGTTATATATTCAGGAAAGAGGGCTAGCATCAACTTAACTTCTTAGCCCGATTTCCAAAACTGAAAAGAATGACATTCTTCAAATAGTGAAAATTTTCTTAAAAATTCATGGTGGTCCTTTGCTACCCCTTTCCATCCTCATTGGGGTTGGGAGGCATCCCCTTCACCTCTCTTTGTCACACTCTTCCAGGTCTAATGTGACTCTCCCCAGGGAGTTAGTGCCCAAATAGTCACCTATGATTGCTATCCCCAGACTTTTCTTTCTGCCTTTTTGTTCGTTACAAAAATACTGAATTAAATGAAATAATGACTGTGCCAAGCTTCCCCTACAAATGCACAATTATTAGCATCTTCTGGATATGTTTTTTTAAATCATTATCAGTTGGTTTTTACAGGATATGTACCCTCAAACACTTAATCACTCCCTGTTCTCTCTCTCTCTCTCTCTCTCTCTCTCTTTCAGATTGTGTAATTCATTACCACAGGGAAAACACAAAATAAAAATCCATTTGGCTCGTCACCTTCCTTCTCTTAAGAAGAACACAGAGGCCCTTGGAAATTTGCAAAATAAATAAGGAAGTAGACGGAGCTGTAATCCAGAGGCACCATGATTTTAGATTTACAGATTCAGTATAATGTCAAGCAAAATATTTGGGACTGAAACATATTTTCCAGCTTTTTATTTTGCAAAAGCAAGGTTTTTTTTTAATAAAAATAACCATATATTCTAATCATTTAGAAAAGAAATTGAACAACAAAGGAATAGATAGAACATAAAATCTCAGAACATGAAAAGGATATCCTCTTACATTGGCTATATTTAGCTTTAGAAAACAATCACTCCACTTTTCTTATTTTTCTTTTTATGCTTTCATCAATTAGTCAGTTGAACTTCCATCTAAGGGAGCGTAAGTCCACAGGGCAGCATCTGGGACTCACCCGCCTGCCTCCTTTTTCCCCCAGGGACCTGGTCAAATATCACCTCCTCCAAAAGACTCCCCTTAGCTTCTCAGATCCAAGTGAACAATTCTGTCATCTAAGCTCTCATCATGCATTATTTTTATCATTTTACTTTGAATTTGACTGGTATTTATTTACTCCCATCTCCAGATTATAAACTCCCTTGCGGTCAGGAATTCCTATAACCTAAGCATTTTTTTTTTAAGAAGCACTCTAAATTTCAGTTGTCTAAATAAGCCTAAATCTAAAAGAAAATGATATTATTTATGTAGGAGTTATTTTTTCCTTCAAAAGACCAATAAACCCTTATAGGCACATAGAAAAAAAGGTTTTAGACATGTTAGGAGGTGGAATTGATCACATTCACACATGCTAGCAATGACAGCAAGCGCGTGAGAAGATATAAATTTCCCAAATTGTTCTCTATGTTCAACCCCCAAATCACCATATTGAGAGAGAGAAAGACAGAGAGAGATTGAGAGAGATATCAAAGGTTTCTGGAACCCTGTTCTAATTAAGACCACAACCTAGGGTTTAGGTACAGGGAGGAAATGTGTATTTTTTTTTTTCAGCTCAGTGACAGCTCAGCTTGGGCCAAGAATTGAACTGGTGACCCTGTTGCTCAGAGCTCACACTCTTGAGCAAGCTCTTAACCAACTGAGCCACTCAGCTGGCCCTTGGAAGTGTGTGTTTCTTACTGGTCTTGCTCCTGGCCAACCACTTCTATTTTCTGATTCTCTTTAGTGAATTTGATTCCTGATCGCTAGGGTTCAGAGGCCTATGGCTATCATGGGCTATGGTTCTTTAGAGTTAGAAAGCCTTTTGGAAATTCTCTGTCTCAACCTTCCAAATGTATGGAAGAGGAAACTGAGGCTCAGAAGGATAAAACCAACTCGTCTTCTGACTGCCCAGCCAGTGCTTTTCCCACTCAAACTATTAGGTTGGCAGGGGGGGAAAAAATCATATGGTAATTTGTGCTTTTTAAAAGAGAATTGTTAGAGGTAATCTCTATTTTACGTTGTATTAAGAGAGAGAAAAGGGGAGGAGAGTAAGCCACCAAACTCAGCAAGGTGAACTCTGTGGAAACCTGGTTTTCATCAGCTGGCCATAGCCTTGAGAGCCAGACCAAAGCTCTGAGGAAAATCCAGAGCTGATCCATTCTTAGCAGAAACTGGTTTTTGTTGGGTTTTTTTTTTTTTTTTGGTTTTTGATGGGGGAGGGGGCGTGAGTAAGCCGTCCACTAGCCGTTTTTTCCCTCCCATCTTCTAGATAAAAATGAGTGTTTAAAAACTGTGCTAAAATTTTCAAAAACACCTTAAAAAGATTCCATTACTTAAAGTGATTTGGATAATTGTGTTCAATGGTAGCCATTATTTAAAAATATAATTAGTTGCTGAACTCAGAGAAGGAGGGAAATTTCTGCAGGTGTTTCTCATTATTTGCTATGCATACAAAATATCTGCATAAATTACCATTATTATTCCGATGTATACTAAGAGACAATAAAACATTAGCAAGCAAAGAAGAACGCAGTTGACCCACAGACTGCGAGAGAGGCCTGGATCCACAGCAACGGTGTGCCGGCCTTCAGAGCCCTCGCTGCACATGTGCAGCCGCTTTCAGGATTGAATGAAACAATTCTGCACCTGTAACAACATTACATATGGAACGGAATTCCATCAGAAAGATACTGAAAATGGAGGAGGGAGCAGAGAGACACAGCCACAAAACAATGTAGAAAGGAGCAGTGTCTGCGCTAATTGTTTTAAAAGCTTTCTACATGCTGTAGGTGGGAATTTGGGATATGTCTTTGAGTTGAAAGCCTCCCCCCCCCCACCGCCGCAAACACACAAATAAGGGTTTTTCGGGGATTTTTTTATAAAGTATATGGAGCATTTCGCATTTTTCTTTTATGACATTTCTAGAGTTTCATGGCAATGTCATTGTCAGCACCCTCCAACAGAACTTTCTGTGACTGTGAAAATGTTCAATGTCTGCGCAATCCAATAGTAGTAGCTGCTAGCCACTTGTGGCTATTGAGCACTTAAAATGTAGCTGGTGCGACGCAGGAACTGATTTTTTTTTATTTAATTTTAATGAATTTAAAAATAACCACAGGTTAGTGGCTGCTGAATTGGACAGCACAGAACAACTTAACTTCATTGAGTTGTCCTTGTCAATAAAAATAATAACTGCATGTTTTGAGTACTAACTATATACCAGACACTGGGCTAAACAGTACCTCATTTAATTACTACAACAAATCTATGAGGTTGGTACTATTATGGTTGAGGAGACTGAGGTCCAGAGAAATTAAGTTATCTATCTTGAAGTCACCACACTAGCATATGAGGAAGTTAGGATACAATCCAGATTTTTCCCTATGGAACTCTTGTTAAGGTGACACCAAGAAGCATGCTGTGAAATTCACTGTCCTTATCCACAATGAATCAACTTCTGTAGGTATGTAACATGGTATCAAATGAGGAATGATATGGGAATGTGTCACATGGAAGATAAAGATTACCCAGTGATCAATCCATTTCTTAATATTGACAAGATGGAAGCCCAGAGAAGCTGAGTTCAAATACATTGGTAGTGGTTGGCAAGCCTAGAACCCAGGCCATTGAGATACATATGAGGTGTGATAAAAAAAATATGGTGAATGTTTAAATTTTAAAATATTTATTACAGCAAAAGACACATTGCCATTAATCCCCCTCAAAATACGCCCCCTCGCTTCAAACACACTTATCCCATCATTCTTGCCACTTTCTGAAGCAGTTCTGGAAGTCCTCTTTCATGAGTGTCTTTAGTTACGCTGTCATGGCTGCCTCGATGTCCTGAATTGATTCAAAATGTTTTCCTTTCATGTTCATTTTGACTTTGGGGAAGAGCCAGAAGTTGCACAGTGCCAGATCCGGTGAATAAGTGGAAGAGGACACACTGTCATGTTTTTATTTGGCAGAAATTGCTGTACCAGAAGCAATGTGTGACACAGAGTCCTTCCGCTGTGATCACAAAATATAGCAAGTGCTGCTGCCAAGTGCCATCCAACGAAAAGGCACAGAGCTTCAATATGGGAAGTGGCACATGAAACCTTAGTAACAGTGTGTGACAAGTTTCAACTTGTTCAGTGCAGCTAGTCAGGTGTGAGCTACGGTTGAGAGAAGAATTTAATCCACCTTATTCACCGGATCTGGCGCCGTGTGACTTCTGGCTCTTCTCTAAAGTCAAAATGATTCAGGACCATAGAGGCAGCCACGGCAGCGCAACTGAAGACACTCATGAAAGAGGGTTTCCAGAACTGCTTCAGAAAGTGGCAAAGACAATGGGAAAAGTGTGTTCAAAGCAAGGGGGAGTATTTTGAGGGGGATTAATGGCAATGTGTCTTTTACTGTAATAATTTTTTTAATTTAAATATTCACCATATTTTTTATGACACCTTGTATGTATATATTGAGTGTCCCAAACAGCATACCACATAGTAAACATTAATAAAAGGGTGAATTTGCATCCTCTGGGAAAATCAGAAGCAGCAACCAAGAAGGAAGACATAGAAGACATGCTGGGGCCTGATCATTTGCTAACAAAGAGCAAATCAAAAGTACAAACTAGGAAATGAAAGTAAATTATTGACAGTTTGATACATAATTCTGCTTTTCATTTATAAACCTTGTTTTGTATGAGTAATGGTCCAGCAATGTACCCCAACTTCTTGTAGTTCAAGAATTTACAAACCTCCTCATGCTTAAGACTCATTAAAGAAAGGAGTGATGCTAAAAGGTTGATCAAGGGAATGAAGAAGACAGAAAATCAGTTCAGCTTATTTATCACTCTCATATTGTGTTGGCTGTTAACAAAAACCTATGTGGAGTCTTGTTACTATAGCCTTTGCAATATTCTTAGAATTCATGTAATCTTCCTGGGGGGTTTTATACATCTATATATCTTTTACTAGATATGCAGATGTATAGAACCCTTTTGGACTACAGGGGTCCAGAACATAGAAGAAAATTTCTTTTCATTCCTTAACTATGTACTAGGTATTTTGCCTATCCTGGTTAGGTAAAATTACTTCACCTGAATTTCAGAGAGGTTAAGTAATTTTCCCTAAATCACATAGCTCATGAGTTAAAACACTGGGATTTGAACTCCAATCCATTGAGTTTGGAAAACTGAACTCTTTTTACTACCCTGGCCTGCTCCTCACTGCCATACAGTATGGTCTGTGATCCTGGCTTTTTATTCTGAATTTAATCCAGTCTCATTTTTGATATTCAACACAACCAGAGCTTCAAAGACATGAACAAATTCATCAGGCTTGTATAATGCCATGTCTCAAAATCTTTGCTGATTCTGTTCTTCCCAACTAAATGAGACTCCACACTCTCTAGCCCTACCTGCTGCCTCACAACATTTTCCAAATTTCTAACTTTTCACAGTAATTTTACTGCCCACCTGCTCCAACTTCCCCTTAGGAACAGAGTTAATCACCCCTCCCTTGAGCTCCCACAGCCATTCTTCCGTTTTTGTACCGATTGCACAGTATTATAGTTATTTGTTTAGGTGCCCATGTCTTCCACTCTGCTACTCAGGTGTGTCCTATCCCTGGTTCTTTCTGTATCTTCAGTAACTGAGAAAGTGCCTGCACACAGTAGGTGCTTACATATATGTTGAGTTGAACCCAGCAGTAAGTTTACACAAATCGAGCCAAATACTAATTAAACCAAGATATTCATCATTTCCACATTGACAATATTATTGAGTGAGCTAGCCATAACAATGACATTTTCATGATTATGTTTACATATTACTTTTATCGTTGTTTCTGTTGACTCTGTTTCTCCACAGGACTGTTAGCCCTTTAAAAGGAGTATCTTATTTATATCAGTATAGCACATATGTTAAGAGCACAGACTAGAGCCAGACAGTCTAACGAGTCCCAAGTTCCCCCTCCTCCTTACTAGCTTTATGATTGAATTGTACCTGGCTCTTAATTTATAAAGGTGACTGAGTGATGACTTGGATGCTACTGAAAGAAACAAGAGGCATGGCATACCACTAGGGCCACAGGAGGAAGTACCAAATTCAGTCAGGAGGCAGAAGAGGAGCAAGAGGGAAACCTAGATCAGAGCTTTTATTTGTGTTTCTGTGAGAAAGGCAAAGCAGAGCAGAATAAATAGTTTAGGATTAGCTGATTTGAATAATTCCAGTAGGTTTGGGGCTCTAGGGATGGTCTCTAGCTGCCTGGTACCCGGCCCTGTGATGATTCAGGGCATGGAGAATGCTGGCTTAGTGTGTGAGAGTTAGATAAAGGGGGTAGTTGGGAAGAAACACCTGTGATTGGTTGATTTACATATAAAAGTCAGGCTCCTGACTAAGCCTTTTGTCATCTCTGAGAATTGGCTAGCCCTTGGAGAGGCAGTCCTTCCCCAGCCAGCAGGGTTTTTAAGATGTCAAAACATTATAGAAAATGGAAAAGAAAATAAAAAAACATAACTAATACAGTGACTCTGACAAGTTGCTCAACCTTTGTCTTACTTTCCTCATCTATGAAATGGGTATAATAATTATACCATCATAGGATTGTGGTGAGTATTAAATGAATGAATACACACACACATACACACACACACACACACCATACAAAACAGTATGTGACATAGGATATATGATATACAAATTAACAATAGTATTTGTCACTATAACACCTCTCACGATGCCTTCCACAAAGTAGGGGGTTCTTGAAAAGAACTGAATGAATGAATGCATGAATTAATTAATAAGTTCACATGATTATACACCTTAATGTTAAGCAACCAGTATTTTCAATTTCTTAGAGACAGAAAATGAATCCATGGGTAAAATTGGCACTGGAGTGGAAAGACGAATCAAATCTCGAGAAGGAATAAGATTCCTAACAAGTGAAGGCTTTGCTGCCGTTTTCCTATAGTGCTTCTTTTAGTCCATCTATCTCTGTCTCAATATTTAAGGCAGGCATTTGTCTTTCAGGTTTCTTTTGGCATCACTGCAGTCATCAAATGAAACATAATTTCCCCCATCCATAACCCAGTGAAGTTTAGTTGGACTCGGTACCACTACTCTCACTCCCAATTTAAAAAAGAAAATTTGCATCTTCAGACATCAGCAGCATGATACAACCTAAGAAATAAGTGTGCATTAGGCCTCTGAATAGACTTTTCCTTTATTGTCTGTATATAGCATCTATCTAATGGAAAACGAAGCAACAGCATCCATCTCTTTCTACTGCCATTAAAATTCAATGGACTCCAATGAACTCCCTTTGTTACAAGCATCGTATCTAGTACTATGCTCTACTTCTAATGAACCTGGCATCTTAGGTGCATAAGATGTTTCAAGTACAACTGGATAACATTTCATTTGCCCCCTAAATTTCCAAAACAGAAAATAGATTCCAATGCCCTATCTGCCATCTCTTGTCAACAGTCCTAGAAAAAGGACTCATTTCTATGTATTGCAGACACCCAGAATAAAGTCTTGTTTTCTCAAATCAGCATTGTGCCACAATGAATGCAGATATTTTACTGGTATTAATACAAGAAATTTACTTCGATGAACAATAAGGCTTGGAAATGTCCATCTAATGTACCTTTCCATGCCAAAAAGCATGGCAGAAATAATGAATATTATAACATGGATATGTAACTACTCCTATTTGTAGGTGCAAGCAGCTATATTGGAAAGAGCATTGGATGGAGACTTTGGAGGGCCAGATCTGCCGATCTCTAACTACGTGACTTTGAGTAAATTATTTAAACACTCAGAGTCTTTCTTTTCTTATCAGTAAAGTGAGGACATTAAACCAGCCGTTCAAGATCTAACATTTCCTGGTTTGATGAAAGGGTTTATATGCAAACATTATGGTATTTATTACCTACAGGTCACTTTAGTAAGTCTGAATATCAATGCTATTTCACACAGACCCAATATAGAATTAAGCAGACTACAAGATGATTTCATAAATATACTCTTTATACATTTATAATCTTTTTTAATCTTTTGAGGCTATTTCCTATAACAAGAGGTCCAATTTAAAAGTGAGTTGAGTTCTAGGTCTTTATATAGCACTCATTTATACATACTTGAAATAGAAAATGTTAGCTATTTAATTAGTCAGGTTCATAATTTAGTTTGTAAACTCAGAGACCATATCTAGATTTTACATAATATTGATTACATGATCAGGGCTCATTAAAGGATAATAATTTTAAAATCACTTTTAAGTGTTAGCTTTTTCTAGCTAATTTCCTCTCCTTATGAATGCTCCATACTTTAACATATCACCCTTTTCTCCTATTTATTTATTTATTTTTGCTCTAGAAAACCAGTGAGAATTAATCTGGAAGGGTGACAAAATTAATGGAAATTTAAATGAAAGTGCAATCTTCTTGGAATTTCATTTTTGATGACATAATAATAGGCTTATATAGCACCTTTCATCTATGGACCTCTAAGCACTTTACAAACATTAGTTAATTCACACAACAATCCTGTGAGGTTGGCAATTATAATCAGCCCCATTATGTAAATCAGTAAAGTGCAACACAGGGAGGTTAAGTTCTGCAGGCAATGGAAAACCAGTGGCAGAGCCAGCTTCAGACCACAAGCTTTCATACGCTTAGCACTACACACCCAAAAAGGCTTTTGGGAAGCCCACCTTTTTGGCTGGTGGCAACAAAAAAAACCTCTTTTCCAAAGAAACAAGGTCTCAATGTGATGTCTAATTTTGCCACCTTTTCAGAGCTCTGCACTGGTTGTGAAACAACTAGAAGGGTAGGAGAACTAGACAGAGGGAAACTTGCCTGGAAATGTGAGGAAAACTGGCGCTGTCATAAATTCCCTACCAGTTTAAGGCTCCAGCCAGAAGACTATGTAATACCCATCTACTGGGTTGTCAGAAAAGTCATGACATATTTTGTCTATGTTTTTCAAAGGTCATTTATTTATATAAAGAACAAAGATCAATCAATGATATATTGCCCGTTTTGTTCGATAACCTTTTGCCATCTTTCAGTGAGCTTCATAATTCCTCATTCATAGAAAGACCTGTCTTTATTTGTGAAAAATTGAACACGGTGCTGATTAACAGCCTCATCTGAATTGTAAGTTATACCCCGCAAGGAGTTTTGAAGAGAGCGAAACAAGTGGAAGTCTGATGGCACAAGGTCAGGCGAGTATGGTGGGTGTGGCAACTCATCCCATCCAAGCTCCAATAATTTTTGACGGGTGATCAAACTTGTGTGTGGTCTCACATTGTTGCGATAGAACACAGCTCCTTTACAATTAATGAGCTCTGGACATTTCTGGATGATGGATTCGTTCAAACTGTCCAATTGCGAACAGTACACATTCGAATTGATTGTTTGGTTCCTTGGTAGGAGCTTGAAAAAACACGACACCTTTAAAATCCTACCGCACTGAGAGCATCACCTTCCTCTGATGAATGTCTGCTTTTGATGTCATTTGAGGCAAATCATCATATTGGGACCAAGACCACTTGCACACCACATTGTTGTGAACAATCCTTTTCTCATCACCAGTTATCAGTTGCTTCAATAAAGGATCATTTTCCTCACGTTTAATGAGCATATTGCAGATGTCTATACGCGCCATCAAATGAACTTCTTTGAGTTCATGCAGACCTAAATATCAAGCTTGCTTATATATCCCAGCTTCTTCAGGTGGTTGTGAACACTGAATGATGGATGTTCAATGTTTCTGCAATCTTTTGTGTCATGTAACGTGGGCTTGATTCCATCAATGCCTTTAGTTTGTCGTCAACAACCTCAGTGGGCCTTTCTGACCGAGGAGTGTCATTGAGATAAAAATCACCAGCACAGGGCCGGCCGAGTGGCGCGATGGTTAAGAACTGGCTTGGGATGCCAGAGGGCCCCGGTTCAGATCCCACATATGAGTGCCAGTGACACTGCCCTCCACAGCTAAGATGCTGAACAACAGCTCAACCTGGAGCTGGGCTGCCATGAGTCACCAGCGATTGCATAGGCTGCAGCCCCTGCTGCAGTGGGTTGCCATGGGCAACCGTGTGTAGCCAGCAGCCAGCGTGAGTGGCCAGCAGCCGCAGTGAGCAGCCGTCCAGAAGCCTGCGACTGATGTGCCTCCCCCAGGAAGAGCGCAATGATGGTGCCAACTTGGGCCAGTGAAGCAACGTCCTCCACAACTAGACTGAAGAACAAAAGGACAGCAACTTGTCTGTTCCTCTTCTCCCAATTCCCCAGCACTGTTCCCATCTCCCCAATTCCCCAATAAAAATCTTTTAAAAAATCACCAGCACAGAATTTTCTGAACCATCGTTGGCACTGACGTTCTTGTAGAGCATTGTCACCACAAACTTTATGCAACTTTTCACAATCTTGACGTGCGTTCTTCTCTTTATGGAAGTAAAACAGTAAAATATCGCAAAAATGCACAGTTTGGTCTTCCATCTTCAACTTGTTGTAAAATTTCCAAAACTCAACCAAGTCGCTCAATTTTTTTTAGAATGAAGCTAGAACTGTCAGCTGTCAAACGACATAGGAATAACATAGATGCGAATGACTCTAGTGCTTCCAAAAATGAACTAGTCGCAAACATGCATCATGCCTTTTCCAACAACCGTGTTTATCAGCAACATTTGCAGGAAAAAAAAAATTAACCCAAATACTAATGTGAACATGTTTTATAAAAGGAGAAATTCGCTACAGAGTGCTTATTGGTCGATGGGTCTTATATTAGGTGCTTTGTATATGTTACCTCATTGAAACCATGTATTGGATTGTCGGAAAAGTCATGATGTATTTTTTCTGTTATTCATTGCAAAAATGTGTCATGACTCTTCCGACAATCCAATAATAACTTAAGTGTATTAGTTACCCATTCCTGTGTAACATAGCATCCTAAAACTTAGTGATTTCAGATAACGTTTATTCTTGCTCACATATCTGTGGGTCATCTGGGGGTTGGTCATATAGGCTAGGCTTGGTATCCAGCTGGGTCAAGTGTAGATTGGCTCCATGAACCTCTCCTCCTCCTTAGGCAGTAGGATAGCTAAAGCATGCTTTTCTCATGGCAAACATACTTTAAACTATCACTGCATCGTATCTACTGATAGCCTATTGGCCTATGCAAGTTACATGGCCAAGCTCAAAGCCAAAATGTGGTGAAGTACACGCTGCCCACCATGAGGCCAGTCAAGCTGCATAGCTAAACCCAACATCCGTGAGGTAGAAAACTTTATAACTCTTATGAAGGTGGTGGAAAGGTGAAACTATTCTGAATAATAATATAACCTACTATTGTAGTTATTTTTGTTCCCATTTTGCAGACAAGAAAGTAGGCTGCAGGCAGAAAAAGCTTAGGAGTTTGAGTTTCTGCTCTGTGCTCCCACTGATGTTTCTCTTTAAGCACCATGTTAAAGGATGCTTCCCCATCCCTCAGATGATTCACTCAGAAGTGATATAGACCCGCTTTTTCCTCTTCACTGGAGACTAATGATGATTGGAATTACAGGGCCAGGGACCTCTCCATTCTGGTTATGACTTCAGCTGGGACTAAAGAGCCTTTTTTTGGTTCTCTGCCTACAGTTCCTCATGGGACCAAAAAGCACTGAGCCCTCCTCGTCTCTTCATCACTAGTGCATTTAAGCCATTAAACTATCCTGCTGCATTTCAAAGAATGATGCAGACAATTCACAGAAAGCACCCTTTAGCTTTGGGATGTATGAATTAATCATTTCAGCTAACTAGATACAGAGTTCACCTAAGGTCTCTGACCTCTTCAAGATAAATATTAAACGTATCAGACTTGCTCAGTAGAAGCGATGCAAATTACCAACAGTCCCTGGGTCAAGGATCTGAGACGAGATAAGAAGTTCAGATAAATCAGATCATGAGGTCAGACAAGAATTTTATTACTGGTGTGAATATTGCACATTGTCCATGTACAGCTGTCGACTGCCAGTACCAGCAGGGACACCAGGAAGTGTGCGATGGGCTGATTCAAATCCTATATTTTGTTGGCTGTGATATCTTTCAACTCTATTTACAGCCTGCAAAGTCATGAACATAGAAAAAGAGAAAGATCTGCGACTTCGTGAGTGTATGTCTATCGGTTTACAGGGAGCTAATAATATTTAATATCTGTGAAACTATGAAGTGGGTAGAAGCTGCACCATTCCAATGTGTGCTTTTCAAATTCCATTTTTGCAGAGTGCAAGGATTCCCTGGCAGGGCTATAGGAGCAGCTGCAGGAGAAAAGAGAGAGGCAGAGGTATACAGTGCCCTCGGCCTCCCCTTACCCTACTGGAGCAGCTGCATTTTTATCTGCTTTATCAATTGAACTCCACTATGATTACATCTGAATAAAAGCATTCTGCTACTGAAAAAGAGGTTGGAAACCATTGGTTGTGATCATGTCTATCTCTCCTAGCATATCCATTTTTCTATACCGAATAGCAGTGCTTCCCTTGAACATGGCCTTAACATTTATTTAATTTTTCGCTCTTTATGTATCAGCAAAGAATGGAATTATCTTTGCCATGTTTTGGGTTTTTTTCCCAAAACATGCCCCATTTTATTTTGATTGCTTTCATCTTTTTGTTCTCTTCTCCTTATGTTCAGCCTCAAAATTGCTATTTTACTCCTAGCCTAGGGACAGGCATGTTTGATACCATTTCAAATAAATAATCTAACTGGAGATTGGAGAGGAAAACAATGTGATCTCTCAGGTCTAGGAATGGTTGTGTTTTATTTAATTTATGCAAAGCCTTCTGTATCACACTCCCTACAGACTTTCCTTTGGAAGCCTGACCACTACCTTTCAGGATAATGGAGTTTCCTGGAGCACATGGTAAGGATCAGTGTAACCCACAGGGCTCTTACCAATCACTTCCACTTCCCAGCTCTTTTTTTCTAAGTGTCATGTCCGGATGAGCAGAGGGAGCACAGACACACGCTGGTGGCCCCCTGAAAACCAGAGCTGCTGTGTATCTATTTATATGTGCACATGGTAGGATCCCCTGGACAGGTATGGGGCACATCATTGACAATGCTGCAGCCTTCTCTTTTAACACAATATTCCAGGTCGCCCTTTTTCTTACCAAACTGAGTACTGCCTCACACTGAACTATCCCTCAGCTTCTTGAATCTCTGAACTGTGCCATCACTCTAGCAAAGAAGGAAGAACTAAATTTAATCTCCAATTATGTCAAGTAACCGCTGGTGTCTTTTTTGGCACCATCCCTAGTGGCAAGTCTCTGACCCATTCAGATAACCGCGGCTTTAGACTTCATGAAAATCTCCTTGCTGACCCTTCTTAAATTGCCTTTCTATCTGCAATTAAGTTGAAATACGATTCATGATGCTTCCTGGTCACATTTGAGGGTTGTTAAAGAAAACAAGTTGGAATGCTCATTAAGAACTATCGCTGGTATTCAAAACAGGGACTATTTTGATCCCTGTTAAATGAAGAATATCACCTTCCATGTGACACAGAGATAATCCTAGTTGAGGTCCTATTGACATTTTAAGTTCCTCCCCCAGAACCCCAATACAGATTTATGTGTACATCCTGATTCCCCAAAGTACTAGGAACTTAACAACTTGTAGCAGATGCTGTCAATGCCCCTCCCCTCCATATCTTCACCTATAGTGCTTTGTGCTTGTATCTCCTGCTAGTTCCTGAAATCTTTGTCAAAAGCCTTTCTCTAGTGACTAGATACATATCAAAAAGTATGACAGGCCGAAAACACAAATGAAATCCCTTTTGAGAACAGCCTGAATCTATAACCGTTCAAGTGGGGTGACTGAGGGACATGTGTTCTCCACCGGCATCTAGGTCCCCTTGTGGGGCAAAGCTCCAGTGGGCCACTGTGGTAGCTGACCTAGTAACACATCATTTTTCTGTATTTTTCCCTCCCGTGACTCATTTCCCAAATTTCCTACTGGTATTTTTTGGAATTACCTCCCAAATAAACTACTTGCACTCAGATCCGTGTTTTAGGATTTGCCTCGGGATTCACCCAAACTAAAATAACTACTCTGAACCTCAAGTCATTGTTAATAAAAGGGGAGAAAGATTTTTCATAATAAAATCTTTTACAGTGTACTCTTTACATATTTTTAGAGTATTTATGGTTTGATCCAACAGGAATGTATTGAGTGCCTAATTGGCACAAAGAATAGTATTAAGCACAGAAGGACAATCTCCACTCAGCTCCAGATTTGCTCCATTGATTACCTAGGATGCTGCCAGAGCCCTCTCTCTGAAACGCAAACCAACACTCTCATGTTTAAACCTGTCTGAATATTTTGCCTGTAACCTTCCTGTCAGTCATTTCAGGATACTATAACAGAATATCATAGACTGGGTGGCTTATAAAATACAGAAATTTATTTCTCATAGTTCTGGGAGTTGAAGTCTGAGATCAGGGTGCCAGCATGGTCAAGTTCTGGTGAGAGCCCTTTTCTAGGTTGCTGATAGCATTTTTCTCATTGTATTCTCACATAGTAGAGAGAGGAGGAGAGAGCTCTCTGGGGTCCCTTTCCTAAGGTCACTAATGCCATTCACGAGGGCTCCACCCTCATCACTTCCCAAAGGTCCCCCCTCCAAAAACCATCACATTGGGGGTTAGGACTTCAACATTCAACATATAAACTTGGGAGGGATGCAAACATTCAGTCCATCATACTTTCCATCCCTGGAGGATAGATTGTAATGTTAGAACTGTAAGAGTTCGTTGGGTTGTTGCAAACCAAGACCAAGGGGAAAGAGGATCAGATCCTTAGCTACACTGATGCCTGATCTCTAAGTTATGTTGCCTTTCTCTCACGAGCTTTAATTTCATCTTTGTTATTCTCAATCCCTCAGGAAGTTTGGCATATATAACAGAGTTGTATGCTGGTGTCCTAGAGAATAAGGTGAACAACTTGTGTAGGTTTACTCAGGACCTCTCCAGCTTTAGCCCACAAAGTCCCACATCCCAGGGAAACCAAAATCATTGTTCACCCTACTAAGAGAATGAAGGCAAGAAGGCTGGATCTGTGGGTAACAGTGGTAATCAGATGGTGAAAACTGATGGACATTGAGCTGGGAACACTTTTCCAACCAGAAAGTGACAGATGTAGAAAAAATGAAAGTGCTTTCCTGGGGATCCTGAGAGATACAGGACAGGTCATTAGATTTCTCCCTGCACCAGGGAAGTCAAACGGACTACTTGAATGGCAGAGAAAAATACATAACTCCGTAAGACAGGGAAACAGAGATTCTGGTGTCACCAGTTTTAATCCATTCCTATAATTGTGGTAAGCGCTGCTCAGAAACACAGTCTCACCAAGAGCATAAAACAGGGCAATCTATCTAGACAGATCTAGAAAGATCTCCCTGAGGACATGAGTCAACGGTCATGTTGAATTTGAGGTCTTCCGGGCAGATTAATTCTCTAACATCACTGACATAAAGTAGTGCCTTCTAATGAGTACAGTTTATAGTGACTCTTAGTGACTTCAAAAGAACATAGAAGCCCATATTAGAATTATTATAATTCTGATTTCAGCTACTGAAAACAATTTTTTACAGGCCTTTTCTCATCCTATGAAGCTACTCTATCTTCAAAATGTGCCAGATTTGAATCTCTCTGCTTCCTTTTCTACCCTAAGGATAACAACATTCAATAAATCAATTCTGCATAATACGTTATCTAGTTAGAGAGTTGATTCTCCCAGATGAAATCTCCCAACATGAAAGGGTTGGTGATAATGATGGATCACCTCAGCCATCGGTGTAAGGTGTTGACTATATACAATTTTGACCACATGAATCTCAAGGACTCTCCCCAGTAAAGCCAATTTCCAAAATAAACAAGAAAAAAGTTATAACCACATGTGGCACATTCCTCAAAGCCCCGCCGAACTCTGTTATCTGGACCACTTGTTGTCAATGCAGAAAAATACACCATGCAGCTTTTTCAAAGATAGAGAATAAAACTTTCTCCAGCTTGTCAATAAAGTTCAGTGTTACTGGCTTCATATTTCTGCTAATGGGTTATGCTCATGTACTTGCTATTTCTGCTTAGAAATGATACCATTGCTGCTTACTAGGTCAAATGACTACTAATAAGAGTTTCTCTACCTGAATAGAGCACCCCAAATGTGTGTTTGAAACTCATTTTAAGAATAAGGCAGTTGAAAAAACAGGATGCAATGAAGACTCTATAAGGCAGGCATTTGTTCTTCAGTAAAAATCCTCATACATTCTGAACTGATTATAAACATTATATTGTTTTTAAAAAATAATAAATTGTCAAGTCTGAAATGAGAAATAAAGACACTGAGTAAAACAAATTGAAGAACTGGGGGAGTTTCAGACAACTAGTGGGCTTATACAATGGCCATCAAACAAGGCAGGTGGATTCACAGTCAATGAGCAGAAACCTTACCTGTTCTCAATTTGTTGGCTCTGAGATTTTGATGATTCTTGGACACCATCTTTGGCTTCTTGAACTTGGACATTAGTGTTACTTCCCATCAAGCAGTGACATTATGAACATTGTTTAAAAAAGAATAACCAAAAATAAAACTTCACTTACCCCCATCAAGCCAGCCACACAGAACTGATGCCACAGGACCATAGCAATCCTTCTGCAGTTGTCAGAGTTTCGTAAACCAGCAGCCGACAGAGGTCAGACGCCAGAGCTGGAAACCTAACTCCACTGCTTGCTACTGTGTCACCTTAGGCAAGAGGCTGGAACCCTGAGATAGCACCTGTAAACATCTGTGGCCGCAGTCCAAAAGACTGTCTTCTCTCTCGTACTTCAGTTTACGTGTGTACATCTTTATGCTCAACATAACTGTGACCACCTTGAGGTGGAACGTCTCTTCCCCTCCAAGGACAGCCTTCTACAGCAGAATGCACATAGTAGGAGCTTGATGAATATCTATAAGATAAAAGACAAAATCATTGGTAGTGGGTTAAGTTATTACATCTTTCTTGATCTGTATTGCACCTATGACATGGACAAGGATGAAAATTTCTCAACTATAATCTCTTATTTCTTGAGGCTCAAAATTTTTCTGAGGCAGGATAAGGTGGCAATAAAAATTGGTGGGTATGAGTATGGCCCTTGTCACTTACTAGCTCTGTGATGTCCGGTGAGTTCCTTATCTCTGTGCTTCAGTTTCCTCATTTATAAAATAGGGGTGATAATAATGATGTCTATGTGATAGTTATTATGAGGATTAAATGAGTTAATAATAAGAAGTGCTTAGAATTGTGTTTAGTGCATAATAAGTACTTTATAACAGTCTATTAACAAATACATTTATAAAATCAGTATACATCCTAGAGTTGGTATGTAAAATCACTGTATCTTCTTCTCCTCCCCCAACATTTTATTAAATCCATGATATATCTTATAATTAATGATATCTGAAAATCAAAGAAACACAGAAGTTAAAGGAAAGTAAAAGAAGAAATACAATGAGAAAAAATGACTAAAGTTGAGAGGAAGGAGAGAGTAGAGGTGGAGAGATCCACAGATGGTAAACTCCAAACCTGGCCCATCATCTAGTCTGCTTGCTCCATCTTGAGAATGATAGTGACCTTGTGTTTTACACTTAGATAAGAGGATGAAGTAGCTAAGAACAACTGAGATTGAGTCAGGTATAGTTATGCTCTAGATTGAATGTGTGTGTCATCCCAAAATTCATATGTTGAAATCCTAACCCCCAATATGAAGATATTAGGAGGTGGGGCCTCCTGGGGGGTGATTAGGTCATGAGAGTGGAGCCCTCAGGAATGGGATTAGTGCCCTAACAAAAGAGACCCAGAGAGCTCTCTCCCCACTTTCGCTACGTGAGGGCACAGCAAGAAGGCGGCCGTGTATGAACCAGGAAGCAAACCCTCACCAGGCACTGAATCTGCCAGCACTTTCATCTGGAATTTCCAGCTCCCAGAACTGTGAGAAATAAATGCTGTTAATGAGCCACTCAGTCTATGATATTCTATCATAGCAGCCCAGACAGACTAAGACAAGTTATTTAGCTTCTGAAGACACAGAATTGGTTAAAAAGGTTTGCTCACTTTTCCCCTCACCTCCTTCTTGCTGGTGTTACGATGTTTGTCAGAGCTTGTCAGGAATGAAGGCTACGGCAGGAACAAGGAATGCGAGAAGCACTTTTCCCTAGAATCCTCAGTACAAGTATTATGGGCTTGGTGACAAGCATTGATGGAAATCCCACAAAAACTAGATGGACGAGATCAGGTACAGTTCTATTTCATAATAAAATAATTTCAACCTTAGCATAAAAATTCACATACAAAAACAAGCAACTTCTCTTTTGAAAGCTATGATGTCTTCACATTTTGTTTCAGCGTCACATTTAAAATAGTTTAGACCTGGCTTCTAAAATTATGTGCTATAGAAAACTGGTTCCATGGAATATTTGCTGTTGTTTTATTTGTATTTTTATATATTTCCTCACCCCCCCTCCCATGGAATTTTAACAGCTAATACTTTTTTTTTTAAAGAATACTTTCAAAAATGCTTTTAAAAATGCAGTGGTCACAGAAGTAAGGTAAACACTGAGTTAACCAAAATTTAACAAGTGTTTTTTTGGTGAAACTTTTCAGACCCTTTAATGTGCCAACAAGCATTGCCTATCTCCTGGAAGGAGATATTATGGGCAGTTTTTACCAAATGTATTTAGCCATATAACATTCACAGTATTTTCCCCATGGGACATTGTGACGGGTATGTTTTAGGAAAAATATATCAAAGGATTTACTTAAACAGTGTTTTACTCACATAAATATAAACAATGATGCAATGTATTTATCATGTTGTGCTTTTCCAAAATACTTTCACATATATAGTAATAATTGTCCATCACCACAGTCCATGGGAAACAGAAAACTAATTAGTATTGCCATGTTACATACAGTTTATAAAACAGTAGCCTTAGAGGTTTGAATTATTTTCTCTTCATACCACGTAGCATCCAGGACTGAGACCCCAGATTTTCAATCATATCCTCTCAGAACACCTAATTATTCAAGAAATCCATGGACCCTTGGCCACACAATCTCTCTATAGTCTTGTGCCAGTTCCCGGTTCTATTTCCTGCAATCCTAGTGAAAGGTGACCACATCTGAGGATGCATAGTACCGTGGGTCTTGGGTCCAGGGGTAAACTGAGAAGGGCTATTTCGGAAGAGACAGCAGCCAAGAGAGGCAGCATTCGTGGAGCAACTGTAAGAGAAGTTGGAGCAGGCCTTTTCAGTTGGATGGACAAGGGAGGAGTATGGGCTGGAAACAGGAGCTATGACAGCTTGTGGGTGGTTTAGAGGGGATGGAACAGGGCCCAGGCGGGCCAAGTTTCCCTTCCGTAATTTGGTGCTTGCTTGCCCGGTGGGAATATCACCACTTAGTTTCAACATCCACCAAGTGTCAAGGGGGTTTTCCTTCCGGCTTATAACTCCTTGGTGTGGAGGGCAAGAAGAACTTGGTAGGGCCAAAGAAAGAAATCATGGCGCAAACTACTTTGACTTCATTCTGTTTGGAATCTGAAAGGTAAAGAACATTCTCAACGATCATACTTGGTGCCGCTCAGGATACCAAAATAAGAAACAAGACTTGGAATTCAAATTATTATGTATGAATGATACATCTTCTCCTTGTCCAAGTCTCCAAAGCTGAAACACTGTTCCCCAGCGAAGAGCATTCTATTCACCCAAAAGTCAGTTACTCTCATGTTTTCATGTGCTACGGGGTATAACATTTTACTGTATAAATTGTCTGAGCAGCACACACTGGATTGCCACCAGCTTCCAGAGCTGTAGGAAAAGAAAATGATCACTTATATATCTTGGTGGCTTATCAGGAAACATGGAAGAATTAATGTATTTATTCTTTCTTCTGAGATTAAATGTAATTGCTTTAAAAAGATAATCATGCTATTGTTTGAATTGTATGCATTTCTTATGAAGCACTAATACATTTTCCTGGAGTCTGACAAAGTGTATGGTCTCTTATCCACATTTCCCTGTGGATAAATACTTCGTTAATTAATAAAGTATTATATGAGCACTTAGTGTCTGCATTTAACACTGCAAGGATTTCATTCAGATTATGTTAATAGATTGTTCGCATTATTTCCTGCATTAATTACAACTTCTTTCTGTGGATTCATCATAAGAGCATTGTCTCTGTGAATACAGGGGGCTTTTTGGATTATATTCTTGTTTGACTGCTAAAGTAATGCTAGCAAAATATTATTATATTGAAAACTACTCTCTAGGACTTGGATCAAAAGATGGAAACAGAGATTCAATTATTTCAAAATCTTAGAGGCGACACAATTAGTGAGAGTCTGCCCTAGTTGAATGAAAATGAAGCAATTTGGGAATTTCTTTGGAACTTACACTATCTTAGGAACAAATTCATGAAATTGGTATTCCACATCATGATACCTTAGGCATAATTATGAGAAAAAAAATT
>NW_017731845.1:1192591-1195039 GCF_001890085.2 Hipposideros armiger
AATAGTTTCAGGGAAATGAAGGTTGCTGCCAGGCCAAAACAGCTCAGAGGTCTATTTGCAAAAGAATTAGCTATGTGCTTAGAATACAGGTGAGAGGAACATACGGGGCAAACATTATTATCTTGGAACACAAACATATCCTGGAACATAAACTGTTTTCCACAGAAATGTAATTTTATTTTTAATAAATTAAGCTTTACACAATACAGTTTCTGCTGTCATGATTTCATGCAAAAATATAAATGATTTTAAATTAACTAGTTTGAATTCAGAATTTACAAAGGCCCAGATTTGTAAATTTGGCACGTTCTAGATGACAATGTGATAAAACATTAACAGTTGATGTTTTATCTAATTGTATTTGTTTATAAAAAAAATTAGGTTATTTTCATTTTATTTCTTAAATAGTCCCATGAAGAATAACTCCTGAAATTTAGAGGCATATTTTATTTCCTCCCGTTTTATGTCCACGCACACTGTCCTCACCTCTTGAGTCCCTCTGTTCCAATCCCTTCAAAGATGTGCTCAGCTCTATATGCCTCTCTTTCATTCATGATCACCTCCCGTCCTTTGTCTAGACTCCTCTCATATCTAAGGTAGTAGATCTAGCAAATAAAAATACAGAGCAGCCAGTTCACCAGTCAACTTTGAATTTCTGATAATAAGAATTCTTTAGTACGTGTATGTCCTGTGCAATAGTTGAGACATATTTATACTGAAAATTTCTTTGTTGTTTATCTGAATGTCAAAGCTGAGTGTTTTGTCTTTTACCCAACAACCCTACTCAAATCCCCAGGTTACGATCTTTTCTCCCCAACCTCTCCGACCTCCTCTCACAGAAAATAGCTCTATTTGAAAAGCCATCTTAGTAAACATGACAGAACCTTCAAAGAAAGGCACCACTATTTGAATGCCCCCAAATCTCTGATGAATTTCTCAACCGCGTTCTTAGGCCCTGAGCTGTCTGAGAAACAGGAAACAACCTCCAGAGGCACGCATCTAACAGCTTCAGGATTCCATATTTAGGGTAGAAAGAAAGAGCCAAGATGAAGAGTTAATTTTACGTTAGAAGATAGTGTGTGTCACACAAGAAAAAAAAACTGAACGGTTTATAATAACCAGACATTCTGAATTCATGAAATAAAGTGAAAACCATTTCACAGTGCAGTTGAAATGAAAGAAGAGTTTTGGGTTTTTTTCAACCTGATAGCACTAGAGTTAGGGAAGTCGGCTTATTCCTTGAATAGTTCTCTCTAGAAATCATCCATTTGGAATATGAAGACCCTTGTTATGACGAGAGGTGTGGCTGGGGAGGCAAAGGCCATTGAACTTGGCAGTTGTGCTTTGTCAAGCATTTAATGTAGTTGAAGCAAAGGTGGAGTAGCAAGGATTGTTCCCATAGGAAAAAAGATTTGAACTTATAGGCCAGGCTTTATACATAAGAGTGCAAAGGCAAGAAAAGTAGAGTCTTTTATTTCAAGGCAAAATAAGAGCTGTGTAGGATATGGTCCTTCTGGTTCAATGAAGTCTCCAAGATGCTTTTAAATTGAACATGTTTCTGAGCATTGCAAGGGTATTTCATAAATGGTTTTTCTTAAGTTGTTGCTTATTAAATCAAATCTGAATCTGGCAAAGTAACAGCACGGGCCAGGGGAAAGCCAGCAGATGATGCATTAATGCAGCCTTGAAAATAATTTTCAAGTCTTACTCAGCAACAAAATTTGGTTACGTTCCCCTTCATATGGAATGATTTCATTCCTTTGTTTTCCTAATCAGTCCATCTTCTACAATAGCCATTTACATGAAGCATTAAGTTTATCAAAAAGGTATTCCTTATTATAATTAATTCTAAGGGATAGAAGAAGACTACCTTCTTTAGCAAACACATTGAGGAACTCTGACATTCAAACGTATTTATATGAAAGAAATTGTATTTACACAGAAAAAAATGGAATATATTAAGGAAGATCTGTGTTTAAAACCCAGCTCCATCATTTACTAGCTTTGTGACTTTGGATAGATCATTAACCTCTCTGAGTCTCTTTAATTGTAACATGCAACAATAATGTCTTGCATAGATGGCAGTTGTAAGAATTTAAAATAATATGTGCAAAGTGTTTCACACATAATAATACCTGCCATTTAATGAGGTCTCTTAAGATACCCTGAGGCTCATAAAAGAGAATTGGTAAGACATCTTGGATGACAATTGTCAAAATGTGTTGGGAACACATTAATCCTTGCAGATGGGTTTTATAAAAGGACTCGACCAACAAGTAAGTTTGGGTAATGTATTCTATGGGCATGTATTAGAAATTGGCAAACTCATTATTTTTTAAAGACTCTGAAAAAACTTGCAACTAAGAAACTTAATTCAGTTTATTTAACATTGAGTTTTCCCAGCTTAAGAACCTAGTAACTTTTACGTGGCATCAACAGGAATTTTAG
>NW_017731845.1:1196054-1212253 GCF_001890085.2 Hipposideros armiger
CAGGGCCTTCTGGGGTCCCAAGCCAGCTCTTAACCAATGCGCCACTCCGCCAGCCCTTAACTTCAGTTTTAATCCATGAAAAGAAATTTGGAGGATATGGCTGTCATTTTTTTATAAATTATATACACATTCATTTCTTACTGAAGAACTTTTCTTGTGCAACTTTTAAGTTTAAAATGTTGCTGTCTGACCTGATCCATTCTTTGAAGGAACCAAGAAAAGGCCCTGATCATTTGCTTTGTGAATAAAACATGCTACTTTCCTAGCATCTGTGCGTGTAGATCCTGGATTGCCTGCACTCACACCCTTTGTGCCTCACTCCTCAGCTCATCCTCACAAATCGCATCGGCTTCTGCCCTCACTGCTCTCTCCACCTAGGCCACCCCTTCACCATCCCAACATCAATAGAATACACGCTTTCCTTTGCTTGGTCCTCAAACTTAATCTTTTCCCCAACTATGTTTCCCATTTCCATGAGCACTTGTCTATAAACAGCATTTTTATAAACAGTGGTACAGAATGTTGATAAACCAGGCTATTTGCCTGGGTTTGACATTCCAGTATCTGCTTGACTCCCCTGCTTCCTAGGGCCCCAACAGAAAGGTCCTCTCACCTGATCTATCCCAACTTTAAAAGTTAGATCCACATATTTTTAATAACCCAGAAGCAAATTGTTGTTAACCAGAGAATCAAGGCTGGTTAGTAATATATATATATAACACAGCAGCTCTGATTGTTATATGGATGGTAAATTAGAGATGACTTGGTGTTTAAGTCAAAGACTTACCTATTACCAGATTGATAATACAGTCTTACTCATGTACTGTTTTGGATCTTTGGAAGAAGCAGTCTACTGGTAATAATCCAGCAGCTGCCAGTTTGCTCCCATCGAGCCTTTTTGAGCATTTCATACCTGGCCATCATGCAATGAGCCCCGAGATCAACAGCTCTGATCCCACAGGCCTTGTAGAAAGTGCCAGTTGTGAGATGCAGCCAGAGCATTCATCTCATAATCTCAGTTCCTAGAACACCGAGCCATCCAACAGCCTGCTGGGTTGGCAGGGGCTGCCTCGCTGAGGTCCAAGACCAGGGCCATGGCAGGGAAGGGGCTGAGGTGTTTTGGCACCATGGATGGAGAATGGTTTCTCAGCACCTGCCCACAGTATGCTTGCTTCCAGGTGCTATGACAAACACCTTGGCTTTTTTATGACTCTCTAAAATTATTCCTCAGCCCAACATAAGACTATAAACAAAGAGGAATATGGATGGACTCCCTGAACACTGAAATGTAAGACCCCTATTAGAGCAGAATGCAATATACCTACTCATAATCAATCTTTGGTTGTGTTTTTCATGTTGTTGATTTCGTGCATATAAAAGCTCGTTGTAATAAAATTCAGTGTGGGTTTTCCATCAAGTTTCAACTTCCCTGAGCAGGAGGCTTTTGAACGAAAAGTCTAATGATAAGAGCTAACATGCACAGCCCTTTTTCAATACAAGCACTGTGCTAACTATTTCACATTTATTGATCATCTTAATCCTCACAACAACCCTATGAAGTAGATGCTATTATTATTCCCTTTTGAGAGATGAAAAGTGATAGTAGCTGAATATGGGGACTGAAGCGTTGTGGTTTATGGTGATCATTACAGAACCAATGGCCCTATTTCTATGCGGAGGCAGTAGGTGAGCATAAAAAAAGGACTGAGGTTGATAGGAGATCATTGACATCTTCTCTGCCTGAATGAAAACTGAAGGAAAGTCATGCTACTCACATTTGGCCTCAGTTTCCCTATCTGTAAGATGAATGTGTGCTCACTTGTCCCCACAGTATTTAAAAATATATTTAAAAACATCAAGGAAATCCATGACAGTCATTGCAAATAACATGGGAGCCACTATTCATAAGTAACTTAAAGCTATGGAAATGGAAGAGCCAGTTTCAGCCGTAATTGCCCAGCTCCTTGTGCTGCACCGTGTCTCTTGTACCTAGAATTAGGAAATGACTTAGAGTGCTTTCTCTGGGACAATTCAGAGGACAGGACTCTGAGAAAACTCTAAAGGAGGGAGGCAGTCATATTTCAGTTATTTTTCTAGTTGGGGCCAAATATTAGGTTGAACTAAATGAAACTGTCTGTATTCAACCACCTTCGACTTAGAAAATGATAATTTTATGTGACCAATGTAATATAAAGCCCTGCTTTATGAAATTATCATAAATCCATGCTTGTTTGATTAGGTTCACTCTGCAAAACGTATAGGCTAAAATACCTAGCCCAAACCAACTAACCCACATCAAACTTATAGCAACTTTGAATACATGATGGAGAGATGGGTATGCAAACTCTAATCACTCCTGTGGAAATTTGAGTCCGTCTGTGAGAGCACAGTTAACATAGGTGATATAGCTGGAAACCTCAGATTTTTGTCCTCATGCTCAGTGTTCTAAGAAAACTTGACACAACCATGCTCAACCTTTCCAGCAGGAAACTGTAAATACAAATCTGCTAGACCTCTTGCAAAACAAACAAAACAAGACAATAATAAAAACTCTCTTCCTAGGATTTTGTTTTTGGTTTTGGTTTTTTTAGAAAGACAATGAGGTAATGTAATGGAACTCCATAATACACTCTACGACTCCCATTGTAGTCTGTGAGATATCCCTACAAAACGGATTTGGAATCCCTCCAGTTCATGCTGTCAGTTTGGACTAAGACAGGCAGTACAAATGGGCAGGCCATTTTTTTGATAATGAAATCTAGAAATTCGTTTGGAAGACCCTGAGCAATGTCGCTGGTGCTGTCTGATGCCGCAGTGCTATCAGCATGAAGTAGAACAGCCCTGCTTTAAAATGCCTGGCAAAAGAGGCGCATATCTCTGCATCTCAAGAGCATGAGCAATAAACATCATCTTACTATAAATTCCATTTTTTATAGCAGAGTTTAATAATACATAAGCATGCATTTCTTATGGCCACTCCAATGAATTTCCAGAAGACTTTTAATCCTAAATTATAAAACAAGATATAGTTATATTTTCAACATTGTCATGTGTGTGGTATACATGTACTAAAAGATACAGACACATAAAGAGAAAATACAAATTATGAATTTTGGGAGAATCATCAGTCTATCCACAACCATTTTCGATGTCTCTGGAGAGATCAAAAGTGTCACTGCACATATTCAGAAAGTAAGAAAAGGACAAAAGCATATCAATGTTGTATCTTCCTGGGGATTTCATTATTTACAGCACATGAATTGTGCAGGGGAGTGCAAAGGAATGGTTTCTTAACATTTCTGCAAAAAAATCCCTTAGCAATTGAAAATTAGTGTGAAGGCTGACTCTGGAAAATACCATTTATGTGAGAGTACATGTACACCTTCACATCATACACTCACATGCACACATAATGTGCACAAATGCACACATACACAAAGTATATGCACAGATAGAATGTGATGACAAAGACAGTCTTCCTGCAGTTAAGACATAAGTTCCTAAACTGGGAACTTCATTTTTTAATCTATGAAGTCGTTCAACCTCACACTTAGACCACAGATGGGAAATTATGGTCAGGAGGCCCACCTGTAAGTTCTTCAGTTTGTTGTGATTAAATTACCCTGCCATGCAGTTGGGTGAAAAGTGTTTACTCTTCCATCACTTGAATTGTTGAGAGTTCTACAACTTCTGCTTGTCTTTCTTTTTCTAGTTCCTTCTCTTCTTTACAATGTTATCCTAGATTTTTAATCCATCTTATTTTTAGATGTTAGATACTATCTCTCCCCAAACCCCACTACACACACACAACGTGGGTGGGCCTCTAATTGCATGAGGCCATTAGAATAGTAGCATACCTATCTCTAGGGCCCATTCTTCAGAAATTGATTTCACAAAATAACCTCTAAGGGATGTGCCAACCCTGTTGTGAGGTAATTTGAGTTTTGCTTGTGCTCACTTCGTGTGGAAGATGATGATACTTGTTGACCTAATATTAATTCTTCAATTCCTTCTTCCTCATTCAGGGTGGCAATGCCCCCAGCTAAAAATAGCCTACTGCAGCTAGAGATGGCCATGGAACATAATTCCAGCCAATGAAAATGGACTAGGCTTTCTGGGCATGTTTAGATTTCTTAGTACAGGTACTATTCCCTCCTGTTTGACCTTTCTTCCTACAATGGAAGAGAGATGAAGGTGTGGCCGGCAAACATGAATACAAAAGGATGTTGGGGCTCAGAAATACAAAATGTCTGGGTTTTGATATTATTGCTAAGCAGCTGGAAGAGACTTGGACTCACTACCTCTATGCTTTCTACTATTTGATCAAAGTAAATCTTATATGCTTAAGTGACTATAGTTATGTTTTCTGTTATTTGCAGCTGACCGCTTCCTCAACTGGCACACAGTATTAGGGTTATCCAGAGTAATAGGACCAATAGAGTTTTATTATAAGGAATTGGCATACATGATTATGGAAGAGAGAAGTCCCACAATCAGCCACCTGCAACCTGGAGACGCAAAGGAGCTGATGGTGCAAGTTCCAGTCTGAATCCAAAGGCCTCAGGATCCGGAGAGCCTATAGTGTAAGTCCTAATTCAAGGGCAGAAGAAGGCCAATGTTCCAGCTCATGCAGCCTAATAGAGAAGGTAAATTCTCCCTTCCTCTGCAATTTTGTGCTAATCAGTCTCTCAGTGGATTGGATGATGCCTACTTACATTTGGGAAGATGATCTGCTTTACTCAGTCTACTGATTCAACTGCTAATCTTGTCCAGAAACACTTTCATAGACACACCCAGAAACAATCTTTAACTGAATACCTGGGCAACCTGTGACCCGCTCAAGTTGACACATAAAATTAACCATCACAAGTACCTTACTTTGCACTAATATCAATAAGGAAACAGAAGCTTTGAAAAACACTATATACAAACTACACTTCATAGTTATTTAGAGAACATTCCGCCTAACAACAGCAGAGTACACACTCTTCTTAGGCACACATGAAATATTCTCCAGGACAGACATATGCTAGGCCATTAAACAAGCCTCAGTGAATTTAAAAGGATTTAAGTTATATAAAATAAGTTCTCTTATTACAATGTAGTGAAATTGGAAATTAGTAACAAATAAATTTGAGAATTTCACAAACATATGGAAATTAAACAAGGCACTACGAAATATTCAATGAGTCAAAGAAGAAATCACAAGGTCAAGTAGAAAACACCTTATGATGAATAAATAAAAACAAGACACAACATACCAAAATTTATGAAATGCAGCTAATGTAGTGCTTAGAGGAAATCTTATAGCTAAAAACCCCTACATTTAAAAAAAGAAAAACCTCAAATCAGCAACCCAACTTTCTGTCTTCAGACACTGAAAAAAGAGAAAATTAATTCTATATCAAGCAAAGGAAAGGTGATAGTATGGATTAGGGTAACAATTAATGACATAGAGGATAGGGTGACAACAGACAAAGTCAACAAAATCAAAATCTGGTTATTTGAAAAGGTCAGCCAAATTGACAAACTTTAGCTAGATGACCAAGAAAAAAAGAAGACTCAAATTACTAAAAGCAGACATAAAAGATGGGACATTACACCAACCTTACAAAAATAAGAAGGATTATAGAAGAATACTATATACAACAAAATTAGATAGCTTAGACGGAATGGAAAATTTTCTAGAAAGAAAATAAAACGAAACTAACTGAAGAAGAACTAGAAAATCTGACTTGATATATAGCAAGTAAAAGACTGAATTAGTAATCAAAAAACTTAACACAAGAAAACCACAAGATTAGACAGATGGCTTCACTGGTGAATTCCAACAAACACTTAATAAAGAATTAATACCAATTACTCATAAATTCTTCCAAAAAATAAAAGATGCGAGAACACATCCCAGATACTAAAACCAGAGAAAAACATCACAAGAAAACTGAAGACCAGTATCTCTTGTAAATATAGATACAAAACTTCTCAAAAAATACTAATGAGTCAAACTCATAAATACATAAAACAGATTATATACCATGACAAAATGGGATTTATCTCAGGAACACAAGCTTTTTTAACGTCAAAAATCAATTAATGTAATATACCAAGTCAACAGAATAAAGGACAAAACCACATGATCATCTCAATAGATGCAGGAAAAGCATTTGATAAAATTCATCACTCTTTCATGTTAAAAACACACAACAAAGTAGAAATAGAAGGAAACTTCCTCAACATGATAAAGGGTTCCTATGAAACACTCAGTTTACATCGTACTTAATACTGAATGCTTAATATTGAAATACCAACTGCTTTCCCCTCTAAGATCAAGAACCATTTCTAGCCACTTCTTTTCAATACTGTGCTCGGGTAATTAGGCAAGAAAATGAAATAAAATACATCCCAGATTGAAAAAGAGGTATTACCATCTCTATTTGCTGATGACATGATTGTGTATATAGAAAATTCTAAGCAATTCACAGAAGATTATATATATATATATATATATATATATATATATATTAGGACTAATGAGTTACACAGATTGCAGCATATAATATCAATATACAAAAATCAATTGTATTTCTATACAATAGCAACAAGAAAGCACAAAAATGAAATTAAAAAAACAATTTAAAACAGCACAAAAATAATAAAATAATTAAGAATAAATTTAACAAAAAAAGTGTAAGAATTATACTCTGAAAACTATAAAACATCATTGAAAGAAATTAAAGAAAACCTAAATAAATGTAAAGACATCCCACAATCAAGGATCCAAAGTCTTAATATTAAGATGACAATGTTCCCCAAGATTAACCTACAGATTCAACACAGTTACCTCAAAATGCCAGCTAACTTCTTTGTAGAAACTGACAAGCTGTTGCTAAAATTCATATGGAAGTTCAAAGAACCTAGAATAGACAAAACAATCTTGCAAAAGAACAAATTTGGAGGACTCACACTACCTGATTTTAAAGTTTACTACTGACCTATAGTAATCAAGACTGTGGCAAGAAAATTCAATGTGGTAAAAATATTCTTTTCAACAAATGATACTGGGACAACAGGATATCCACGTGCAAAAATTGAAGTTGGACTCTAACTCACATCATTTAAATATTTAACTCAAAATGAATCAAAGACCTAAATGTAAGAGCTAAAAGTATAAAACTTGTAGAAGAAAACAGGCATAAATCTTCATGACCCTGAATTAGGCAATAGTTACTTGGGTATAACACAAAATGCACACAACAAAATTGATAAAATGTACATCATCAAAATGAAAATTTTCTGTGCTTTAAAATATACCATCAAGAAAGTAAAAAAGAGAACCTACACAATGCGAGAATACTTTTTGCAATTTTTATATCTACTAACAACGAGATACCACTTCCCACCCACTACAATGGCTATAATAAGAAAAGGAGATAATAACACTCATGGGTAAGGGTGTGGAGAAATTGGAACTCTCACACACGATAATGTAATGAATGTAAAATAGTGCAGTCTTTGGAAATCTGTCCGGCAGAACCCGAAATGGTTAAACATGGAATTACCATACGGGCCAGCAACTGCACTTCTAGGTATACACCAAACAGAAATAAAAAACATAGGTTCACACAAAAACTTGTACATACATGTTTATAGCAGCACTATTTACAATAGTCAAAAGGTGGAAACCTCAAATTCCATCATATGATGGGATGGAGCAACAAAATTAGTGCATCCAAACAACGCAATATTATTTGACAATAAAAAGAAATGAAATGCTGATACCTGCAAGTGAGTGAATCCTGAAAACTTTGTGCCAAGTGAAAGAAACCAATCACAAAGGATGACATATTGTGTGACTCAATTTACATGAGATGTCCAGAATAGGCAAATGTATAGAAACAGAAAGTAGATTAGTGGTTTTCTAGGGCTGTAGGGGATGAGGTGGCTGAAGATTAAAGATGACAGATGATACATAAGGGGTGTGGGGTTTCTTTTAAGGGTGATGAAAATATGTTAAAGTTGATTGTGGTGAAATTACAACTGTGAGCGTCGTAAAAGTCATTGAATAACACACTTAAATGAGTGAATTGTATGGTATGGTATCAATAAAGCAGTTTAAAATAGAAGAATAGCTAAATGTCAGGTTCTTTGTAAAATGAGAAAAGTAGGAACACATATACAAATATGTAAATCACTATATTTTCTCTGTTCAATACAGTAGTCACTAGCCACATGTGCCTATGTAAATTCACATTTTTGTTAATTAAAATTAAGTACAACTAAAAAGTCAATCCTTTACTTGCAGATACATCATTTCAATTTTTCAATATCTACACGTGGCTCCATATTGAACAGCATGTATATAGCACATATCCATCACCTCAGAAAAGTCTATTGGACAAAATTCATATCTATAATTTGTATATTATGTTTATTTTTGTACTTGCCAAATGCCTTATCTACTTAAAGACAGTTCCTTGTTTTGAAATATTTGTCCTTCCTGATTTTAAGTGTTTTTTCTAACAATAGATATTATTTTTGGGAAAAAAAGGGGGTTGCTAATCTATATTGACCTTCTGTTCCCATCTCCAATCTCCTCATCAAAAAGTCTAGAATCACTCATTTTTAATGTTTTCAACAGCACCTCAGTTTGAAAGTTTATGCAGAAATAAATAGTTTGTAAAACTGAAGGCAGAAAAAGATGAAAGTCTTGGCATATTAAGATCTATCCTATTAGTATGAAAATACTGGGTATTAATTTAGAAACAAAGTTGTTTTTGACAATGAAGTGCTAATATTTCAACTCGTGATGGGGAAATGTAGTTGATTAAATCAAAGGCATTCAAAAAGGAGGGTTATTTCAGTTGCTGTGTCACTCAAGAATAAAAAGAAAAGGGTAAAAGGAAATACTCTATTGGCATGTGTTGTCTTCTGAGTTTGCTTTTCCATTGTCATCAGCGTGTGCGTTCGATTTATTTTATGTCACCCTGGTGAACAATACCACAATATGTCAAGACCATTAGAATTCAACTACAAAGGAGCTAAGAAGAGAGTTTCTGGTTTTCATGTCTATCAGCATCTTCTGCTTAGATTTGGAGGCCTTAAAATTAACTCAAGCAATATAAAAAAAATATATCAGACACAATGCAGAACAGACAATCTCACAAAAGACTTCCTTTATGGCTCATCAGAGTAAATCTCTTGTCAAAATACTCCCTGCGCTAAGTAAAGGTTATCTATTCATATGAACACCTGATTTATAAAATCAATCAGGGCACAATAAGAAAGATGCCTGCTTTTTGCATGCATTCAAGTTGTTGCTTCCATTTACTTAACTTCCTAAAAATATATTTCATTTTTTCAGTCTGCTCTGCATAACTCATTAACATCATAATCGCCAGCAATAATTGCTTGAAGTGAGTAAAGAAAATCACGAAAGATGAAGAGTTGAATTACCACTTAATGAAAGAAGAAAAAAAGAAGACAATTTAAATCAACAGTCTACGATACTGCCACCACTCCCTTCCCTGAGAAAATGTATAGTAATTGTGTTTCTCGGAGCTTGTGGTGTTTATAAATGAGAATTCTCAGACAGTGAGTTCTCAGAATGATTCTAAAGGCTTAATTGATGATATGAATCAGATGAACTCAAGAATATTTGCTCAGCAATCTAAAGATGCATTTTAGATACAAGTTGCAAAATAATGCTATTTAGAATATTTCAAAATTATCTCTATGGTAATTAGAAGCCCTGACCAAAAGGAAATGTTTCCTCTTGGTCTTCAAAACGTGTGGAATCTATCAAGGATATGTTTCACGTATTGGGGGACTTGATGAGTATCCTTAACTCTGTGCTTCTCAACTAGAGTTGAGTTAGACTCCCAAGAAACATTTGGCAACGTCTGGAGAAATTTGTCACAACTTACAGGATGCTACTGGCACCCAGGACAACTTCCTACAACACAGAATCATTTGGCTCAGAACATCAATAGAACTGAAGTTGAGGAATCCTGATTTATACCAACAAAGGGGTCTAAAAAATTATCATAAAAGGTAGCAAATAAAATAAAGGGATGATGTCTCTCAATAACAAAAGAAGTCTGACCAAAGCTAAAAATATTAACGCAATATTTTACAAAACAGTCATTTATTTTACAGATAAGTAAGCAAGTGGGAGCTAGGAAAATGGGAGAGGAAGGGTAATGACATGTTATTCCAGCTGCCCTTCCTGGCCAAACCAAGTCATGGTGATTTAGGTCTGATGAGTGTCAGATAATCAGCAAGCAGGCTCTAACTGTAGTAAAATGTAATTATGATTTATCATCTTTATAGTTATTTCTTGAATCTGTAAACATATGAGTTATTATGAAAAACAGATTAAGTGGGTTGACAAGTTCAGCCAAGAACACGTGTGAGAGGATATTAAAGTGGAACTTTGGCAGATGCCTTAGAACAGTGGTTCTCAAACATGAGCATACATCAGAATCACCTGAAGGGTATGTTAAAACACAGACTTCTGAGCTCCACCCTGGAATTTCTGATCCAGTAGGTCTGGGGTGGGCTCTGAGAACTGGCACTTCTAATACGTTCCACAGTGATGCCCATAATGCTGGTTTGGAACCACTATTTGAGAACCACTGCCCTGATGGAGCCTGCATCCAAAAATGAAGTGCATGACAACTATGACCAAAATTTTTTTAGAGGAATTGGCTAAAGCTTCTCCCACACAACAAGGCCATAAAGGAATAGAAATCTAGAAATAAGGGAAGTACATGGAGAGGTTTTTGGGGGGCAGTCTGAAATATGTGCTCATGGGTGGTGGTTGGGGGAGGCTAGAGAACGCAGGCACCTCCCATCCTAACTAGGGAAAAGAGCTTTAACCAGTTAGATATGTTCCTTATAGTTTGTAAACATGGAGTGAACTCATATTTCTCTCTCACCTGAGAAATCTAAACAGCAAGAGAGACTGGTTGGCTAGCTGATCTAATGGCAGGGCAGATGGGAAGTGGGTCCTGTGTTGGAATTAGCCTGCACTGCTGGAGTTTGTCAGGGAAAACAACGTATGTCTCCCCCATGTGTAGATCATGCATGGGTTGTGTTCAAGGGGCTCTACATGGGTCTTCTTCAATTATGTCCAAGAGGGCAGCTTCTAGGAGGTAAGTAGAAAAGGCTGGAGGGGTTGCTGGATTTGTAGGAGCTGGGAGGGAGCACGATACCAGCCATGATAGAGATACATTTTTCCTCATCGAGTTGATGACAGCTGGAAAAATTTCTCCCAAAACAAAGGGCATGAGATATCACCAACAACCCAGTTTAAGTGCCTCCAGAAAGTTCAGTTTTAAATGCTTGACAAATCTCAAGAGCAATGAAGTTAGCTACATAGAAGCCTACCTGTTAAGTGGGAACTTTTCCCCTTAGTGTGCCTCTCTCTCTCACGCCAGCTCTGAAAGTGTCAGAAGCAAGGTTTGCCAGATGATGGGAGAATGAATACAACATGGAAAAGATGCCAACTGCCCCCTCATCCCTGAGTCCGGCTTTCCTATCTGCAGGAGGTTGGAGCAACAAGAAAAGGAGATATTTTTAATTACATGTGAGATTGGACTTCTAAATTACTAAACTGAGGGTGTATTTGTAATTTCAACTGACTGAAGAATTGTTGATTTTACTGGAGAGGGACCGGAAGTCAAGGGCCTGCCTGAGATTCGATGCAGAGGTAGCAGAAGAATTTACCCAACAGTGGAGACTGAAGAGGAGAACTGAAAGCTAAAATTCAAGTTGCTCTTGCTTTGTCCTGCCTCCGTAAGTGATGTGTCTTCAGTAATGGTTATACACTCAGTATCTATCATACCTTACTAAGTCTGTGGATGAGTTTCCTGCCACACAAATCCATGTCTGACCCATTCTCCCCATTTCTCCCCAGCTTCTTCCTTTGATAGAAGAGATCAAGGATTATTTTGATAAAAGGCTGTTTGAATTCAGAAACACCATGTTTCCATTCCAGGACTGATAAGTAGCTCAATGAATTTACCAAGAGTCTGAAGTCCTTCAATAACCCTAATACTTGGACAAGCAATTGAGTAAACCACTTATGGATTCCGTTTTAATTTATGTAGACAATTACAAAGCGAGAGTGAAAGAATAAGTGAGAATCCCAATGGAGACATGTTACCGACTGGATTTGCCTTGAGTATTTGGGATTTCACTGTTAGGAGCTGTGACAGCAAACTCCTCTTCAGGCCCCAAGATCTCTTCATCTTCCCCTTTAGTATATCCTGACCAATGTCACCATTATGATCAGTCTCCCCAACCCAAACTGGTCAATGGGCCCTCATCTCTGCGGAATGATAATATTACATGTTGGTTTGGATGTGCAGAGTGGGACATTCCTGTGAACTATGGAAATAAGCATCCTGGAACGGAATTTGGCAACTGGATCAGAGAAGCAGAACCAGTATTATCCTTTCTACCTGACATATATATAGATCTTTAGAGGGTGCCAAAAAAATGTATACACATTTTAGAAAGGAAAAAACTGTATTAAAATTACGCTAACTAACCACTTTGAGCACCTCTTGTAATTGGAGAAGTCAAACGTGACTTGTATTCATCTTTTGTTATCGGTATATATTGAGTATTATGATTTTAATACAGTTTTCCTTTCTTAAAATGTGTATATATTTTTTGTCACCCTCAGTATGTATGTGCGCATGTGACATATGCACACATGATGCATGTATATATACAGGTGTGATGGATATGTATACATGTATATATACATAAGACACATGTGTACTACATATATGTGTGACATATATACACATACCATATATATGTATATGTATATATATATATGTCACATACGCACATACATATGGCAAGGAATTGACTTCGGTGATTATAGGGACTGGCTAGACAAATCTGAAATCCATAGGGAAAAGGCAGACTACACTCTCTCGGGCAGGAGGTGAGGCTGCAGTCCACAGGAGGAATTTCTTCTTTAGGGAAGCCTCAATTCTGTTCTCAAGGCCCTTCAACTAATTAAATCAGGCCCACCCAGATTATCGAGTATAATTTCCTTTACTTAATATCAACTAATTGGAGATGTTAATCACATCTATAAAATACTTTCACAGCAACACCTGAATTAGTACTTGATTGAATGACTGGAGACTATAAGCTAGCTAAATTGACACATAAAACTGGCCATTACAGCAACATTATCAAGAGGCTTAAATAGTTTCTTACCATTTGACCCAGGATTCTAATTGCTAAAACCTGTCCTAAAGGAAATAAGCAGAAATATGCACAACTTCTTATATGTATTAACTATTAGTGGCTCACTCCAATCACTATCATGAACCAAAGCTCTGTCCCACCAGCTACAGGCACATCGCCTCCACCCCAGAAAGCATGCCAATTTGGCAAGTTCAAGTCAAGGTCATTATTAAGTCACTGACTGATGGGTTTTTAATAAAAAGCGCAAAGGGGTTAAAGGTATTAAGTCTGTATATTTTAGTTATTTACCTCTTCACACCATAACATTTCCCGAAGGTTCTACAGTAAGCATGTACATTTTACACTCTGAAAAATAAATATTTTATATATATTTAAATAACTGAAAGGCATTTTAAAGCACCGATAAAAGCGAAAACAACATTGTAATTAAACTAAGTAATACAGCACTCAGAATATGACAACATAATTTGTATGTATCACAATGTTATGATTTTAGTTTAGTGCCTAACACACCACATAGAGTCTAATATTAGGGAATCAAACCTAGATGTAAGAGAACTGAGCTCAGAACCAAGTTCCAGTGTAGGATGCGCCAGTGCTGAGCAGAGCAGACAGACAAGGCAATGGAAAAAACTTTGATTAATTAGTGGAGCTTGCATAGAGTCTATTGCTCCTTTACCTAACGCCCACCAGGCCTAGGGCAGAGAAAACCTAACCCGCATAAACAGCTTGCTGTCCAACTCCACTGCTATTAAAAGTGGCCTGATCTGTTCTTTGCCACCAAAAGGCATGTCTATTGTTCTCCTTATGCCAGCTTTCAGAAAAAATATGCCTCATTAATTTTAACCTCTTCAGGCCCTCCCCAGAGGGGACAAAACTATCATCCAGCTTCCTAACTTCTCCCACCACTGAGAGAGGTTATGATTGGTCATAACCCAGGATATTCATTGGACAAGGCTGCTGTAACTTAATGGGATAAACTCAGCTTCCACCATTTGCCTTGACCTTCTGACCTTACCCTTAGAAGTTGAGTGTGGAGAAGAGATAGTTAGGAGATTAGAAGTTTCTATTTAGTCCTCAAAATTTAGCCCCATTCTCTGGTCCAGCTTTTATGTGGTAGCTTTCAATAGGGTATTGAACCAATACATCAACCAAGGTCTAGTTTGATTCTACATTTCACTATGGTATCTTCTGAACACAGTTCCCTTCAGAAGTCAAAGGGATTTAAAGTGATTGGCAGGCAGGATTCAGACATTTCCAAATTCCCTACTCTGATTCAGGCACATTTTATTTAATATAGTTAAAATATCACCCTTAACCCCTAACAAGGCTTAAAATTAGACCTCTCATCCCCCTCCCCTTTTTTTTTAGTTTCATATTCCATGATACTCTGGTGTTAACCCCACACCACTCATTTCAAGACAGGATAAAACAACAGACACCATTCCTCTATAAATTACAGCTATTCCTAATGACCTTAATGGTTGTTCTATTCTGAATTTCCAAGCTGAAACTGCTCTATTCATAGTCTTGGTCTTTCTGAGTTACTGTTTCAATCTCCTGTTCAAGTCAAGCCCTGGTGTCCAATGATGAGTCTTCCTGTTAGATTTTAGTGTTGACCCCCTTTATTCCTCCTCAGCATTGGTGATTTACCCTGCTGCCTCATCTTGAATCCTGTGGTTAGGATACATAAGAGAGCCCTAAATATATTCACCCTGTATAATCCCCTCCCCTTGAGTGTGGGTGGGGCCAGAAAATATGATGGATGCCACTCCATGATTAATTTGCATTATATAGTCATGTGCTGCATAATGACATTTCTGTCAATGATGGACTGCATATACCCCAGTGATCCCATAAGGTTATAAGAGAGCTAAAATATTCCTTTTGCCTAGAAATATCACAGTGCAATGCATTATTCACGTGCTTGTGGTGATGCTGGTGTAAACAAACCTACTGCACTGCCAGTCATATAAAAGCACAGCACATACAATTATGTACAGTATATAATACTTGATAATGATAACAAATGACTATGTTGCCAGTTTATGTATTTGCTATACTATACTTTGTATAGTTAGAGTGTACTCTAACTATTAAAAAAAAAAAATTGCCGAAAAACGGTATGATGTGTTTACCACATCTTTTGATGGCATCATTTTCTCTTGTGCTTGATTTAATCTCTTGTTGTTCTGTACAGTGACATGCTGCTGCACAGGCTCGTAGCCTAGGAACCATAGGTTCTACCACATAGCCTAGGTGTGTAGTAGGCTATACCATCTACATTCATGTAAAGTGCACTCTATGATGTCACAACGATGAAATTGCCTAATGATGCATTTCTCTGAACGCATCCCCTGTCATCAAGTGCTGTATGACTGTATGCCAAAAGATAAGAAATTTTGCATTAAGGTCCAAGTCATTTAATTATGATAAAAATCAAAAGTGAGATTATCCTGGGAGAGCCTGGCCCAATCTAGACCCTTTAAAAGAGGGTCTAGAGGCAAGAGAAAAGACGCAGCAGAGATGATCCCTTGGCCTTGAAGAAGCAAACTGCCATGTTGAAGAGAGGGCCAAGTGGCAGAGAATGCTAGGTGGCCTCTAGAAAATGGGGACCTCAGTCCTTCAACTGCAAGGAACTAAACTCTGTCAATAATTACATGACCTTTGGAGAGGAACCCAAGCTCTAGGAAGGCATGCAGCTCCGTCAACATGTTGGCTGTAGCCTCACGAGATCGTGAGCAAAGGACCCTTTTAAGCTGTGTCTGGACTCTTGACCCACAGGAAGTGTGAGATAATGAATGCATATTGTTTTATGTTGCTAAATTTGTGATACTTGGTCACACAGCAGTAGGAAACTAATTCTAGGTTCCCAAGTTGTTGTTTCTACAACAAGCATGATGGAAGATTGCACACACAATTCGAGTCAGCTAGAAATTCTCTTAGCACCTCCCTCCCCTAAAAAA
>NW_017731845.1:1217188-1221659 GCF_001890085.2 Hipposideros armiger
CTTGAGCTGAGATGGTTATGTCTTCATAGATGCTTATAAGCTAGCCATTGGATGATATGGATCAGCTGCCTCAGGAAGGGTTGTGATCCTGGGCAAAGGATTACTGGGAATAAGTTCTGAAGATTGCTGACAACTAGAAACTCTCAGATTCCAGACTCCCACAATTGGTAGAAATCATCCCTCACTCTTGAAGGGAGCTGTGGGTGGATCATCAGAGTATCAAATACATATTGATGGTTAAGCCAGTTTTCAAATTCACACCTAGGTGGCTCTAAGCACATGTTTTGTCACTTATATTATTATGCCTGTCTGAATGCACAAGGAATACTTTTTATGACTATTACCAAAGTGTTAACCTCTCTAACCAGACTGCAGAGTATCTTAAAGAGCAAAACATATGCTCCTGGTTGCTCAAGTAATATGTTTGGTTTGGCTGCAAAAATTGTGAACTAGATGTACGAAGGGGCATATATAGCCTGATATTCCACCCACCCCCCACTTTAGATATAGTGAAATAATTCAGAGTAACAACTCTGGGATGCAGGCACATGGAGATACACATCAAGGCTCTGTTGTAGGCAGGCAGCCCTGAAGCCTTCCCTGATTGCTGAGAAGTGCTATGCAGGGATGAGAGTTATGTCTTTAGTAAACCCACTCTAGCCTTTGTTTCTCATCCTTAAAGAGGTATTTGCAGTTTGCAAGAGAATATGATCAATGAGGAGAGATCCAAGATGGTGGCGTAGATAACATTGTGCCTGCTTCCTTCCATGAACACATTAAAATTACAACTAAATTATACAACGGTCGACTGGAGAATCATCTGAAGTCTAGCTGAACAGAAGATTTATAACTAAAGCATATAAAGCAGCAGCCTCGTTGAGACTGGTAGGAGGGGTGGAAATGCAGAACAAGCTCCACACCTGCATGTAGTGGATGAGAATCAGGAGGGATAGCTCAGCTGTGGAGGTTCCCCCTGCAGGAGCGAGAACCCCAGCCCCACACCAACCCCCCAGCCTGAAGTATGGGTGCCAGGAAGAGCAGCATCCACAACAACTGGCTGTGAAAAACAGTGGGGATTCTGACCACCCAGGTGGGATGGAAGGCTGCAGGAAAACCAAACGTCCCCTTAAACGACCTGCGCACACACTCGCTCACAGTCACTCACCTTGGATTCCAGGAGAGGGATGATGACTTGGGGGGGGCACCAGAGACATATGGGGGGTAGATTCAGGTGTGTAGTTTTACAGCAAGGGTTGGAGAACAGTAGCCATTTCCCCTGTGAGGGGTGAGGGGTTTTATGCCTTTGCAGCCAGCAGGCTGGCGCCATCTTTAATATGTTAAGCCCGCCCCCACGCCACCAAATCTGAATCTGATTGGTCTGGTGAGCTTAGCTTGCTTCACCTTCTGATTCATTGGGACCCCGCCCCCAACACCAAAGGCAGCCAGCCCCACGCCCATTGCACATTTTCTTGGAAAACTATTGGCGTCCACAGGCCCCAGGCAGGTGGCAACTGGCCTCAGTGTGCTCTGAGACTTTTGCTGAGTAGCTCCAGGCTCAGCAGTGGCACCAAACCAGAATTTACATGAAACTGTCAACCACAACTCTTCCCACTCTAGTGGCTCTCTCTGAGACCCTGCCTCACCCAACTTGTGTACCACCCAAGGCTCTATCAGTGACTGAACCTTAAGGGAGCTGACAGGTAGCAGCAGACAGGGTGTCCTGGGTTTTTGCAGAGCTACACCAGACCCAATACTGGTGGCAGGTTAACTTGTTTTGCAGCGTGGCCTCTTCCATGTGCCTCCAGGTTTAGCACAGGCAGTGAACAACTGCAGATTGCTTTGTAAGCTCTTACCATGTAGTTTCCACCTGGTTACAGGCAGTAGGTGACCTGGACCTGTACCAGAGCCCCTACCAAGAGGATCACAACCAACATAGGGGGAGGTTGGCTTCAGACCACAGAAGAGCATGGTCCCATCAGCCCCACAAGCAACAACACAAAGGGTGGTCTCAACAAGCCTCAGAGCCTGCTGGGGTGATCCCAATCAGTGGGGTAAGCCCCCTGCTCAGCAGCTCATAAGCTGTGGATGTGGCCAAACCCCACAGCCAATCAGCCTGAAGGTCAATCCCACCCACTAATGTGCCACTAGCAACCAAGGCTCAACTATAATAGAAGGGAACACACAACCCACACAAGGTACACTCCAGGATCACCTGGAGCAGGTGACCAGGAGGCCGTGCCAGGGTCCCAAAGGGCACCTACTACATAAGGCCTCCTGGCCAAGACTGGGAGACATAGCAGATCTACCTAATACATAGAAACAAACACAAAGAGAAGCCAAAATTAGGGAACAGAAAAATGTGTTTCAAATGAAAGAACAGGATAAAGTTTCAGAAAGAGAACTAAATGAAATGGAGGCAAGCAACCCACCAGATACACAGTTCAAAACAGTAGTTAAAAGGATGCTTAAGGAACTTAGTGAGAACTTAAACAAAGAGATAGCAAGCATAAAAAAAAAAGGATATAAAAGCTATAAAGAAGAACCAGTCAGAAGTGAAGAATACAATAACTGAAAAGAAGAATGCACTAGAAGGAATCACCAGCAGACTAGATGAAGCAGAGCATTGATGCAATGATGTGGACAACAAGGTAGCATAAAATACCCAATCAGATCAGGGGAAAAAAATCCAAAAAAAAATAGGATACTGTCAGAGACCTCTGGGACAACATCAAACATAAGAACATTCACATCATAGAGGTATCAGAAGAAGAAGGGAGAAAGCAAGGGATTGAGAACCTTTTGAAGAAATAATGACTGAAAACGTTCCTAACCCTGCAAAGGAAATAGACATAGAAGTCCAATAAGTACAGAGGGTCCCAAACAGGGTGAACCCGAACAAGCCCACAACAAGACACATAATAATTAAAATGGCAAAGGTTAAAGACAAAGACAGAATCCTGAAAGCAGTAGAGAAAGTCAACTAGTAACTTATAAGAGGGCTTCCTTAAGAAAATATACTGATTTCTCAACAGAAACTTTGCAGGCCAGAAGGGATTGGACAGAATATTCAACATGATGAAAAGCAAGGACCTATAACCAAGACTACTCTACCCAGCAAACCTATCATTTAAAATCGAAGAACAAATAAAGAACCTCCAAGACAAAAAAAAAAAAAAAAANTCAAGAAATGCTAAAGGAAGCACTTCAGATTGAAGAGAAATGACACCGCATGGTAACTTGGGTCCACACCAGGAAATAAAGAGGACCAGTAAATAGAATTATGTAAGAAAACTTAAAAAGAGTAAGGAAAAGTACACTGTACTTACATATAAATAAATATGTGTTAATATATATTGTTTCTCTTTTCTTGTCTTAACTGATTTAAAAGACAATTGCATAAAACAATTATAAAACTGTAAGTATGGGCTTACAACATACAAAGATATCTACATGACAATAATAGCATAAAGGAGTGTGAAGGGAATAAATCTGTGTTGGATAAAGTTTCTATATTTCACTGGATTCAAGGGGTGTGATGGGGACGGGAAACAAAGAGATGCTTTAAGAAGTTATTCCAATAGCTAGGAAATGGTCACTTAGAGACTCAATTAGGGAAGTGGCAGCAGACTGGAGATTATCTGAGTGGGATAAAGCCATAGAATTAACAAAAATTTGCAAAGGATTGGAACAAAGGGACAGACAAAAGGGAGGAAGCATAAGTTAGAGAAAATGTAAATCAGGTTGAAAGAGAAGCGGGAGCAGCCATTATCTAACTGAAAGTATTGATAATTTATTATAAATTTATTTACATTGTTTTCCAGCCTGAGAATTAACTAAAAGCCAGGTCTTGAGAAATGGAAGACAAGGCAGGTAAGTTTGATAAGCCTAATGTCTTCATCCCACCCCACAGTAGTCACCACAATGGGAAATCACCTTTGAGTAACTCAGGAGGGTGGCGAGTCTCAGAAAGAAGAGGAAATAAAGGTAAAAGATGGGAACCTAGAGCAGGATTAAATGAAAGTTCTTCAAATGTCAAAATATTGTCTGGCACTAACTATTAATGGAAATAATTCTATCTCAACTCAGTTTTAGTTTTTTTAGAAACCTAATAGTGTGATGGTTTGATGATGAACACAGAGAAAAATCATTAAGATTTTCAGATTTGGAAGAGAATGGGAGAGGAAATGAGGAGAAAAGACTAAGAAAAGCAATGAAATTTCAGGCTGAGAGAAGGCTCAGGGTTTCCATCTAAAGACCCATCTTTAACTTTGTTCTATTCTTTCATTTTCTACAGGTTGAGTGATCACCTCAGTATTTCCTTTTGTCTTCCCAATATTATCAATTATTTGAATACCTTACTGAATTTATGAAAATATTTTTTTAAAATTCATAGCACATTTTTATTGTCAAAAGATAAAACATTTTCCTATGTTCCAGACCCCATTAAAATGGCCCTGGGAATTCTGATGAG
>NW_017731845.1:1227653-1238348 GCF_001890085.2 Hipposideros armiger
GGGCTTCTTTAAGATGGAAAAAACAAATCAAAATTATGAATAATAAAATGGCAATAGCTACATGTCTATCACTAATTACTTTCAATATAAATGGATTAAATACTCCAATAAAAAAATATAGGAGGGCTGAATGAATAAGAAAACAAAACCCTTACATATGCTGCCTACAAAAGACTCACTTCAGATTGAAAAACACACCAAGATAGAAAATAAAAGGATAGAAAAAAGGTATTTCATGAAAATTGAAAGGAGAAAAAAAAAAGGCTGGAGTAGCAATACTTATACCAGACAAAATAGACTTTAAAACACAGGCTATAACAAGAGACGAAAAAGGACCCAGTAATCCCACTTCAGGGTATTTATCTGAAGAAACCCAAATGCTACTTCAAGGGTACGTGTGCTTCCATATGTTCATTGCATCATTGTTTACAAAGATGTGGAGGCAGCCTGGGTGTCTGCTGATAAAAAAAAAATCAATAAAGAGGAGGTGGTACAAATATATGGTGGAATATTGCTCGACCAGGGAAGGGAATGGGTTCTTGCCATCTGAGCCGGCATGGATGGACCTGGAGGAAATTGTGCTGAATGCAGTATGTCAGACACTGAAAGACAGACGCAGTGTGATTTTTCTTATATGTGGAATCTAAATAATAAAATTAACAAACAAAACAGAAACAAACTCATAGATACGGAAAACATTTTGATGGTTGCCAGATGGAAGGGGGATTGGGTTGTGGGTGAAAAAAGGGGGAAGGGATTAAGAAGTACAAATTGGTTGTTACACAGTAGTCATGGGGACGAAAAGTAAAGCATATGGAATATAGTCAGTGATATGGTAATAACAATGTATAGTGCTAGGTGGGTACCATACTAATCAGAGGAATCACTTCTTAAATTATGTAAATGTCTAACTACTATGCTGTAGACCTGAAATTAATATAAAATAATATTGAATGTCAATTGTAATTGAAAAATTAAAAAATGGGGAAGGGGAATAAGAGGTCCAAACTTCCAGGTATAAAACAAATAAGTCATGGGGACATGACATGACAGCATAGGGAATACAGTCAATAATATCGTGGTATGTAGTATGGTGTCAGATGGTTGCTGGACTTAACATGGTGATCACTTCTTCAGGTATACAAATGTTGAATAACTATGGTGTACCCCTGAACTTATATACTACTGTATGTTAGCTATATTTTTAATAAAAATCTTTAAAAAGAGAGAATATGGTCAATGCTAGTGGACATAGACTTTTGTTTTCTCCCAAGAGGTGCCAGATGGCTTAAGATTGACTGCAGGGAAGCCAGTGATTTTTGAATGCCTTCCTGGCCAATGAGGAGTGAGCTGAAAGGGGCCTATCCAAACTAGAAAATGGGGTCTGTTTGGGTTCCTTTGTAAGCAGAACCTAAGACAAGAACTTCAGAGCAAGCCAATTATTCTTGGGAAGGAGGAGAAGGAGATTATCCCAGGAAGCAAGAGAGAAAAGTATCGGGAATGCGAGAAGGAAAGAGCTTTAAAAGGTGTCCGTTATTTGAGCTGGTTATTGCTGTGGGCAACTGGGCCTCAAACCTGCTGAAGGCCTTCTTAGAAACCTAGCAGAGGCCACCTCAGAATTGCCCAAAAGAGTGGGTGCCTGGGGCATTTTTCTAGTGATTCCAATCTCCCATTGTATAAGCTCTCCTCTGGGGTAATTTCTCCCATACTTCCTGAGCAAGCTCCCCTGGTTTTAGAGAAAGCATTCAGTAAGAACAGCGGCAGATGCAGGTAGCTGCTGTCTCCGTGGTGCTCGGGAACTGTCCAGCACAGCTGCTGCTGAAATCAGACATGATCCAAGGGAATAATGTGTAGAGGTCCAAAGGTATCTGCTACAGCTGGTGGTTGTCTGGGTAGATATCTGGATGATTGTTTGAAGGATTAGTTCTCACAAGATCAAAAGTGAGTAGATAGTCACTTGTATTGTCAACTCTTCAATGTTTCTGCTGAGTTTCCTGCTGTGTCCATATTAGAAAACATTTGCATCCTTAGGAATCATTTCTCTTGGGCATTTGTGGGCTTCTTGTTTTCAGGCATGGCTCAACCCTCTACGATGCAAGAGCAATTTACCTGCACCTGGCCTCTCCTCTCATCCCCAGTAAATATCAGCTCCTACACCTGCTAAGAGAAGCAGATGTCAGGAGATTATATGAGTAAAGGGTATTTGCAAAGCTGGGGTGGTTTCTCCAACCTACAAGTGCTCTAAAATGATTTGCTTAATCAGTGCTTACTCACAGAGCCAGTTGCCAATAAAAACGTCATTTCAGTGACATTCCATGTTGTCTGCTGAAGCCTGTCTTGGGTATTGGGAACAGCCTCTGTAGTTAGCCTTCACCACTACTTTTGTTGCTTCTTTGGGTTTCTTATGTCTTATTGCTAAGGTCCACAATTTCATTATGTATCATGAAATGAGCTTCTGTTTTGGGGTTTGTTTTTTAATCATTCAAGCAGTTGAGATATGACATTTCACTTCATTTTGGTTCACAGAATATAACTCAGGAAAGGGTGGAGAGGGAGCTAAGCTCTAAAAACAGAAACCTTTTCATCGCAAACCAGTTGGCTCTTCTCCTACAGTTTGAAAAACTCTGATAACATTCATGTTTCCAAATTTCTGCCCCCATACCTTTTATGGCTATGTCATTGCATTAAACCTTATAATGCAATTTTCAGCACAGAAAACAAATCCGCCTTCTTTGGCTGACGTCTAGAGGAGAAAAATAAACATGAGGGTAGGTTTTAGGCTTCCTTCCTTATTAACTGTGAAATGTACGATTCTAAATAAGATGGTGCAGACTCTAAAACTCAAATGCTGGCTGCCCCTGGTTATTCATTAAAGGGCACAATATATAATTTAAAAAAATGATAGGCTATATTTCCTTGTATGTAGTAACTCTCACAGCATCCCTGTGAGTAACTGCTATTGCTAGTCCTATCTACAGATGGGGAAACTGAGGCATGTCGACCTAAGGTAATGCTCCCACAGTCCCCACAGCTACTATGTAGGAGAACTAGGATTCAAACCCAGGCAGTCTGGGTTATGAAAACCTGTGCTCTTTACCACCATCCTGTTCCATCTCTTAGCTAAAGCTTTCTTTATAAAAGTCCTTGGCATGAATTAAATGACACCTTTTTAAAAAGCTGTAAGGGAGCTAAGGGCACCAACATTATTTATATAAACAGTTTAAATTTGTTTGAAAATTAGCAAGAAAATTTCTGTTGATTCTAATTTTTGTACACACGACCTAATTTTGGCAATCCTGATTTCTCCCACAAACCAGAGCCCAAGGATGTGCCCTTGCATTATTTTCCTATGATACTGCGATGTGCCCCAAATATGCGGGTGTCATTTTGGAGATGTTTTTGGTCTTAGTAATATATGATTAGAAATACAAATCTGTTAGTGAGCTTTGACCTGTTTGCATCTTAAAAATCACCAGAAAACCTCCTTATTAGAACTCATAGTAGTGGCATATTAGCTTGCATATATACTGCAATTCTGTTCTAATTTTTTTTTTACTTGTTTAAAGCTGTAATGATGCATATAGCACACTAGATGGCAGCCTTGCCACATGAGCCCCGAGCCTAAGACCGCAGTCTGAGAACAGTTACCATTTAAAAGTAGAACGCTCAAGATGTGAATGCAGGGCTAATAGTGAGTCTACCTCTCTGATTTAAGAATTAGAGGCCATGATCTGTAGAGGAAAGGACTAACATGAAGGTGAGAGAATTGTCCCCTGCTCAGTAGTTCAATAGGCGTGTCCTAGGGAGACTTTTTTCCCTGTCAGGTTAGGAAAACACCTCACTTTCTGCTCCTTGCACAGTTATAAAAAGCTTCTAAGGGGACCCACCAGAAAAACACAAGTAGTTTATTTGTAATTATACACTAAAATAACTGATTTCCTGTATCTCTTAAATTATATGATTAATTTATAACTATATGTAATTATATGACTAGATAATATACATGCTAGACCTTGAGGGTATGTGTGTGTGTGTGTGTGTGTGTGTGTGTGTGTGTGTGTGTGTGTGTGTGTGTGTTTCTTCAAAACCTTAACTTTTTTCTAAAACATAAGAGACTTGAGGGATGACTAAAAAGTTAATACTGTCAATATTATTTTATATGGTCTTTTAGATTCACTTAAAATCTCTTGTCTTTCTTATCTCAGAAATACCTCCTCTAATCTTTATTCCTGTTAAACTCCATCCAAGGCAAACATTCCATACCAAAATCCAGTTAGCACATCCTCCTCACTGCTGGTGAAAGTTGAAGAGATTAGAAAGGGTAAAGGAAATCTTCACACAGTCTAGAAAGACAGACATATTCCTGCTGTCCCATAGAAAAACCTTGGCCACATTGCCCTGTATACACAAATACTGCTTCAAGTGTATTAACATTAAACAGGCTTTTGTGGGTTGGCTTGGGAACCAACCACCACATATGAGATTGTGAGATATAGATTCCTTGAGCAATGCAAACTGTTCAAATGATTGGGCTACAACCTATTCCTCAATTGGGGCTTAGATATGTTAATCTCTTTCATTTTCTGTTGGCCTCCTATAGTTTTAATCATAACTCTCAAGTCAGTTGGCTGCTGCTGTTCCAATTTATTTTGCTCCAGCTATTCATTAACAAAGCAATTATTATGACATGACATAAGCTCAGTAGGACAATACTGCTTTATGATTATCATCTCGGAGATAAAAACAAAAAGCTTTCTCTAAACCCTTGCATTTTTTGGGGGGGGTGGCACAATCAAGGTGAATGTTTAGTACATTGTGAAATAAAGAAAATTGGTCCTGAAAAACCATCATCAAACTCTAAAGAGATATAACCAAGTCTTTTTTTTTTTAAAGATTTTTATTGGGGTATTGGGGGGAAGGGAACAGTGCTGGGGAATTGGGGGAAGGGGAACAGACAAGTTGCTGTTGTTTTTTGTTCTTCAGTCTAGTTGTGGAGGATGTTGCTTCACTGGCCCAAGTTGGCACCATCATTGCGCTCTTCTCTGGCGAGGCAGATCAGTCGCTGGCTTCTGGACGGCCACTCACTGCGGCTGCTGGCCGCTCACGCTGGCTGCTGTCCACACACGGTAGCCCATGGCAACCCACTGCCACAGGGGCTGCAGCCCACGCCGTCGCCAGCGACTCACGGCAGCCCCCCAGCTCCAGGTTGAGCTGCTGTTCAGCATCTTAGCCGTGGAGGGCAGCATCACTGGCCCTCATATGTGGGATCCGAACCGGGGCTCTCTGGCGTCCCAAGCCAGTTCTTAACCATCGCGCCACTTGGCCGGCCCTAACCAAGTCTTAATCCATATGCAACATATTTGTAATTCATTTTACTGCCCTGCAAGCAACTTCATGAATAATTATAGACTTTTTAAGTGATTTCATGGTTATGCCTGTCTGTTTTCCTTCCTTCCTTCTCTCCTTTCTTTAGCAAAAATATGAGTATCTATGTGTCCATTACTGTATAAGGACCATGATAAGGATATATGTTACATGTTATAAAGCCAGGAAATCCTCACCTATTATGTGGCAGATAGCTTAAAACCACAGAAAAACATTCTATACAGATTGAAATAACAGTGAAAGATTTGCAACAACATTTCCAGCCCTTTGCTGTATGTTGTCGTATACATTATACATTATAGCATCCATCTCTCAGAACACTGTGAGCTGAGGCAAAGTTGAGGGTATTGTTCAAGAGCATGTGGTGAATTCTAGAGCCAGTGTTGAATTCAGTTCTCTTGCATTTATGTCCAGTCACTGATTATAGTCATTAATAAATGCCTGGACATTTTCTTAGTTTTAAAATTAGGACAATAGGACAAGACTTCACCTAACTACTCTCTGAGTGCCGAAGCCAGAAGATTTGGCAAGTTGTGATAAAACTTACTCTGTTGAGGGTAAATCGTGATCCATATAAGTTATGTTTGGTTTATACAAAGTTTTCCTAAACTTGGAAAAGGCTTTTGCTTATGTAATTACATATAAAGGGATAAACCAGTTTTAAAAATTATTTATATATTTGCTCTTGATTGTACAAAAAACTCAACAGAATAAAAATATTAGGGTCTACCTACTCCCATTTATTTTTTAACTCCTTAATCCTCAAAGCTGGATGTACCAACAGACCAAGCTATGGTCAAGGTCAACTACAGTTCCCGAGGCAGGGACAAGACAGTATCAGCTGCCTCAGCCCTGTTATGGGGAGGTAATTGAAAGAAAGGCCTGATTTCCAGGCTCTAAATCAAAACCACCAATAACCTAACTTAATAAGAATATCCGATTCCAGGTCTTTGGCAATTTTAACATAAATACATTTGAAAGTCAGGCTTTGATCACAATCTTAAAAGGTGAGCAATTCGATAAAGCAAGAAGAATTTCTGTTCTAGAGATAAAAATAGATAGGGATCTCCAGGTGTCACAGTCAAGAGCAGAAGCCCAAGTGTAGATCAGTCTGACAAGCTTCACCACAAAGATGTTCTCTATCTTCACAATGTTTGGGTGATAGCTATGCATGTGGGGGGCCTCACATGAGGTCAGAACAGTGGGGACTTCATAAAAATGCCCAGCACTTGGGACTCTGTTAGTATCCTCTCCCAGTCTTCCTATCTGGACACTCAGGCCTTGATCCAAATGTAACAGTAAGATACCCTGGCACTCCCTGCTGCCCAAACCTCTACCGTGATGACCTGATCCAAAGAATAAATTCTGCTTTGAGCCTCTACTCTGGTCTTTCTGGTTCCATTAGGCCCACTGGAGTAGGCCTGTCTTATTTTCCACAGGCTAGGAACTCTCTCCACACTCTCTCGCCCACGGATGAAGCTTTATTGCGGGAGACCTGCTCCTGCAGGAAAAAGGAAAAAATGCACAGAGACACAGGACCGCTTTTTCAAGAAGAAGTGTCACACTTTATTTTTACAGCATGCCCCTTTTTATACCGGGCAGTTTAACCATTGTTCAATTAGTATCAGGGTTTTACTTCCTCATAATTCTTATGCTCCAGGGTACAGCTATACCTTTTCTATGCTAAAAACTAACTTATCCCAACTACGCCCAAATCCCTCCACCCTCAATGACTGCGGACCAAACCTGAGTCTTTACATAATTGCCTAAAGGATGGTTACCATGACTACCCAACATTTATTCTAAAAACTATTGTCTAAACAGGATCTTAAGATTTACAGGGTGTGTACTTTGACCTTTACTAAGAGACAAGTAGTGTGACTAAAATCACATTTAGTGTATAAAATATAATTATTGTGATATATCTATTAGAAAGGGTGTAAGATCTTCGTCCTACTGGAGGGCATCCAAAGGGGAATTTAAATTCTTTAAGATATAAAGCAGTATCTGTTTCTCAGTCAGAGCTTCAGAATTCGTCACAATTGCAGTGTGCTTGGCCATGTCAGACACTGAGGTGCAGCCAGCTCCCAGCACTTTATAGCTAAAGTGACTCTATATTTATCATCTAAATCGGGGCACACTTAAGACTGAAAAGGGATATTGTCAGTAATAATTATGTGGAAAACAGGAGTAAGCCAAGATAATCTGAGCCCATCAGGATATCTGACCCTCTTTACCTATCCCCAGCCTGGTTTGGGAATGAGACTGTAGCCTAGAATCCATGGTTAATATGTATCTTTACTACTGTTTGTCTAGTAAGAGGGGTCACCTGAATGGACTTCCATGAAAGCCATGTCTTTGCACATGGTACTAGGAATTGTTTGGTCACTCTTATTACGGGCTATTCCTGTAGGTTTTTCTTTCCCAGTCTGTGAGATATATACTTTGTACATTATCTCATTTTGACCACATCTTTACCTTAAGCCCATGCCTGTTATGATATTTAATGAGAGAATGTCCCTAGTAAAATGTGTTTAACTGTAGTTTTATTTTTATAAGTGCCTTGTGATCGGTAATTATCTATATATTCAACAGATATTTATTGGGTGTCTACTATGAGCAACACATTTAAAAGGAAGGGAGATATAAAGATAAATCAATAAGAAAAGAAGGAACTTGAATAACAATTACAGAATTTTAAGTTTCGTTAAAGAAGTTCAGGTGAGGAGCATCTGCCTTAATATAGGGGCTAAAATTCAAGATTCAGCTAAACCAACTGTTAGCTGTATCAGTCATTCCCAACAGGAAATACATAGCACACTCATGTGAGGAGAATTTTAGACATGTTTTTACAAAAGGAACTGATTACAATGTCATGTGCAGGCAGCAGGGGAACCAGAAGGATATGCAGGAACCTTGACGTAGCACCAGTTACCACTCGTACATTACCCCATGGCAGGTTTATTAAGGTGTGATGGCTTCTGTGCAGAACAGGATGACACTTAAGAGGCCAGAATGCCAAAGGAAAATAGAATTTATCACTTACAGGTCTCAGAGAGGAAACCACAGCAGGCCTCGCGGGGCCAACAGGAAGTTGGGTGGTACAAGGGCTCAACCAGGAAGTGGGGAGCCAACGGAAGGGAACTATGGGCCAGAGTATTTATTAAGGTCCAGAATGTTAGCCAAGTGGGCTTCACTTGCTCATGAAGGATTGGTTAGGTGAAAGGTGGTCTCAGGAGACTGTGTAGTGGAAACTTGTGAGTCTTGGCATTACCTATCCCATCTGTTGGGAAAGTGACAGCAAAAATCAGAGTGGTCAGGTAAAGTCAGGACGTGGGCATTATCTAAGTAGAGCAGTGAACTGGGAAGTTTTACTTTGTTTAACTGGGCCAGTTAAAGGTCCACAAAATGGTTGCTGAGCCAGCACAAAAAAATAATAGAAGGGTAGGCCAACGTTTCCTTTATGCAAGAAAAGGAAAGAAGACCACAGTTTTAAAATTAAATTCAATCTTACCTGGAATCCCGGAGAGAGAGAGGCGTATAAAGTGGGCCACCTTGAAAGAAGCAGTATCTGGAGTTGAAGGCCACAGCCTGAGGCAACTTCTCCAAGAAGAATCCGGAGGAATGATTCCTCTGACCTCTCTATTCTGCCTCCTTCTGAACTCCTTCTGGGGCCCCCAGTGGGCTGTCATAACTGGACACGAGAGGAAAAGGAGCCTGTTGATATAGATCGTACAGGGGAGCAGCCAAGAGGGCATGGTGGAGACACACAGAAAGCAGGCCTAGGATGAAGAGGCAAATGAAAGGCATCTGCCCCCACCAGCATTAAACAGTTATNTCTCCTTGCATATTTTAAGGGGAAAATGGACGAATCACAATAAATGGAGAAATAAATCTTTGAAAGCAAGAGAGACCTCCCTTTTGGTTCATTTCTATGACTATCTTTTTCTTGTTTTGCTTATAAAATGGGAAGCAATATAAATATCTGTATTTTTTGGTGAATATATAATTCATCAGTTCAAAATCTAAATCTTTCTCTCTGATCTGAAATACCTCATGGCCTCTATAATAAAACAATCAAATCAACTCAATGTGTCTCAAATATGCCATACTTTGTGACATTTCTGTTCAAAGTCATTTTTTGGCTCCTTGACACTGCAGTTTTTTTGATATATGCAATACCATATTTATAGCTATGAATTGTATTTGCTGGGTAGACTGCAATGATTTGTATAGTGATTTGTAATGTGTGTCCTGAAAGCAAGCATACAGAAATAAATTGCATTATAAAAACCATATTTGATGCCTCAATCAAGCCCATTCATTATAATTTTGAAAATTCCACCATGCATAGGTCAGAGCTATTGCTTTGCATATATCAGTGCTTTTCCATCCTCCTGGATTAGAGATTTATAAGTTTCTAGTTATTTTCTAGACCCAACTGAATACCAAAAATCAAAGAACTATTTAGATTCTAACTATTGTAGTAAAATACTTTGCCTGATTACAAGTAATTGAAATCTTCTTTTGATCAGAATCCTTGCATAAGTACATAAGCATTGAAGTGAGTAATATATTGAGTACAGGAGGTTTTTTGTGGACACAAAAGAAACAGGGATGATTCCTTTCCCTTCTTTGCTACCTTTTTTCACCATTGCAAGATAAGAAATGAAGGTGTTGTAATAATCCACCATGTTAGTCAGTCACTGACTCAAATAAATATGCAAATAAATAAAAACCAACAATATCCTAAAATGCCATGACTCTCTTTTGCAACTCCCATCATTGCCTGGGATATTTCAGAATCTCACAAGGTGTTTCCAGCTGTATTTAGGAGAAAATAATTTTGAAATGGTCAATATAGCCAAGTTTTAAAAAATAGAAAATAAAACCTTACTTTATCCCTTCTTTATATCCACTCACCCCTTGAATATGAACTATTGTGACAACCCCACCCCTGCTTTTTTTTTTTTCATGTCTGGGAGATTTTAGGCTTCATGGAGGTTTAAATGATGACTTTCATATTCACTGTTATATTCCCACAGTTTAGCAGAGTCAGGCACACAGTAGGGCCCCTACAAATATTTGTGGAATATCTCTCAGCATTTAGAAAGCTAGGTCTCTCTAAAATTAGAAAGTGGATTGGCTAAAGCATGTTCAGATTGAAATTTCCTATCACTCCTTTAACCAATCTTTGTTTAGGAAAATTGCTAAACAAATAAATAAGTGAAAACAAACAAACAACAACAGCAACATTCACAACCCCTGAGAGAGGTGACAATCAAAATTTAGAACATACAATATATTATC
>NW_017731845.1:1238713-1239946 GCF_001890085.2 Hipposideros armiger
AGAATGAAAATAAGCTGGTAAAGCAAGGGACATAAACTAATTTGATAGAAAATTTGGTTACATAATCAAGGAAGTATAAATGCATGAAAATGAAAAGAAGAGCTTAATATATATTTGTTGGAATTCTGCAAATAAGTAATTGTTATATGTCCCATAAAAAAATCAAGAAAAGGATAGACAATTTAGATAGGTCTATATCTATGAAGAAAATAAAACCCATAATTAAAACCTTCTGATATAGAAAGCACCAGGTCTATATAGGTTCACTGGTGAATTCTACCAAATATTTAAGGGAGGAATTATACCAATTTTCTACAATCTCTTCTAGAAAACAGAAGCAGAGGAAATATTTCCTAGTATATTCTGTATGGCCAGCATTACCCTAATTCCAAAACTAGACAAAGACATTACAAGAAAAGTAAACTACAGACCAATCAATACCTGTCATGAACATAGACACAAAAGTTCTCAACAAAGTATTAGCAAATCAAATACTGCAATGTATAAAAATAATTATATATATGAGAAAGTGGAATTTATCTCAGGTATGCAAGCCTGGTTCAACTAAAATCAATTAACGTAATGAAAAGTAATTAGTGTAATCCATCACATCAACAAACTCAAGAAGAAAAATTGCATGATCATATCAATAGATGCTGAAAGCATTTGACAAAATTCAATACCCATTCATTATAAAAACTCTCAGGAATAGAGTCGAACTCCTTCAACCTGATAAATATCATCTGCAAAATACCTACAGCTAACACTGCATTAAATGATGAAAAACTTAAAGCTTTTGTGTTAAGATTAGGAACAAAGCAAGGATGTTCCTTCTTACCATTCCTTTTCAACATAGTACTGGAATTCTTAGCTCATGTAATAAGACAATAAAACGAAGTAAAAGGTTTACAGATTTGGATTGAAAAAATAAAACTGTCTTTGCAGATTACATGATCATCTATGTAGAAAATTGAAGAAAAACAAAAATCTCCTGTAACTAATATAAGCAATTATAGGAAGGTTGAAGGATACAAGGTTAATGTACAAAAGTCAACCACTTTCCTACATACCAGCAATTAACAAGGTGAATATGAAATTAAAAACCCACTAAACTTATATTATTAGCATCCCCTCAAGTGAAATACTTATATATAAATCTAATAAAATATGTACAAAACCTTTGTGAGGAAAACTGTAAAGCTTGGATTAAATAAATCAAAGAAAAATTAGGGG
>NW_017731845.1:1248206-1249675 GCF_001890085.2 Hipposideros armiger
AAGTGATTTGCTCCTTTACTCATTTCTCTTGTCTTTTCTTTTTTGATTGTTTAGAAATCAAAAGTTGGGAACATGGAGAAGGAAGAGCAGACGCTGTCACTGCTGAGTGTTATCCTCTCCGCCTCCACATTACTGAGTGACCCAAAACCGGAGCCTGAGATGAAGTGATGCTCGCCCAAGTCGTGGCCTCTTTGGTGGTCCAACTGTTTTCAAAGACCCAACTGTCAAACTCTTTTTAGAAGTTTCTGGAGTTCCTACTTTAGTGTTGAGAAAACAAACACTTTAACATACCAATTTCCTTTTACAAGAATTTTTATACATTATGCAGTTTGATCCTCATAAGAATTCATGAGCTAATTCTGGTGGTTATTATCATTCTTGTTTTCTAAATGCAGAACCTCTATTTTCTAAACAGAGAAACTCATGTTGAAAAGTTTATATTTAGTAAGTGACAAAGTTCAAACTTGAACCCTCAAGGGCAAACTATAAAATTTTAGCTCCTTTTTTTTTTTTCCTACTGTAATGTAATACCTGAACTAATGAAACAACCTTATTGTATTATTTTAATTGCAATTAAGGCATCTCACATATATTTTTAAGGAAAAATATGAATGTATTATTTTCAAGCAAGTTATTAATATTTGTGGAACGTGGCAATACAAATAAAAGTTCTGTTTTGAAATTTGGAAAGCAATTTCAATACAAAATTTTTAAATTATGAAAAGCCTTTCAAAATTATTTATAAAATAGTTTGCAAATGTTATTTTCAAACAGTAATTTGTTGGCAGAGGCTAATTATCCATTTTAAAGATATAATAAAAAATACTGTATAAATGTAAAATGATAGTTTTTTTAAAAAGAAAGAAAAGCCTTGCAAATTACTGATGCACTTGATCAACAGAACACCCAGGAAGAGATGAAGACTCAGTGTTGATGGCACAGATGCAGTTATGTTTAATTCCTTGGAAAGATGGGGAAGTGAGACCTCCCAAATGTATAGTGGTATGAACAAAAATACAAGAATAAAAACAGAAACAGGATTTAACAGTGGCAACTAAATAAGAAAATTCATTTCATCAATTACAAAAAATTGTGATCTAGGAATTAAATGGAAGTTTCTGGTTTGGCTTGGTATAACTCCAAAGACTTCCACAGCTTCCAGACCAATAAGGAAGAGAGAACACGAGTGAAATAAATCCTAAGAATTCTTCGTACCAATTAGGACAGAGATCAACTGAGCAAATGAGCAGGCAGGTTAGAGAAGGGTAACGACGAGTCCCAAAAATGTTTCTGCCTTTCGCTATAGACTCAGCACAACCAGCAAAAACAGTTAGAAATCACTATTTTCCCGGCCTCCATGCTGAATAGAGAAAATGATCCAAAACCCAAATGTATGTCCTGCAAAAAAGAGGCAACATTGCTGTCTGTGAGGAGTGAACCCAAATATAAGATATTTAACACAATACAGA
>NW_017731845.1:1250547-1255638 GCF_001890085.2 Hipposideros armiger
ACACACACAAACACACACACATACATTTACACACACATACACTGAATCCTTAAAACAACACAACGTGTTACACCTAACTTTACATCGTAAGTAAAAATTAATTTAACACAGATCAGAGACTTAAATGTGAATGATAAATCAACAAAGCATCTGGAGGAAAATATAGCAGAAAAATCTCGCTAATAGATTAGAATAGGCTGAGTTCTACACCAAAAACCTTAACTAGAAAAAATCATAAATCAGACTTTATGAAAGTTAAGAATTTCTGTTTATGAATAACAACATGTAGAGAGTGAAAAATGCAAGCCACAAACTTGGAGAAGAGTTTCACAATATTTACATTGGACAACGACTAGGGTGTGTCAAAAATATATAAAGAAATGCTAGAAATCAATAAGAGGCAAATCTATTTTTTAAACGGCAAAAGATCTGAAAAGGCACTTAATAAAAGAAGATAGCCAAATGACCAAGAAGTATATATAAAGATGCTCAACATCACCAGCCATCAAGAAAATGCAAATTAAAACCTCAGTGAGATCCCCCTATATAATCCCATAGGTGTCTAAAATGGAAGGACTGACATTACCTAGTACTGAAGAGAATGTTGAGCATCTAGAACAGCATGGTTGGCAGGAGTGTAAATGGTTCCTCCCAGAACAAAACAGGAGATGGGGGGAGAGTAAGGGAGCCTCCCCAAAGACAAATTTAAGGTTCCACTGCTGAATGTGTAATAGGCTTTCAAATCAAAAACATTTGTTTTTCAGGTAACATATTCAGCACTTGTTACATGTGCTCTTTTGAAAGCCTGTAAATTATTTTTTTGTTTTTAATTGATTTGTGTTTTAAATACACTGAAGAAATTTACATTGTAAATGAACCCTGAGGGGGAGGCATGTAACAGCAGGCATTCTTTTGTAATATGAATAAGCCACATTCTATTGTACCTGCTTTCTAATTAAATTTAATAACAATATATAATTGACATGTTCACAAAATCTTTAAGACACTACAGAGATGTGTGTATAGAAATAGTTAATCTCATTCAATCCCCTTTCCTTTCACACTTCCATCCCCTTGAAGTAATTGGTGTCAGGAGCTGAATATTTATCTTTCCACATTCTGTTTCAGACTCAAATATACAAGACTTTATAAAACTAACAGGGATGTCATTTTTCTGATATTGCACACATGTCTCTAAAACTTATTCTTCTCACTGAACAATACATCATAAATAGCCCTGAAGGTCAGCATGTACAGACGTAATTGTCTTGGAGCAAAAATCTTCCATTCTCCAGCTGCTGGGAATTTCTGCTGCTGACAGCTCCCACCTGCAATCCCCCTGGGCACTGCCATGGCAGCAGAGCACTGCCTCAACCAAGGTAATGCCCCCTCCCAGTGCAGCCAATGATTGACTGGTGTGAGAATACAAAGGCCAGGCTTTTGGTTTCCACTGAGGAAAACGCTACAAGTCTACCTCAGCTCCAGAGGACTCCCACAGGATTAGCAGAAGCCTCAGTGGGAACCTATTGTGAGTCAGCTTATCTTTCTGCACAATCTTGCCTTCTCCTACCTCCTAACTTGGGTATCTCCTGATGTGTTTAACCAAAAATCTTCTTCATGCAAATCCCCATCTCAGAGTCAGTTTCAACCCCACCTAAGACAACCGCCTACAAGAGAGAGATGGGGTAGATAATGGGGACAGAGGAAATAAATAAAATAGTGGCGAGTCTTTGTATACACCAATGATTTTAGTGCATTATAAACTTGGGCGATGCCTCTCAGAGTGTGGTGCTTGGACCAGCAGCATCGGCACCACTTGGAATTTGTAAGAAATGCATGTTCTCAGGGCCCCCATCCCAGAGCTATTGAATCAGAAAGTTTCTAGGTGGTGCTCAGGAATCTGTGTTGTAACAGCTCTCCCTGGTAATTCTGATGTTGCTTAAATTTGCAAACCGCTGGTAGAGAGAATATGACTAACTCAACACTCTATACCTAACATTTTAGAAATAGGACAGTATGTGTGTCATTGATGGTAGAAATAATTGCAGAGTAAGTAAGAATTATGAAACCTAGCATTTAGCCTGCATTCTCCTATTCCTGAGCTACTATATATATTAGGTATTCATTGTGGAACCTGTTACCAAAACCTGATAAATGTGTGCAGATGTGAACATCCATTTGCGGCGATAATAATTTCCTTTTTCATCAGGAATGAATCCACAAGACCAGCCAAGTGGCTTGGGAGAGAGTAACACCAGCCATCCCGGAGTCCTGTGACCACTCTTGGTGACTAATTCCAACTTCTTGATTCTATAGTGAGCTACATGGTAACCCCATCATTTAATTTCTATTAAGAGCTGCTATGGTTGTCATAACCTGCCCATGTTAAACACCTCTCAAGAAGCAGTGGGTCCTCGGTGAGTGACTCAAGAAGAGAGAAGAGTGAACTGGAAAAGGAAAGAGCTTAAACTAGTGATATTTAATGTTCCTAGAGGGCTTGCTTCCAATGAGGGTGGCTATCAATGTAAATTCGTCATTCGACACAGCAGAATATATTTAACTCTAGTAATAACTAGCCAGGAAGCTAGGCCTACATTTAATGGATGGACATCTCAAGAAGTCAACCTCAAGGCGAAGATGAGTAACCACATTTAGGATCCAATGGAGAGTAAATACAATTTTTAGTATGTATATATGTATGTGTGTGTGTATATATACATATATATATATGTGTGTATATATATATATATATATATATATATATATATGTTTTATATTGAAGCAGAAACAGAGAAAATACAAGGACAGGAGTCCTAAATCCTGGATTAAAGTTTAGGAAATGTATCATAGGCAGAGACTTGCACCATGCTTGAAAATTACATCATTCAACACAACACAGTAAAATCTGCCTTTAACATTGGCTAAATTAGTGAGCTAATTCTGTATAACAAAAACTATAGTCGTAGTGGCATTAGACTATCACAAACTTTGGGTTCATTACGGCATCTCTGCTAAGCTCCAGTGTATCATTCTTCCACCACTCTTGTCAGCAGGTCAGCTGGCTCAGGCTGGGTTTGGTTGGCTCAGTTCTACTCCACGTGTCTCATTCTAGGACTTAGTCTGAGGAGGAAGCAGCCACACAGGGAAAGCTTTTTTCATGACAATGACAGAAGGACAGGAGGGCTTGACTAACTGGAAGAATCACATTTCAAGACATTGCTAGCATCACATCTGCTAATCTCCAATTGCCAAAGCCAGTTTCCTGGCTGAGCCGAGTCCAGGATTAAGGAAGAAGATTCCACCCATGTTAGTGGGGAAAACTGCAAAAGTATATTGCAAAGGGATGCAGTTATCGGGGCCTATACTTCAATTACTAAGTTAAGTTACTTTAAACAAGAAACATAAATTGCTTTCTTAGAAAAATGGTGATAACAATAGCAACTTCACACTGTTAAAGGAATTAATAAATTGCTGGACAGTCAGTAACTGGTAGACAAATAAAAAAGGAAAGTGTATGTCATTTGTCCATTAAGAAATGTTTGTTCCAGACACTGTGATAGATTCTAGAAATACAGACACTGATTAGCTCCAGTGTGGTAGGAAAGATCAAGATACAAAACTGTAAAATACAATATAGATACCATTTATAAAAATTTATAGATCTGTATACTAATAATATATATATATATATATATATATATATATATATTTCTGATGTACCTCCTAAAAAGTTTAAAAAATACTAAGTGTAATAGGTAGATTGATAGGATTAAGTAGTAGGTATAGTGATAACATGAAAGAAAGTCCAACTCTGTTTATATCCTGGAAGACTGTCCAGAGGAAAAGATACATAAGCTGGGTTTTATAATAAAGAGTACAAAACAATAGAAGCCCAGGTGGTTGGGGATGGAAGAGTTAAGTTGATAGAATATATTCTAGGAAGAGAAAACATCATATACAAAGCGGATGAGAGCTCAGTGCTTGCGTGGGGATCAAGTGTAGATAGAGATGAGGGTAGAAGTCAATCATAGAGGTAGGTTACCCACGAGGGAAGGGGTGACCTACAGTTTATCGAGCCCATGAATCCAGGCACTAGAGATGGAGCTTAGGGATGGACTTATTTCAAGTTCCATTTGCTGGTTAGGGTAGAGCTTATTGTTTACTTTCAAGCTCTGTTCTCCTTGATCCTGGGACTAAGTAGGAAGTAATCCTATCAAAATGCTTAAATTAAGGTGGTGGTGGTCGTTTTTTTTCCTCTAGGAAGAAAAGACCTACTAACTACCATAGCCCTGACAGATGGGTGTTGAGATATCCACTGTATTTCATATTCCTTGTAAGCAAACCACTTATAACATTTTAGAAAAACAAAATTATTTAAAGTTATTTTAAAATTAAAGAGTTCAGAAACAAATAGAAAAATTCTTCTTACAAAAGAAATCCCAGTACAAAACTAGTTTTACTAGAAAACTCTACCAAGCTTTGAAGCTGACACAATAGCTAATTCCCTATAATTAATTTTATGAGATAGTGTAATTTTGATACCCAAATCATCAAGGACATGTGAAAAACTTAAAAAATTGATCTCACACATTATTATGTATTAAAAAATCCCCTGCAAGATATTACAATAGCAAGTCAATTCTAACAACATACAGCAAAGACATATCATGACCAAGCTGAGTTTATCCAGGATGTGTAAAGTACATTTAAATTCTAAAATCAATTGATGCAATTCACAGCATTAACAGATTAAAGAAGAAAATGTGAGAAGCGGACTGCCAACTTTTCCTTCCCATGGGCTACTGCAGAGGTTGTGGCAACTTCAGCAGAAATGTTGTACCCTGCCTACAGTATTATGGCTCCGTGTCCCCTCTGGAGAGGCACAAGCAATTGTACCAAAAACCATGCTTGGCCAACCTCTTACTTAAAACAGAACTTCCTGGGGCCGGCCGAGTGGCTCAGTTGGTTAAGAGCTCGCTCAAGAGTTTGAGCTCTGAGCAACAGTGGTTCGAGTCCAGCCCGAGCTGAGCAGCCGCTGAGCTGCCAATAGGTAGCAGGATGGCTCAGCTAAAAACAAACAAACAAACAAAC
>NW_017731845.1:1256332-1285363 GCF_001890085.2 Hipposideros armiger
TCCTCCACAACTAGACTGAAGAACAAAACAACAGCAACTTGTCTGTTCTCCTTCCCCCAATTCCCCACCACTGTTCCCATCCCCCAATTCCCCAATAAAAATCTTTAAAAAAAAAAGAGCTATATTTGTGATAATTTTATATAACTGCTTACTTTCATGCTATTTTAAATAATACACTAGACCCTGATAGGTAAACTACTTTCAGTTTGAATTTTCTAAAAAAAATGATGATGAATCCAACCTGGGTACAATTATGATACAGAATTTGCCAAGTAGAAAACCCTGAAGTAAGCATCATACTCAACAGTTAAATATTAGAAGTATTTATTTTAAAATCAGAATCAAATAAGACTTATCACATATACCAATAGATGAATGCCTAAGTTTAATAAGAGACATTTACTAGAATGCTCATAGCATTGAAAGTGTGGAAAATCTAAAGCAAGTTAAATGTGATTGAAAGAATTTTAAACTGTGAGCTAAATGTTGCATTTCCCATAGTCAAAGGGAAAAGTATCCAAGAATTAAGACCCTTCACAGAGAATATTTTTGAAGGCGTGCCTCATGTCCCAATCTTGTTCTTTGTTCTGGGTTTGCTTTCTTTTCAGAAGGTGATGTCACCTACCATCAGGTATGAAAATCTTGGTCCATCTTTCAGAAACCTCATGCCTATTGGTTGTTAGAGCTACCCCAGCCTTCTGCCCCCTACCCCCACCTCCACCCTCACCCCCACCCTCCTCACCCCCTCACCCCGCTGTGGTTGATTTCCTCAATTCTGAGTTATTCAATCTAGAATTCTTCCCTGGAGACTCTTAAATAACAGTTCAGGTTAACTTTGGTATTCTAAGTCCCTCAGCACAATTCAGGATGGATGTAGCCCCACCAAATTCAGTCATATTCAAGGTCTCCCAGCTACTCTGAGTTGTTGCAGCTATGTTTCTTTATTTTCTTCCAGTCTTCATACACACACCCTCACACACACACTGAAATCACATCCCACCCTGGAACAAAGAATAATTATCAAATTTTCAAGTATTAAGCCTAAACCCTGAAAGAAAATGATGATTTTCTAAATACTCAATCACCTTCAAGGCCATTCAGATCACAATAGCATCTGCACTTCACCAGTGGTGTAGAGAGCCCTGTTTTTGGCTGCATGTCATCTCTTTCCTACTCCTGCCTTCAAACTGCAGTCCACCAAACCTGCTGGGGACTAAGAACCTGCCAGTTACTGAGTGAGCTGCTGCCTCTAGGGACAAAACTGAAGTCTCAAAAGGATACCTTGTAAGGGCCCAGTTAACTTTAGACATGACTCCAAGCTCTCCTTTTCTTTGGTCAATGTTTGAGTGTATGTTACAGAATGGTAATAATGGTGGGAAAGCGGGAGCATTGTCATCAAATTGATTATATTTTTCTTCTTCCCTTGGCTTAGAAAAGTAAATCTAAAATATGGTCTCAGACAAAATAAAAAAAAAAAATTAAAAAAAAAAATATGGTCTCAGGCCAGCAGAATCAGCATGACCTGGGAACTTGTTAGAAGTTAAAATTCTCAGGCCCCACTTCCAAACTCCTCAATCAGAAATTCTAGGGTCAGGGCCCAGTGATGTGCATTCAACTCTGGGAAACACTAGTTTAAACCTCTACCCCATTGCCTTTGAACTCTCAGCCTGGCAAGAATGGGCCCAAATATCACACTCCTTTGAGAAGCCTTCCCCAACTCCATAACCCTATTCACTAAGCAGAACACAATTGTTCTGAATTCCTCTGTCCTCTGTACTTTTAGAATGCTTTGGACGTCTGTACAACTCTCCGTTATGGCATATATCACATTTTCTAACATGGCAATTTTCCACCTGTTTCCACCCACATCTATTTTAACTTAACTTGTATCAGTGGCAATAAAAAGGTGGAATAGAGGTGTCTTTTTTTGCTGACAATGTTGGCCCAGTATGTCATGAATGTTGAAGTGAGTCACTGGAGAAAGACAGCGTAAATGACACAGTCCTGAAATTTTCATAGACATCTCTTCCTCTAGTCCCGAGCCTCAGGAGAAACGCAAACCAATAAAGTAGTTATTAAGAAAAGAAAGAAGCTGATGAGCTGGAGAAGATTAAAAAGCAAATCAGTGATCAGTATGAATGCTGAACTGTTGCCTTCTTGCTGAGTTTAGACTACTTTGCTGCTTCTTAATTAAAAAGTCTTTTGCCGTTGCCCTTCTGAAGGCTTCAGACATCAGTGCTTCCCATAGATTGGATTGGGTATCTTCATCCTTTAAAAGAACCATGTCATTACAAGCTTATAAACCAGATATGGGTATCTGAAATATATTTGCAAACAGATGCACATTGTCTCAGTGGAATGGCTCCTTGATTATAAATTAGATTCTTTTGGGGACTGCAGTTTTCCCTTTTAGCTTGCTGAGTATAATCAGAAAATTATTGCCATAGCAAATTAAAAACAATTTTTAATAGTAAATACTAATGTTGCAAATTATGGGAGAATTCAGCTCTTTCCACTCTGTGTTTATAAACCATAGCTGGATATTTGGTGCTGTATCAGAAAGTTCTGCAAATCCATTCCTGTTTTTGTTTTTGTATTGAGATCAGCTCCATGACACGCTTTTCATACACTTGGGCTTTTGTGTGGTGGCCAAGTACACAGATTTTCTTTGCAGACAGTGTTTTTGAAAAATTGAGCAAATTCTTTTCATGGTTCTTTTCCTGGTATTTTCAAGAAAATGTAATGCCTTCTTGTGATTGACATCCATTATTTTGAAGTTTATTGATAATGAAAGAAAGCAAGAAGTCCTAATTGATAATGGACAATGACAGAAAGAAACTATAAGGCACTCCTAAAATATTTATCATCTATCACATAATTTAGTTATGCTACATATACTACACCAAGCAAAAGGAATAAACATTTCTTATTGCTTTTGTTCATTTTTTCTACATATAAATTTTATTAAATATTTTGTAAATGAATAACAAAAGAACATTTTTCCATTATGCTGTTTTAAAAATTAAGAATAAAAATTTTGCATGTCTATTTTGGATAATTAGGAACTAAAAACCTATAACAAAAAGCCACAATCACACATAATCTCACCATTAAAGAAAAATCTATTATTAATTTTTATTTTTTAAAGATTTTATTGGGGAATTGGGGAAGGGGAACAGACAAGTTGCTGTCCTTTTGTTCTTCAGTCTAGTTGTGGAGGACGTCGCTTCACTGGCCCATGTTGGTATTATCATTGCACTCTTCCTGGGTGAGGCAGTCGCTTGCTGGCCATTGGACGGCCACTCACGGCATCACTGGGCAGCTCACGAAAGCTCACGCCACTACCGGCCAGCCCCACTACAGCCTACAGTGTCGCCGGTGACTCACGGCAGCCCAGCTCCAGGTCGAGCTGTTGTTCACCATCTTAGCTGTAGAGGGCTCAGCGTCACTGGCCCTCATGTGAGATCTGAACCGGGGCCCTGCCTCTCAGAGCTGGTGTCCCAAGTCAACTCCTAACCAACACGCCACTTGTTTGGCCCTATTATTAATATTTTTGTGAAGAATTTTCAAGCCATTTATTTATGTGTGAGCTTATTTTTTTAATTTGAAATTATAATTGTGCTATGCTGTTTTAATAGTGCTTTATTTAGTTAATATATTTTGAGCATTGGTTTACATTTTTAAATTTTATAAAGTGGCCTTATTGTTTTCTCATGTTTAAAAGTTTTTTTTCATAACATGGTTTAAAATGACTTTAAAATTATCCAAAAGTTGTTTTGATTAAAAAAAACAAACAAACCCAAAACAAAAAGAACTCCTTAGTTAGAGGAAAAGCTCTAGCCCAGCACCATCCAAGGGAAAATGTGAGCCATGTATATAATTTAAAATTTCCTAATAACCACATTAAGGAAAGTTAAAATCTGGTGTGCATCTCACACACAGCACATCTTAATTCTGATCAACCATAAATCAAGTGCTCAATAGCTACATGTGACGAGTAGCTTGGATAGTGTAGCATGTTTCACTTACCTACACTAGATAAACAACATATTTAAACTAGTACATAAAGGTATATAATCTCCTTTCTATGGCTCCTTTTCACAATTTTTTTCTTTTCTTCTATCACATTTTCCCCATAGGATTCTAAGAGAAGTTCCACCTAAAAATTCCCAATGATCTGGACGGAGGCAATAGTTCCTTAAAGACCCCCGCCGGACCCCTGTACCTGCCACTGCCTCCCTCACTCCCATGCCCAGCTACCCAGGGTTATATGGAAAGTTGGTCCTGAGCTACCAGCTTCAGCCACTTTGTGTCCTTGTCCTAAGAAGGTCCTCAGTCTCTGTGCCTCATTCTCCCACTTCGTGGTTTCTTAGGGATCATGCTTCTAGGGGAATTTTCTGGTTACTACCTTCATTTGCCCCTTAAATGGAGCAGTTTTCAGCCTTCCCTCTTAGGCGGTAGTCTTCACAATGAGGTCTGCAAATCACTGAGGTCCCAAAGGATACATAGGCATGTTTTCAAGAGAGTCAGTTTCCAAATCCCCAACTTCCATGTATGTTGTCATTTAAAATTAACCTGCTTGAGAATATTTCACAGGTTCTTCTTTCTCATCTCCCTTTTTACAGATAACCCTCAGCAGGCTTTCTACTCATGACTTATATTACTCTGCTGCTGTGCCCATGCTGGAAAATCCTCTGATGCACAAAGCAAAGAATCAGTTCTAAATGTTGGCACAGATGCCAAGAAGGGAATAATTAAGCTAGCAAACCCTCCTTCAGGTCAGGTGCTTTCTGATTTTCTGCTTTTCACAACTCAACTGAGTTATCAGCTTGTAAATTATTTAAAGTAACTTTTGACAATCACTACATAATTTCCGTTACATAACTTGGGCAAGTTGTCAGGATTGAAGGGTTATTGCTAGTAACATACATAACTTTTTCCATATCCGTCAACTTACTTATACAAACATGTTTTCTCTTACATTAGAAAATAAATAGGAGTAAAACTGATGCTAACCCCTGTGTTTTAAAAAAATAAGTAAAATTCATACTGTGCTCATGAGGAAAATTCCTATCCATCTCCTTAAGAAATGCAACAAAAATTTACTTTTTATGTCTATTATTTATTGAGATTTGTAATATATGTCACTTTTATTAGCTATGTATTAATAATAACTATAAAGATGACTCAGTCTGGAGCCTTATTGGAATAAAAAGTAAAATATTTAAATTTCAATTTATATGCACAATTTTGTTGCAGAGAATTTCGATAGAGTAATCAATTCAAGTTTTTCAAATATAAAAATATATATTTTAAAATAAAATCCTATGATGAAAGTGAAATGGAAATATGAATTCAAGGAAATATGAATTTCATATGAAAAAGAAATATGTAAAGATTTTCTTCTGCTAAAGAAAAAATCTTTATATGTATTTTAAGGACAATAGTGAGTCATATATGGCTCTTAGATTGGATTTAAAAGATTTAAATTTAAAAGAGAGGTGTCAAAATTTCATTATACTAGAAATTACCTCCTTCATATTTATTTATTTATTTATTTATTTATTTATTTATATATTTTTAAAAGATTTTTATTGGGGAATTGGGGGGAAGGGAACAGCGCTGGGGAATTGGGGGAAGGGGGACAGACAAGTTGCTGTCCTTTTGTTCTTCAGTCTAGTTGTGGAGGACGTTGCTTCACTGGCCCAAGTTGGCACCATCATTGCGCTCTTCCCGGGCGAGGCACATCAGTCGCCAGCCTCTGGACGGCCACTCACTGCGGCTGCTGGCCACTCACGCTGGCTGCTGGCTACACACGGTAGCCCATGGCAACCCACTGCCACAGGGGCTGCAGCCTATGCGGTGGCCAGCGACTCCCAGCAGCCCAGCTGCAGGTTGAGCTGTTGTTCAGCATCTTAGCTGTAGAGGGCACTGTCACTGGCCCTCATATGTGGGATCTGAACCGGGGCCCTCTGGCGTCCCAAGCCAGCTCTTAACCAACGCGCCACTTGGCTGGCCCCATACTTATTTAAATGTATGATGAAATTTCTTTAGCTATCAAGTGAAAATGTGCAATGTGACCTTTTTTTTTTTAATAAGACAGTGTACAAAAACTTTGAAGATCCCCTAACAGTAGCTCCATTCACCTGCACCTGGCCCTCAGGGAGACCCATGCCAAGATCTGTAAACTTTTTGCACCTCAGCTTCCAATTGGAATGCTGCTATTTTAATAACATGGACTAATATTATTTCCCTGACACTGTAGCAAGGTTAAAATGCAGTAATTTACAGAAAAACATTTTATAAACTATGAAGGACTGAGGAGATGTTTGCTATTAATAAATTCTTTCATCCATGAATTCCTTTAATTGATATTTCATGAGTGTCTGCTGTGTGGTTGGAACTCTTTTAGGTTTTGCAGATACAATTATGAAATAAAAAGCGGAGGTCCATATTTTCATACATCTGACATTTCTGTAGGACTGACAGAACACACCAGTAAACAAATAAAGAAAAACAAGATCATTCTTTGTAAGTAGTGACAAGTGCTAGGAAAGAAATAATACCAGGTATTTCAACGGTTGCTGAATTTCCATTTCAGAGTTTTTGAAAGAAAAGAACATCACTTTCATTACACGGAACATCTTTCTCGATGTTTAAGGACCACCAAGGACCTCACAATAGTTTACAGACCCACCACCCCCTGACATTGTCTTCTACATGTTCCCCTTTGTACACCGTGTTCCAACCACTGTGATCTCTTTGCTGAACCTTGACGAGTCTAGACATATTCCCCCTGACAGTGTTTTGCTGGCTGGGTCCTTTCTCTGGAGTGATCTTTTCTGATATGTGCACGGATAGCTCCCCCACCCCTTTAGATTCTTTTCCTTACATTAAATCTTCTCACAAAAGCCTCCCCTGACCATTCTAACTAAAATTGTAAACTGTCTCCACTCCCCGCCACAACCCCACATTACTAACCTATTTTTTTTCCCATTTCCCCTATAGGACTTACCACATTTTAACACACTATATTATTTATTTATTATTTCTGTGCACTCCTCCTAGAATGTAAGCTCCACAGAGGGAGAGGTTTCTGGAATTCTGACTCGGTGGTACAGCCCAATTGCTTACCGTTGAATTTAATTGCAATGTTCCCTCATAGGGTGCTAATTGTTTTATTATTGCAATCTCATTTAATCCTAACAACCACCACATGAGATTCTACTTTTGTTTCAGTTTTCTATTACTACCTAACAAGTCATTCCAATATTCAATGGGTCAGAAATTCAGGCCTGTCTCAGCTAGATGGTTTTCCTGCTACATGGGGATCATTCACTCATCTGACGTCAACTGGTATTTGGGCTGGGCTGGAAGACCCGTGAAGACTCCATTTAGCTACCTGGGGCCTCAGTGCTCTTCCATGTGGCCTCTCTGCACCTGCATGAGTCTCCCCCCATCTAATAGTCTCATCTGAGTGTCTTTATAGCATGGCAGCTGGCTTTCCTGAACACAAGCTACCAGACTTCTTAAGGTTTATTACTGAAGCTAGTGCAGTTATTGCCTCTACAATCTACTGGTAAAGGGAGTTCACAAGGCTGATCTTCATTCAACAGGATGGGAAATCGAATCTACCTCTTGATGGATGGAGCAGCACAGGCATATAGGGAGAAAAGGAAATGATGGCAGCCCACTTTAGAGACTATGTACTGCAATCGTTCTCATTTTTCAGATGAGGAAATTGGAATTTAGAGAGATTAGGTTGACAAGATTATAAATGGCAGAGATGGAGTCAATCTAGGTTTCACTGATTCCAGAGCCTATATCCTTTTAGAACAGCGGTTCTCAACCTTCCTAATGCCGCGACCCCTTAACAGTTCCTCATGTTGTGGTGACCCCCAACCATAAAATTATTTTCGTTGCTACTCTNAAGGGTCACTCGACCCCCAAAGGGGTTGCGACCCACAGGTTGAGAACCGCTGTTAGAGGCTGTAAAGCCTCTAAAAGAGTGGCTTCCACTCTGACTGGGTGGAGGTCTGGGTCTTATGGGGCAGATACTTAGAGGGCTGGAAAGCAGACAAGCCATTGGGGAGGCAAACAGAAAGGGTTCCAGGATACCATCCTTGCTTCAAACAGAAGAGCTCAACCTCAAATTATTTTACCCATCGAGGGCCCACAGAATTGGTTTTAAGAAGGGATTCCACAGATTTCAATTAAAACATGGTCAAAGTATACAAAACAAGTAACAGAAGCCAAAATGAGTTTATATTTCTATGAGTTAAAAATCTCTAACACAGTCCAAAAATGTAAGGTTGTTTTTATGATTATCATTCTTATTTTGTTTATAAATGTTAAAGAGATAACCGTTTACCACTTCAAATTGGTATTTTATGCATTAGTCAAATGGTGGTTTTTATACAGTGATTTAAAAATACTATATTGTTTTTTGGAAAGGTTCCTTTTGAGCTCTTTTGAAATGTTACAGTGTGTGAAGTATCCAATTTCAAACTGATAGGGAAACAGTACATTTCCGCCAAGTTCTTCACAGGGATGTAATTTGGGGAGCAATTTTCTGTACAGTTGATGAACATGTTACATTACAATTCTGTATAAAATTGGCACAATATTATTGTAAATTCTAATAAGTCTTTATTCATAATAATGCAAATACTGAGGGAGGAGAAATGGTGAACAGTAACATTCCCATGCTTCATGCAGAGGAATGCTTTTTCTTTTATACATTGTATTTCTGCACAAAATTGTGTTTGTAAAAGAAAAAAAAAGTTTCAAAACTGCCTCACTAAATGCCCTCTAAGACCAGGAGTTCAACCACAAAGTCTATGGTTTTCTAGTCACCAAGTAATTCATTTGCCAAAATCTATACCAAATATATACCTGGAGTGGTTAAGGGATTTGATAATTTTATGAGAGTTTTTGGCAGTGATGACATTAATTGGACATAGACAATGTAATGAAGAATGAAAAATTTCCCTCCATATGCTACTGATGAGCTGGTATAAACACTTCACCCTGGTGTCATTTCATTCAAGATGTCTCAAAAGTAGTTAAGATGCCCACGATTTCTCTAGAAAAATTCTTAACTTCCCAGAAAACTGCTGCAGATGATAAATGCACAGGCTTTCCTTTCAAGAAATCAGTGGAGGAAAAGAATAACTGGTTTATTGCTAACCAAGCACAACTAAAGAATGGAAACTGTCCTCACTTTTCAATAGCCACAAGCTCACATTTAATTCAAAATCCATTCTACTTTCTTGATTAGTTTTACTTTGTTTGCATCCAAACTCTGTTTTCAATATGTGCTGTTAATGAGCACCCTTTTCTTGGAACAATTCACTTTTGCTTCTGAAGTAGCAACATGAGAAGCCAGGGATGACTCGTATTCTTCCTGGATTAGAAAAGATCACAGTAGATACTTATCCCACATAGCGAGTGCTGGGGATCAGCAGGCACTGTCGTTATCACTATAGAAAATACTAAGATGCTGTAGATCTGGCTTGACACTGGCACTTGACACTGACACTAGATCTAGTGGATCTAGAAAACATAGAGCTTGGTATATATTCAAAATAGATCATGTCCCACAGCCCAGGGATGGTCTCTTCAACTATTAGAACAAACAGATAGATACCAAAGTTCTAGCAGAGAGGAACTTTGCTTTCAAGGCAAATCAGATACAGCATTAGCTTCAAGAAATATAATTTAGAAGCTACGCATGCTCTGAAGTCACACACTAGAAAATGGTTGCTAAAATCAACGACACACAGAGCCAATGACCAAAGCAAGAAAACTAGTTAGTAGACCATTATAACAATCCAAATTTAAAATGGCAAGGAGATGAACTAAGCTATTAATAAACTGGATAAAGGAAAAAGGATAAAGAGAGAACGCTGATGTAGGGTGACAAACCATCCTGATTTGTGTGGAACAGAGAGGTTTCCCAAGATGTAAGAATTTTCGTTTTGAAACAGGGATATTTCTGGGCAAACTGCCCAGTTTTCAAGAGCTTGAGAGGTTTCCCAAAATGCAGGGCTTTTAGTGCTAAAACTGGGAAAGCCCTAGGCAAACAAGGACAAATTGGTCACCTTACCCAACCTTCTTTCTTTTTCTTATAATGATCCAGCATCTTTCTGCCTTGGCATCATTGTAGAAGCTTTTCACTCCACTGATGATATTGGAATTAGACCTCTAGAGCACACAATTACATCTGGAAAACTTCAGGCAATCCTGTTCTAAATGTCACTAGAACACCTAGAGAGGAGCCAGAGAGGGAAAAACACATTATGTGCATGAATAATGATAAGCATTATTGCTGAGTTCTATCAAAATCATTGCAAACTAGAAGACAGTGATCTGGCATCATTAAAATGCTGGTTGGAAAAACAGAAAAGAAAACCTAGAATTCTGTAGTCAGCAAATGTATCCTTCAAACTGAAGATAAAAATACATTTTTCAGAAAACAAAAGCTGAAGGAATATGTCATGAGAAGATCTATATTACAAAGAATGTGAAAGAAACTTCTTCAGCCCACAGGAAAATTATGTAAGATAAATATTCAGAGATACCAAAGAAATGAAGAACACAAACAATTTTAAACATGTAGGTAAATAAAAATGACTGGTTTTTTTCTAGTTTCTTGATTACTCTTAAGAACAAATTACTGTTTAAAGGAAACTAAAAATAATGTATGATTGACCTCTAGTTCCAGAAAACTGGAAAGTATCACTTTCAGCCTTACAACAAAAAATTTTAAAAAACACATAATTTGCAAATCCACTATTTTTCTCAAGCCCAGTATATAGCTGAGGTTTCAGGGTAACTAACTAGCCTGAAGTCTAAGGGAAAAACATGGTTCCTAGGAGGGAGGGGACATGAACAATTACTTATCTGATTCAGGGCCCCATACAACCCAATACAAAGAATTCAAGCAAAATATTTATCAAATTACTAAAGGACATTTGTGGATCAGCAGTAAATTACAGTACCTCTGGGAACAACAGACCCAAAAGTATTGCCACATTCTCGAAGGTTCCTGTGAACATAGTTCCCCAGGATTCACAAGATTAGAAGCAAGGAGGGAAACGTGAGAAAGCCTCCCTTGTGGTATGGGTCTGGAGACGGGGCATGGCACCCACTATGAGAAAGCCAGGAAGACCTGCCCTGATGCTTCTCCACTACCTCCCATATTGAACAAAAGCTTTCAGATGCTGGGCGAGGGGCATCAAACCCTGCTGCCCTTAGACCACAGGTGAGGACTCATTGCAGCTAGAGAAAGGGAACAATAAACCTACTCTGGGTGAGGGGCATGAAACTGAGACCACTAGAGATTCTTTGCCAGTAGGAGAGGTGTAGGATTTCTAAAAAGACCTGATCCTTAATGTCCAGGATCTCAGCACCTGCCTAAGACTGCAATCAAACACAAATAAGGCAGGGCGTGCCCCCCTCAACCCTCAACCTGCCAACACCAGAGTTAAGTAATCAGTAACAATGCTCTAATTGTGGGAGAGAGGCAAAAACATGGTGAGAGAGTCTCTCTGGGGAGCAGATTCAAAGAGAAGACCTAAGACTGAAGGTAAAGCAGACATAGAGAAAAAAACTTTTAATATACCAGATCTCAGCCTAAGCACAAGATAGTGCTAAAGGAATTTTAAGGAATTCAGCAGCAACAAAATGCAAATCCAGATCAACTTCCTACACTAAAAGTCTATCAAAACACAAGGCATGCGATTTTCCCTCTGTAAACACAATTTGCATTATTCTCTAGTATTCTATACAACATGTCAACTTTCAACCAGAAATTATGCAACAAAAAAGCAACAGAGAAATACACTGTCAGTATATATATGAAAAACATGGTAAGAGAGATAAAGCATACCTTCAATGAGATCATGAGTAGATTCAACACAGGTGAAGAATGAGTCAGTTAACTTGAGGATAGGTAGATAGACACTACCCCAAATAAGGTGAAAAGGAGTGAATAAAATAGAACAGATAAGTAAAGATTTATGGGACAAAATCTATAATTGCAATTCCAGAAGAGAGAGAAAATGAATCAGAAGAAACATTTAAAGGGATACCATCTCCAAATTGTTTAATATTAATGGAAAACAACAAGCCACAGACCCAATTAACACAGAAAATAATAATAATAATACCCATACCTCATCATATTCAAACTGTTGAAAACCAAAAATTTAAAAAACAATCTTAAAATCTTAAAAAAAAAACATTATATACAGGACAAAGAAAAATATTATAGCCCACATCTTGTCAAAATCTATACCATCCAGAGACAGTGAAGTGACATCTTTAAATTGCTAAAAGGAAACAAAAACAAAAACCTGCCAACCGAGAATACTATAACCAATGAAAAAAATCTTTCAAAAATAAAGGACAATAAATAATTTTAACAAACAGAAGGAGGATCCAAGGTGGCGGAGTAGACAAATACTGTGCCTGCATTCTTCCATGAACACTTGAAAATTACAACTAAAATTATAGAACAAATAACCTGGAGAACCATCTGAAATCTAGCTGAACAGAAATCTTATAATTAAAAATATAAAAAGAAGCCACATTGAGACTGGTAGGAAGGGTGGAGACATGAAACGGCCCCCAAACCTCTGTGTGGTGGTTGAGAATAGGAGAAATATCTCTATCATGGAGGTTCCCCCAGAGGCGTGGGGGACCCCAGCCCCAGACCAGCCTCCCCACCCCAGAGTACTGGTTCCAGGAAGAGAAGCCTCCAAACATCCCGCTGTGAAAAACAGTGAGTATTCCTACCAAACAGGAGGGACAGAAGGCAGAGGGAAACACAGGCGTCCTCTGAAACAGCCCACACACAGGCTCACTGGCTCATAGGTACTCACCCTGGGCTCTGGTGGAGGGATGGTGGCTCAGAGGGTATCAGAGGCTTATGGGAAGGAGGGGCGGACTGAGGTGTGTGGCTGCAGGATGAGGACTGAAAGACAGTCATCATTTTCCCTGTGAAGGGACCTTTCTTTGTGCAGCTGGCCCACAGGCGCCATCTTTCCTGTGCTGAGCCCTCCCCCTCACAGCCAAATCTGAATCTGATTGGTCTGATCGCTGGCTCACAATGCTGATTCAGTGGGATCCCACCTAATCAACTCCCCCAACACTGTAGGCACTTTCTTGGCAAGCAGCCAGCCCCACCAGCATTGCACTCTTTCCTGAAAAACTATTGGAGTCTAGCAGACACCAGGCAGGCAACAACTAACCTTGGTGTGTTTGAGACTTCTGCTGAGTACCTCCAGCCTCAGCATTGGCACCAAACAATAGTCCACGTTCACTTGGTGACCACAATTCTTCCCGCTTTAGGGACTCTCTGAGACCCTGCCTCATCCAAATTGTGTACCATGGATCAATCCACAAATGAACTTTAGGGGAGCCAGCAGGTGGCAGCAGGCCTCAGGGTGTCCTGGCTTTTTGTGGAGCTACCCCAGGTCTGGTACTAGTAGCAGACATCCTTGGTTCCATTGAAGGATCCAGTAATTCCACTTCAGGGTATTTATCCAAAGAAGCCCAAAACGCTACTTCAAGGGTACCTGTGCATCCATATGTTCATTGCAGCATTGTTTACAATGGCCAAAATGTGGAGGCAGCCTGGGTGTCTGTCAATGGAAGAATGGATAAAGAGGAGGTGGTATATATATATATACAATGGAATATTGCTCGGCCATGGAAGGAAATGGGTTATTGCCATCTGTGGCGGCATGGATGGACCTGGAAGGTACTGTGTTGAGTGGAGTATGTCAGACACAGAAAGATAAATGCAATGTAATTTCACTTACATGTGGAATCTAAAGAACAAAATTAACCAACAAAACGGAAACAGACACATAGATACAAAGAACATTTTGATGGTTGCCAGATGGGAGAGGGGTTGGGGTGTGGGAAAAGAGAGGGAAGGGATTAAGTACAAATTGGTTGTTACAATGTAGCTTTGGGATGTAGTGTATAGCATAAGGAATATAGTCAACAATATTGTAATAACTATGTATGGTGTCAGGTGGGTACTAGATTTGTTGGGGTGATAGATGAGAGGGGGTTGGCGACAGAGTGAAAAGGTGAAGGGATTAAGAAGTATAAAGTAGTAGTTACAAAATAGTCATGAGGATGTAAAATAAAGCACAGGGAATATAGTCAATGATGTGGTAATAACTATGTATAGCTCGAAGTGAGTTCCAGACTAGTCAGGGAGGTTCATTTCTTACATTTTATAAATGTCTAACTACTATGCTATACACCTGAAATTAATAAAAAATAATATTAAATGTCACCTGTAATTGAAAAATTAAAAAGGAGGAAAAAGGTGAAGGGGAATGAGTTCCAAATTTCCAGGAATAAAACAAATAAATCATGGGGATATAATATATAACATAGGGAATATAGTCAATAATATTGTGATCGCATAGTACAGTGTCAGATGGTTGCTGGACTTATGGTAATTGCTTCTTTAGGTATATAAATGTTAAATAACTATGATATACCCCTGAAACTAATGTAATATTGTATGTTAGCTGTATTTTAATAAAAATCTTTTTAAAAGATTAACAAATAATTTTAACAAATATAAACTGAAAAGATACATTACTAGCACACCTGCATTATAAGAAATATTAAAGGAAGTTTTTCAGGCATAGGACCAATGATTGAATATCTATGAGAAAAAAAAGTGAATCTTTATTCTAGTCATATAAAAAATCAATTTGAGGGCCGGTCGAGTGGCTCAGTTGGTTAAGAGCTCGCTCAAGAGTTTGAGCTCTGAGCAACAGGGTCCCCAGTTTGATTCACGGCCTGAGCTGACCTGCCGCTGAACTGCCAACAGGTGGCAGGATGGCTCAGCTAAAAAAAAAAAAAGAGAAAGAAAAAAATTGATTTAGGTAAATTTTAGAAATAATGCAGAAATTTAAGCAATAAAACTTCTAGAAAATGATATAGAAGAATATCCTTATGACCTCATGGTATGAAAAATTTCTGTTTGACAGATTAGACTACATTCAAATTAAGAACTTTTTCTCCTTAAAATACATTAAACACATTAAAAAGGAAGGCAAGAATGGGAGAAGTAAGTCACAAGACACATAACTGAGAAAGTATTTACATTCTTAACATATGTAAAAACTACTTTAAATCACTACAAGAAAGACAGACAACTGAGTAGAAAAATGGGCAACATATTTAAGCAGGTACTTTACAAAAGATGATATCCAAATGGCCAAAAGCATTTAAAAAGATGTTCAAGTCATTAGTAATCAGTGAAGTGCAAAAAGCAAACGAGATGCCATCAGAATGTGTGAAATAAAAATAACACCAATTATTTTATCTATTGTCAATAGTTTCTAAAGTGTATTGTCAATACACTTTACAATGATGTATAGCAATGGGAATTCTCATAAGTGTTGGTGAGATTGTAAAAGCACAGCTATTGTACTTTGGAAGAATGTCATTTTTAATGAAATTAAATATATACTCATTCCATGACCCAACAATCCTGAAGAGAAATGAGTACATATATCCATAAATAGACTTTTATGGGAATGTACATTACAGATTTAGTAATAATAGCCCAAGATAGGAAACAACCAAAATGTTTTATCAACAGTAGAATGGGTAAACAACTAATGGCAAAACCATGTAATGCAGTGCTATACAGCAATGAAATGAAAGAAATGTGGCTACAAGCCACAGCATAGATGAGCCTCCTAGTCAAAATTTTAGTGAAAGAAGCCAGACAGAAAATACTGTGAACAAAAAATGGGCCATATACTAAACCTGACAAGCTCAGTGCGGGCAGCATGGCAGGCTTTACAAAGCTCGGGGACCAAAAGTAACCACACAGAATGGCCTGAACATAAAAATCCCTACCTGGGCCGGCCATGGCAGGTAGTTATGTCCCAGGCCTATAGCTTCTTTAGAGAAAGTCAATCTTTATCTTAAGTGAGCCCTGTCCACTGTTATGCATCTAGTATAATATGTCTTTGAAATATCAGAGTAATTTTTCTTTTCCAGAGCCCTTGAAGACATAACTTCAGGTACCAGAGCACATGACCACAGAACCCCTCATTGTTAGCTTGTTGCCATGTGCCATCTCTGAGTCCTGTACATGTTAATCATTTGCTATCTTGTACCTACGCTTGTGAAAGTATAGTTTTCCATTTTGCTTTTTATCCAACCCTAGATATTTCTCCGCTTTGCTTTCTCCTGCCTCTTTTATCTGTTACCAATGGATTTTATGTAATCCCCCCTACATATCCTCCTTTGTTTCTAAAGTATAAAATAAGCTGCGAAACAGCCATTCTCTGGAGCATTTTCTCAATCCATTGAAATCTTGCTTCTAGGAATGGCCGCCAAAGTTTGGCTCAAATAAACTTCGAAAACTATTCTATAGGTTTGAACATTCTTTCATCAACAATATCTACCATATGATTCTATTTATATAAAATTCAATAACAGACCAAATTAATCTGGTTTTGAATCCAGATAGTGCTAACCTTTATGGAGCAGAGTAGGACAGTGCTCTGGAAGGGGGCATGAGAGGTGCTGATAATTTCTTGATTGGTGTGGTCATGGCCAGTTTGCTTATACAGTGAAAATTCCTTGAACTGTACACTAATGGTTTGTGAACTTGCCTGCATGCATGTTAGAATTCAATAACATATATTTATTTTAAAATAATAAAAGTAAAAATATAGTGAAGTAAAGCATCTTGAACGCCAAACCTGAGTAAAATAATGACCATAGAATTGGCAATTATTTATTGTCAATTGGATCAGAATTTTTCCCGGAAACCAACATTCTGCATTAGGTGACTGTGGTTTGGGTTATGTTTGCAACTAAGAGCAGCAGCAGCAGCCTTGTGGAGACTGAAATGTGAGTCCAGGTTACGTCAGCCTTTGAGTGAGCCATGCCCAGTAGGCAGCTTCCGTTCACTCTTTTCCAGCATTTTCTCCCTGTTTACTTTATGCTCCCTTCCTGCTGAAAGGCCTCTGGTATCAACACCATATAAATGGGCAGCTGTAGCCTACACAAAGGAATTCCTTAAGAAACGCCTTGGTGATGAATCATTTGATTTTTTATTAATTCTTGTCCTTTTGATGTCAAGAGAAGGCAGAAGGCACTGTGCAGAATCCCACCACGGATGAATAAGATTTGGTGTTTACTTGCTAATCATTGAGGGGGTTGATTTTTCTATAGTACATGATAATTACAACTATAGCTATGCTCATTTGTACAGCGTCTTACAAAATATTGCATTATCTTATTTGATCTTCATAAAAATCACACCAAGGAATTGTTGCAAGCATTATTATCTCCACTTCTCGCAGAGGAAACTGAGGTTCCAATCTGCCTTGCAAAATAAACACTTTATTTGAAATAAGTAGAAGAAAGTGCAACTTTAATATCACTGAGTTTGGGCTTCCCCAGCTGCAGATGCTGAGCCAAAGACGCAAGTGCCAAGAGTTTAGTGGGAAGAAGACAGAAATGCCAGGAGGCGAGAGGAGAAGTGAGGCAGGCACCCTTCCCTCACAATTCTCATGTTATCAATTTATCTACCATTGTGGGCTATTAGAATTTAATCCTGTTCTGAGAACCAGGGCAGTATATATACCTTAGAACTATCCCACCCAAACAGCAAAAGAGCCAGGATGTGGGGGCACTAGCTTCCCATCCCTTCTGGCCTGCTGAGTAGATGAACAAAATAAGTTTTGGAGACCACGGAAGTATTATGGCAGAGATGTGGGTGCTGGTGGTTGGAAAGTGGGCCTGAGGGCACCGATGTGTGTCATGATATAGACAGGAAATTGATGGATCTGCTACACTTGGTAATAAGTGTATTTTCTCATCATTTGCGGTTGTTTTCCCTGTACCCATTCCCTATTTCTTTATTCCTGCCCAAGAATTCCCTATTAATTTTGAGAGGCCAGGGATGGAGCATGTGACTTAAGCTGTTTCAATCAGAGTTACCTGCTAACTTTTTCGGATTCCTGGGGGAAATTTCCCACTTTATCCTGATGGGATGTGGAAAAGAAAGCTGTTGGCCCAGCAGTTAGCTGCTGGGAGTCAGTATGAAGAGAGCCAACCTATGGATGCAGTCCCCCCTGTGAAAGGCAGGGTGAGGACGTGGGAATAAATTCCTTGGTGATATTATGAGCCCCTGGCTCAGGGCTTACCTACATCAAGCTGAAAAACTGGACTTCATAGTTAAGTAAAATAGTTACCTGTATAGGCAAATTTGAGTCTTTAACTGTTTTATTTACAACAAAAGGATTCTGATATGAAATATGTCATCTAATCTTAAACACTATCCATTGTAAGAATCATAATTATTTTATACACTACTGAGGAAAATAATGCTTGCAAGTAAACTAAGAACCATTGCTTTATATCCATTAGGGTTTTTTTTTTACTTTTATATTTTTTAATTTATATCTGTTAGACTTTCTTAGATGTAGCTTTTTTTTTTCTTTTCCATCATGTAAATAATCCAGGTAAGATAATCCTAAAATATGTTCCCATTCAGAGTCCAACTCTTCAAATCATCTCAGTCCTCAATGGTATCATTAGCCATATGTTTCTACCAAATATCCTTCTTGGGAACATAACTTGTCTTATATGCCCAACAGTTGCTACAATTTTCCTCTAGGCCCTACACTCATTATCCAAGTTTTATGCTTACTTTCTCTTGGGTGTGATAGGGAACACGTTAGCATATCGATTGGTAACAAAACCTCACACATCATTTACCGTGGATTCCTTCTTTTCATGGTTCTCATAAAACATTTGGTGTGGCTTTGCAAGGAATGTAGAATGGGTTCATTCTTCCAATGAAAATACTTGCTTTGCAAATAGCAAGTGTATGCCCCACTGCATTCTTCTCTCACCTTTCTAGGTAGGTACACAATAACTTTTCACCTTTAAGTTGCAGTGAAATTTTTTTAAAAGGAGTGGAATTTAGTATACATAGTATATTTTAATAATATCCATAGTTCAACTGATGTCATAACAAATAACCAGCTATGATCAAGTTTTGGTCATACAGACAGGCAATGATAACTACGTTATGATTATTGTTTAGCTGAAAATCACTGTAAGATGCCATGGCTTGTAGGTCACATGACAATTTCAGATATATTCAGAGTAAACACATGGAAAGATGCATCTTAAAATAGATAAAATGTTATCACACATCTAATAATAATCAACTCCTCCCTACTATTGTAGTCTCCTTCCAATACGCGGTATGCCTTTTTTGAATAAGAATGTTTATCTCCTTCCATTTCATTACTCTAGTTAGTCTTCTAATTTCTTTATTGTTTATATATGTATATATTTCTATATTTTTAACTTTTTAAACATGAGAACTTGATAATCCTTAAACTATTTCTAATAGCTAAGAATCTTTTTAAAAATTTGAATAAAAGGAGATCAATACTCACTTTTTGGTTATGAAGAATTAATACTGAAACAAGGTCAATTTCCAGGAAATTAATTTATAAATTCAGTGAAATCCAAACATAATTTTCTGTAGATCTCATCCAGTAAATTATGCAATTCTTCTGGAAGGGAAAATGTGCAAAAGTAGCTGTTTTTTTTAAGCAAGAAAGAGAAGTTTCCCCTAAAAGATATAAACTGTTCTGTAAGAATATATTAATGATAACAGTATAGGTTGGCACTGGTATAGACAAGTAGAATTAATGGAACAGAATAGAGGATGAAAAATCATACATTTAGGTAGGAATATAATATAGATTAAAAGGGGCATTGCAAACTGGTGAGGGGGAAAAATGTCTCTAAACGATGTTGAAGCAAATGAATAGCAATTTGGGGCTTCACATGATCCAAAATTTAGGAAATGTAAGTGAAATAACACACAAATAATTCCATATTAATATTTGGGGAAATAAATCTAAATTTTTATTGTAACTAAATAGGCAATTTTATTTTAAAAAACATGAAACCTAAAATATTTTAAGAAAACAAAAGATTCTACTAGTATTTTTAAAATATATATGCATTAAGAACTTTATATACAAAGTTTGAGGTTAAGTGATAAATTGAGAGAAAATAGACGCAACATACATAACAATGGAACAACTATTATAATATCCCAAATATATCCAAAGTATATAGTCTGAAATACAATAAGAAAGCAATTCAATTTTATGTAATGAGACTTACAATTAAAAATTCCTAAAAATAAAACAAATTATGATACTTTCATATCAAGAATAAAAGAGAGGTGTTTGTCTTGGGAAGATTATCATAAAATGTATATATTAAATGCAGGTAACAAAATACAAAATTATGACTCTACTATTGAACATTTCACATATTTTTATGACATATGTCAATAGCAGTAGTGATTATATCTGAGAAGTAGAAATATAAGCGATTTTATTTTCTCCTTTTTTATGGAAAGTATTTTCTGAATTTCTAACAACAAACATAATACATCAACTGCTACTAAAAATAAAAGCTTTGTAAACATATTATGGATATTATTTTTTTCTTCCAACTTTTGTTTGTTTTCCAAATTATTATTATTATTTTTTTAATTGGGGAATTGCGGGATGGGAACAGTGTTGGGGAATTGGGGGAGGGGGAACAGACAAGTTGCTGTCCTTTTGTTCTTCAGTCTAGTTGTGGAGAACACTGCTTCACTGGCCCAAGTTGGCACCATCATTGCGCTCTTTCTGAACAAGGCAGATCAGTCTCAGGCTTCTGGACGGCTGCTCACTGAGGCTGCTGGCCACTCACGCTGGCTGCCGGCTACACACGGTAGCCCATGGCAACCCACTGCCACAGGGACTGCAGCCTATGCCGTCGCCTGCAACTCATGGCAGCCCAGCTCCAGGTTGAGCTGTTGTTCAGCATCTTAGCTGTAGAGGACAGTGTCACTGGCCCTCATATGTGGGATCCGAACCGGGGCCCTCTGGTGTCCCAAGCCAGCTCTTCACAAATGCACCACTCGGCGGGCCCTCCAAATTAATTTTATGAACATATTTATTTGTTAGAATAAGCTAGCTTATGCTGCAGCAAAAAAATAAGCCCCCAAATTTCACACTAAAGTACACACCTGATTTCTATTTTTAGCTTCTTGGCTATCAAATGGTTACATGGCCCTGCATAACTATAAGAGAACTGGAAAATGAGGGAGAAACCATATTTATTCTATGATCACTCAGTGCCTCCACCATCATTTGCCCTTCTGGTCAATAAATACCCCTTTGTTAATTTCTTTCCACTCATAGAGCACATACAACCTTTCTCAAAGGAGGTAACTGAGTGTTACAGTCAGTCACTTCATCCAGCTCAAAGTCCAAACTTTACTCCAGTTTATTCCTTGAATTTGGTTGTGACTCCTCTTGGTCCCGACATTTATCAAACAAAAAAGCAAGCTATCTGCTCTGCAGTCACCCAATATGCAAGAGTGGAACAGGGGCAGGATAACATCAGTAAAATCTCCTACCAGAAAGGGAAAGACTGGGAGACACAGCCTGTGCTGGCTGATAGCAATTCTGAAATCCTTCTGAACTCCCTGACCTGGATACTAATGTATTAGGCCCTGATTCAACTCTCAGAAAGAAATTTCCCTAACCATTGTTTCTCAGGGCTTTCCTTTTCTATTCTGCTTCCTGTCTATGGAAGTTTGGGGGACTAAGAAGTACGATGTTTTGAATAATCACAAATATTTTTGGATCAACCTCTTGATTTCTTAAAAGTAAAACTCAAAATATTCAATACACTTGCCTTTATTTGCCTGCAGTCACAACCAACTTGCCATAACCATGGCTCTCCAATTTGCTGCATTTCTTTGCTTTCTTTCCTCTATTTAGTTTCTCTTGCTTGACTTAATGATGAGTGCTTTAAGACTCAACAACAGGTATGGAAGTTATATACCCTTAAACTGATTTCTGTTGTGAGTCATTTTAACCAACTGCCCATTTAATATTTACTGAAAGAACCTTCTTAAATGGATTGGTGTCTAGAATCACTTTTCCAATCCTACAAGGTGCCGGGAGCCGTCTGCGCCTCAGTATCTGACATGGCCAAACACACTGCAATTGTGACAAATTCTGAAGCTCTGACTGAGAAACAGATACTGCTTTACATCTTAAAGAATTTAAATTCCCCTTTGGATGCCCCCCAGTAGGATGAAGATCTTACACCGCTTCTAATAGATATATCACAATAATTATATTTTATACACTAAAGGTGATTTTAGTCACACTACTAGTCTCTTAGTAAAGGTCAAAGTACACACCCTGTAAATCTTAAGATCCTGTTTAGACAATAGTTTTTAGAATAAATGTTGGGTAGTCATGGTAACCATCCTTTAGGCGATTATGTAAAGGCTCAGGCCTTGGTCGCAGTCATTGAGGGTGGAGGGATTTGGGCGTAGTTGGGATAAGTTAGTCTTTAGCATAGAAAAGGTCTAGCTGTACCCTGGAGCATAAGAATTATGAGGAAGTAAAACCCTGATACTGATGGAACAATGGTTAAACTGCCCGGTATAAAAAGAGGCATGCTGTAAAATAAAGTGAGACACTTCTTGAAAAAGCACTCCTGTGTCTCCACCCGTTTTTTTCCTCGCCGACTCCGCCTCCACCTGAGGGAACCCCTGGACCTCCCGCAACAAGGTCTTGAATTTCTGGACGGTCTTTATTCCTTTTCATTTCCACTTACATTCCAGCCATTTTTTTTTTTTCGAAAACTTCAGTTTTTTTCTTAAAATAACTTGCCAAATGTCACCAATAGCACCACCTTACACCAAGTTTTAACAAGTGTTTTGCTACAGGAAATATGGACCACCGTCTTTCCAGTCTCTGTATATATTTTTTTACTTACCATTGCCAAACTATTAAGCTAATGCCACACATTTTAGAGTTCTTTTTTTCCTTTTTTGTTGTTTTTATGGCAGCCCTCACTTCTAGTACCAATGTTTGTATTGGTTAGTGAAGTTAGTCAGAGCTGAAGTAAGAAACAAATCCTGAAACCTCAGTGGCTTAACAAAGCCAAGATTCATGTTCTATAAGCACATATGCTGTGGTTTGTTGGTGAGGCCTGTGGTTAGCCGACGTCCATGCAGAACATGGACAATGTTCTGGGTTCTGGGTTCAATCTTATGATGAGGCTGTAAGTTTACTGCAGAAGGGGAAGAAAGGTCGGCAGAGGACACCATTAGCCGAAATTTACCACATGGTCATGCCAACGGAAAGGGAGCTGGGAATTGCGAGGAAGCATAGGTATTGGGGAGTATTAAATGTCTCTGTCACTACCGATTTTGAATATTAATTATGAGTATTCAGTACTATATTAAAAAATGTAAATCCATTTTATGGAGATGTTTACTGCCTCTCCCCTCCCCCCCCAAAAAAATAACAATAAAAGTTGTTTTTTAGAAGTCATAGCAAGGAAGAAGAAAAGGCTCAAAGGATATATTCCAAACTGATAAAAATAATGCAAGACCTGACATTCAGAGAACTATATGTATGTTTCATTTGTGTGTCAAAAACGTTAAGTATAATTTACAACTGTATAGAATATATATTTACATAGGTTTACCTTATAAATTTTAGTATCATTGATATTATAAACATTTATATTTGAAAATATTAACAAGATTAGTTTTTAAAACTATGACATAATTTAAGTCCTACTTTTCTCACAAAAAACTTGAAATTATTGTAAAATAAAAAACTATGAAAAAAATAGCAATCATAATCCTGCTCCCCAGAAACAACCACTGTCAGCATTTACATTTATTTTTTTAAGTTTTAACATTCATAGTTTATATTATAGACATAATATTGCAATATTATTTGATATATTTTCATTTTGCTAAATATTTAAATAGTAAGTTTTCATACTAGTCAAAATCATTTGTAAACATCATTTAAATGCTATTCATTCAATTGCATGAATGTGCCATAATTTATATAATTATATCTTACCTGTTGGACATTCAGGTTTCATTCCAATTTCCTAAATTACAAGTTATAGGAAATGAGTAACTTTGCACATATATCTTTGGACTTCAGAATGTTTCTTTAGATTCCATGAAGTAGAATTACTTAATAAAAGGGTATACGTATTCAGAAGCTGATGAATATTGGCAAATTTATTTCTAGAAATGTACTAATCTGTGCTTTCACTATTGATATTAGAATATATCCATCTTTCAAACTTTTGTCAGCGCTGATATATATACACACATATATACACATACATCTATGTTACATATCTTTGCTATTGAAACAAGTAAAATTACTATCTTCTTGCTTTACTACACGCATGTTATTTTTTGAAGTACTTTTTTCACTTAATTGATGAATAATTTGCATAAAATAAAATGAATGGATTTTAAGTTACAGTTTGATAAGTTCTGACAAGTTTGTACAACAGAGTTAACCACCACCCTAATCAAGATATAGAATATTTTGATCATTCCAGAAAGTTCCTTGTGCCCATTTCAAGCCAGTCCTCTCCCATAAACAGACATTATTCTAATTTCATAGCTTTTTAAAATCAACTTTATCAAAGTTGATATCAAAATGCAGCCATTTGAAGTGTACAAGTCAATGAGCTTTAACACATGTATATGTATGCATAACTAACATCCCACTAAGATATGGAACATTTCTGTTACATCAAAAATTTCGCCGTTTTGCAGCCAATTCCCTCTATCTCTGGCCTTGGACAACCACTGATTTTCTTTCTGTCACTGTAGATTAATTTTGCCTATTTTAGAATTTCTTAAACATGGAATAATACGCTATGTACCCTTTTGTTTCTAGCTTCTTTAACACTGTGCTACATTTCTGAGATTCATCCACATTGTCACAAGAATAAGAAGTTCATTCTTCTTTACTACTTAGTAGTGTTCGATTGTATGAATATACTTTTTCTATCCATTCACTTGCTAGTGAACTTTGGGTTGCTTCCAGTTTGGGTCTTTTATCCTTACAGCTGCTATGAGCATTCCTGTATAAGATTTTATGCACATTTTATTTCTTTTAGATAAATACCTGAGTATGGAACTGATATATCATATAGTAAGTACATACTTAATTTGAACTTTAATGCAAAACTGACTTCCAAAGTGCTTATACACCCTCACATACATGTATGAGATTTTCATTTGCCCCATTTTCTTGACAACATGTGATAATGTCTTTTTTAAAGTTATTCTGGTGGGTGTGAAGTGGTATCTTATAATTTTTAAATTAGTATGTAAAATATTTTGCCCACATTTATTTATTTATTTTTAAGATTTTATTGGGGAATTGGGGAAAACAGACAAGTTGCTGTCCTTTTGTTCTTCAGTCTAGTTGTGGAGGACGTCGCTTCACTGGCCCATGTTGGTATTGTGATCATTGTGCTCTTCCTGGCTGAGGCAGATGGGAAACCGGCCATTGGACTGCTGCTCGCAGTGGCTCAAAAGAAGCTGCTCATTCTGGCTGCCGGCCACTCACGCTGGCTGCTGGCCACTCACAGTAGCTTAGGGCAGCCCACTGCAGCCGCACTGCAGCCTATGCCATCGCTGGCGACTCACAACAGCCCAGCTCTAGTTCAAGCTGCTGTTCACCATCTTAGCGGTAGAGGGCAGTGTCACTGGTCCTCATGTGGGATCTGAACTGGGGCTCTGCTGCTCAGAGATGGCGTCCCAAGCCAGCTCTTAACCAATGCACCACTCAGCCGGCCCTTGCCCATATTTTTTAATTGGGTTGTTTGTCCTCTTATTATTGAGGCCTAAGAGTTTTTTTGTTTGCTCGATACTTCATTCTATCAGCTATTGGGTTATCGAAAATGTCATGACGCATTTTTGCAATGAAAAACATAGAAAAAATAAGTCATGACTTTTCCGACAACCCAATATATGTACTGTGATTTTTTTTCCCTAGTCACTGGCTTTCTTTTTCCTTTTTCTATTAATGTGTTTCAATGAGCAGTTTCTTTTTTATTTTGAATAATCCAATCTATAATTTTTCTTATATTGTTGGTGCTTTTTGTAACCTAACAAATCTCTTTTACCCCAGTTAATAAAGATTTTCTCTTTGTTGTCTTTCAGATATTTTTGTAGATTTCACTTTTATGTTTAGGTGTAAGGTGCATTTTGCATTAATTTTTGTGTATGGTGTGAGATAAGAGTCAAGGATCTTTTTGTCCCCCCAGATGGATACTGAGTTGTTTCATCATTATTAGTTAAAACTACTTTCCTTTCCCCTTGAAATACTTGAGTGCCATTATTGAAATTCAATTAATGCAATATAAGTCATTATTTTCTGTAGTCTGTTTTTGTTTTTGTTTTTTTTATTTATATGTATGTCCTTGCATGGATACCATATAGAAGTGATTCAGTAATCTCTTCGGAGGGGTCCTGAGTGATGGTCTATATCCATATAATAGCTTCCATTTAAAAGCCCTTGATTAACGAATATGAAGGCGCTCCCCAAGACATAAAGAACTACATTTTCAAGGAAAACAGAACTTACTTAGAGTTTCCAAAATTTATATTTAGAATATTTGCTATGCGGTCTCTTTTTTGTCATTTAGTAAAAAGCTACTGTTTCATTTTTATTAAAGGCTTGCATTTAAAAAACTGGAAAGAACCTCAGATATAATACATACCATCTAGCATTTCCCAAAATGATATTTGCATAACCTAGATATAATTTATTTCCCAATAATCGGCTTCAATATATATTTGACTTTGTTACCACCTATAGTATTATATATTTAATATTTTATGTAATTTATTTTAAAACATAAATAATTGAAAGAACATCAATATTAAACAACATTTTAATCACTATGGAAATAAGAAAACAGTTTTCTAATATGTATTTCCATAATAGATAATTATTTTTAAGAATTGTCATTTTGGTATAATCTAAAATCATCCCACAAACAGCTCATAGTATCATACTTTGTGAAATATTAGATGCCTATAAAACTATGATAGGTTCTTTAGGGAGATTTCCACAGAAAAGTGAGTGATATTGAACCTAGTCAGTAAGTTTCAATTTTAAGTGACAAAGATTCTGAGTATTTATAATACACTTAATGTGTCTTAAGTGTTTAAGATTCAGACTCGAGTCTTCTGATTCCAAGTTTACTGTTTTTTTCCAGGTATACCACCATGTTCAGGGTGGCTTTTTTTCTCTGTTGACCCTCATGTGTTCAAGTTATTATTAACACACTTTTTTATGAGAATGGAACCATTCTCCACATTAATACAATTATGTGGAAAGCCCAATTGGTAAGTCATACCATGCCTTTGAGTCTTGTGAAATTATAAACCAAAGAAAGCCACCCAAGTTTTTATGTGTTTACATTATGTAACAGGAAGCAAAAAATAAAACTTAAAACTTTGTAAATAAAAAAAAATAAAATTTCAATTTAATTATTAACTTTTGACTATCTAGTTTATAATAGAATTTTCGCTTTTTCCTAAATGTAACCAATATGATTCAGTGCTGTTTAGCCTCTGAGTATAATAATATACTATAAATTATTTTTAAAGTAAAGTAACCCGTTCAAAGGATCTAATACTTCAGAAAAAGACAGGGAATAGAGATAAGTTTAGCTACTTTCCCCAAAATTCTTCCACATGTACTTAAATAAGGTTTAACAGCAATTAAAATTGTTAGATGTTCCTGTTTTGTTGCCGTTGGCAGTGAAGAATGAGTAAGCATGTAAAATGCTATCTAGGGAAGTGTTTGCTGAAATTTGAACTTGATATAAAGGAGCTACGGTGTGGGATTATTGTTTGAGAAAAATACTCTTCATTACCTAAATTCAAATAAGTCCACACTTCTGCATCACACTGTACAGAAATAGCATATTGAGTGAGCCAAGGCACCTGCCACTTATTGGAAAAGCATTTTGACTCCATTCATTCATTCACTCACTCCTTCTTCATTGGGGTAACCACAATCTCTATGGTACCTGAATCATTTGTGAATGGTTTTTATTTTGAATCATCCTGTGCATTAAGTATAGCCATGATATTGATCCATATGCATTTTAACAAAACTTTTAAAAAACCGTTGAGGCTCCACCCCATTCAAATGTATCAGCATTTCCGGTGGTTTTTATTCTTTCTTTCTCCAGATCTAACCTCCCACCTCCCATAAGAGATTGTTACTGATGCTTGAAATTATCAACCCAAAGAAAGAAATAAAAAGTTAACAACAAATTATATTCTTTAAAACGCTGATAATTTTGTTCTTAGAAAATAATCTCTTCATAATCTTTGCCTTACACTGTGAAAGTGTTGAGATTTTTGGTAAAAAAAAAATGAAAACCACAAGTGTGAAGATTTAAAATTCTAGTGATTCCATTATTTCAGAAACTGCATTTTTGTTTTTTTCTTTTAAGCAAAACTTAAATATTGTATTGTTTTAATGTTATAATGAGAAATTTTTATGTGTGTTTCTCTTAGAAAAAATAAAATAAGGCAGCATATAGGGTCAGGTAATTGTGTAATAAAATGATCATTAATGTGCATGTAAAAGTTGCTGAGTTTTTAATTCTTGTTCTTATTATAACCACATGCATAACAGGTTTTATTGGACTATCCATCTATTTTCTCTCATATTAGCAATTTAAAGAGAAATTATTCCTGGAAATAACCTGAAATTGTTCTTTTTGATTGTTTCTTGGAATTTAAAATATTCTCAAAGTGCTGTACCAATCCCTGTGATACCTACTATGGCATATCAGGGTCTTCATGTTTTCTGAGGCAGAGCCTGCCATGTGCTCTACTTCTATACATAGTCCCAAAACTATTTATCATCTTTAATATACTCATATATATTACATTTACTAGGCCAACAAATATGTATTCTGGTTAGTACTTTCCTACATGGTAGGGAATGCAAAGAATAAGACTGACAGAAAGTCAAGGCTGCCACACAAGTTATATAATTATTACAGACCGTTTTTTTTGTTTGTTTTTAAAGATTTTTATTGCGGTATTGGGGG
>NW_017731845.1:1286280-1294532 GCF_001890085.2 Hipposideros armiger
TGGAAAATGTGCCTTTGTTTATCCCCTGATTTTAGAAATAACTTTACCACATACCATGCATCATCAGAGCCACACATACGTTAGCTTGAGAAGCTTTAAAGGTGATATACTAAAGATAAACTGCCATGAATATTTTATCAGGAGAGTTAAAACTCAAAAGAGAAAAGGGAAGTTAATTTTCCATGACCACATTAGTGATTGAGCATCAAGAAGTTCACCACTTCAATAGCTTGAAAACATATTGATCCAGGAAAGAGCAGACATACAAAGGAAAAGTCACAAGGGTACTCTGCTGGAATAATTTAGCATTAAGTGTCCTCTCATGAACTGACTGTTTGACCTTGGAAAAGTCATAGCCTTTCTTAGTGTACCAATCTCCCTCTGCTAGGGTGATTGCAGGGTCTCTATGCTCTTCTCTAGTTTCCTCATCCTATGATTTAAAAATGTACTGAATTTCTCGTCACTTGACCACACTCCACTTTGAATTAATGAACACAGTAGAGTGAGAATGGTCCCTAAGTGCCAAGCTCACCACCAGAAATAGCTTCAGCAATGTAATGTTAAAATGTTTTGACTGCCTGAGATTTTGAGACTGATACAAAAGGAAGAAACTAGCATTTATTGAGCTACTGCAATGTGCCAGTCATTGCATAGTCCACAATAAGAAAGAAATAACTCAATGATTCCTTACACTCTACCTAGGAGCAAAGTTTATGAAATGGAATTATATAAGGAAAAAAAAACAACAACATTTCAAAACTGGGCAGCAGCAAAGGAAAAATGGAATCTTGAAAGTTGAAGTGATGGCCAAGGTGGGAAAGAATTAATATTAGAATTCTTTTAGAAAAGGTGAATTTTGAATCTGGAAGGATATGATAGTTAGATAATAGAAAGGAGGAAGGGAAAGTAGATATTGAGTTGGGGGAGTAACAATAAATGCCATTGACATGTGTCTGCAGTTCAAGAATTTTGAATGAAGTAGAAGAATGAAGAAGTTGGCACCATGGAGACCATAGTTAAGTTCCTTAAATCAATCTACATGTGTAAATAACTCACTATGCTCAGAGAACATTAAGTCTGCATTGAAAATCTACAAAGAGCACAAATTCAAGCTAGGTGCCATGAAAAATAGAAAGCATCAAAATATAATCCTGGCCCCGAAGACCTCTCTGAACTTGTACCAAAAGCATACAAACATTAAAGAGCAATGAAACTAAATTTTATAGAAGGAAGTCAAGACATCAAAAGAAGATATGCATATGTCTTGATATTTCATGAGACATTACCAGATAAAGAATTTGGGTAGTGCTACTACAATTCAGAAAAGAGATTACTGAGCTAGCACCATGAGATAAAAAAGAAATGAATGATGCCTGACTACCAAGAACTTATAATTTTTAAACATCTACTTCATCAACACTTAGAACTGCTCAACCCCCTCTTCCTCCTTTCTACCCTTGTATTTCTGTTTTCCATTAGTTGAGTGATGACGGCATTGCCATTTGCATTGGTACTGAGCATCTATTCTCATCTTCTGCTAAAACACTAGGTTTAAATACATACAAAGGAGCAGCAGGAGACTTGAAAAAGACTGACTTTATATATATATATTTTTTTTCTTGTGTGAAAGTCTAAAAACAGAAACCAGAATAGAATCTAGAGAAGAGAAAGAGGGTGTAAGAGTCATTCTTTTCATCTAATGCACAAGGCAAGTCTCTGAATTGTCTCTATGTGAATATGAGCAAAGGGATATAGTTTTCCTTTTAAGTTCTTAGGGGTAGCAAAGATTGTAGCTGGGATTCAATTTTCAAGTGTAAAGAGATGGCTCCCAATCTTATTTGGAAAACTTCTACCTGAACATGGACCATATTATATTAAAGCTGGAAGGGACCTTGGAGATCTGAAACTACTCTTCATTCTTCCTCTTTCTATGTGAATCCCAGAGATATTAAATGATTCATTTAAAGTCTCAAAATTCAATGAGAATGAGCTTGGAGTGGAAATTGAGTTTTTGGTGCCCAATATTTTGGTATTTCAATAAAACGAAGTGACAGTTTTCTCTTGGAACTTAGTACCAGGAAAGATTTTGATCCACCCAAATGGCTGAATGCTTATATTCACCAGGCCATGTTTTTGCCTCTACTTAAGTCAGAGCTTAATTTAATGCTCAGGTAAGTAAACCACATCCCTGATAAAATAAATTGCCCCTTCTTTTCTGTAATTTCTGATTTGCCTTGCTTTGTTTTTCGGTGTATTTTGGATTTCATTATAAAGTAATATATATTTATTATAGAAAGTCTGGAGAACATGTCAAACTATAATGAAGCAAATAAGTTCTTATAATCCCACCATTCATATTATTTTATTTGAACTAACATTCTGTATATGTTTTAATTGTAAAAGTCCTTCAAATAGTTTAAGAAGTAGGAAGAGATTGCTTTATGAATAAGTTAATTTTATTAAGCAAAAATTGCATCACCTCACTTTTCACAAATATCCACTCATCTGTTTATATGTGTCATCTATTTAGCTTAACAGGCATCCAATAAATGGAGACCTCTTGTTAAAAATATGTATGTCATAGGGAAATGGAAGCCCCAGTGCAGGGCAACAGCTCTGGGACTCATAATGAATGGTTATAGGTTTAGGAATTATTCTAGAACTTGAAATTTTTATGATGTAGAGAATATATACTATTGTAAAGTACCTGTTCAATAATTTGAAAAGAGGAGTGTGGACAACATACCAACTTTTCCCCTCATTTTTTGCATGTAAACAATCAATCCAACAACATTAGGGAAAGCACTCAAAATATTCTTTTAAGTTCAAATTTGTGTGACTTATAAATCAATTAATCAAAAGTGAACACTCCTATCCACACGCACACCCCTATATTCAGAGGATATCTATCACTCAGAGAAAGGAGAAGAGATTAAAGAGCAAATGGAGTTTTAACAAAAGAGGCATGAAGTCAGCATTGATACTTGCTTCAGAGGAAGACAGACTATAGAATAATTTCATCCATTCATTCATTCATTCTTCATTTATCAAACATTTAAAAATACATCTTATGTGCCACATAACCTTAAATAAAAGATTGGATAAGATAATCTTCTGATAATAAACCTTTAAGAAGCTCAGTGTGTGGTGCAAGAGACAGAGAGATAAACTAATAAACATAAAGTAATATATTGGTAAAATGATTTAGATAGTAAGTATAATAACTAACATTTATTCTTTCAACAAATATTTATGTGTCTACAATATGCCAGAGACCATGTTAATCACGAGGAAAAAATGGTGAACAAACAGTAGATACTTCCCTGATCACTTTCTTCATGTTGTCTCGTTTATCCTTTACAAGTGCCCTGTGAAATGTGTTATTATAATTCCCACAAGACTCAGAAAGGATAAGTAACTTATCAAAACCACGCAGGTAAAAGGGGCCGGCCGAATGGCTCAGTTGGTTAAGAGCTCGCTCAAGAGTTTGAGCTCTGAGCAACAGCGGTTCGAGGCCAGCCCGAGCTGAGCCGCCGCTAGGTAGCAGGATGGCTCAGCTAAAAAAAAAAAAAAACCACGCAGGTAAAACTAGGTCAGATGATATACAAGAAATGATATACAACAACTATTGTGAAAGCAAAGGCTCTCCATTTTAAGGGGCATCCAAATTAGGCTGGAGTGGAAACTGGGTATATGTGTGTGAGTCATGCTAAGGAAGTTTGGGAAGCAATTTGCCAGAAGTGAGGGTAGTATGATCAAAGTCATAGTCTCTAGAAGGACACTGTACATTTTGGGAACTTCCAGGAAATTTATTATTCTTGAGCATAAAATTTGAGGATGATAAGAAATGTGCCCTGAGAGCGAAGCTGAGCTCAGAATTCAGGCCTCTGACTTTATCCCATAGGCACCCTGAAGAGTGACATAATCAGATTTACCTTTTAATACAATCGTGCCAGCAGGAGTGTAGAGAATGGCTTCAGGTAGACAACTTTAGATCAAGAAACGACTTAGGAGGCATTGCAGGGTTTCACACAAGATGTGGTAAAGGCATAAACTAAGGTATCTATTGGATGGAGAAAGAAAAATGAGAGACGCTTCAGAATACAGTTAGAAGGTAAAATAAAGGCTTAATAATTTGATGGATATTGGAAATAAGATATAAGAAGGATGATTCTCTGGGTTTTCACATAGATTACGTGATGGTAAGTATAAGAGTTAATGTAGGAGAAATATTCCAAGGGTAATATAAAGCCCATCGTTGGATATAATCAGTTAGAAGTTCAGAGGAGAGAACTGGGCTTTAGATAAAGATATGGAAAGTGTTCTCATAGAGAAGATATTTAAGATATAACAATATTTGAGATGTAGAAGTTCAGTGGTCCAGTTTATGGAATCTTGAAGAACACTAGACTATGAAGAGTAGCTGAAGGAAGAGGATTTTTTTTTTTTTTAAGAAAACTGAACATTCAACAGGTAAGGGCCTTTTTGTCTACGATAAGAAAGTTTACAGTCTTGGAAACTTATGGAGTAGGAAGTTTTAAGCAGGACTTAATTGACAGAGTCAAGTGCAGGAAAAGAAAATCAGGGATATATGATAATGTGGATTGAAAACATCCATTAGTTTAGACAACCAGGCCATTAATGACTTCACTGAGTGACACCTTGGTGGAATGGTTGAAGCGGAATCTAGAATATAGAGGGTTGATGAGGTAATGGGAAGGTAAGTAAGCGGCCATAGTGACTGCAGACTAATTTTCAGGAAATTTGCATGCGAAAAAAATGTGAAATTTGCATGTGAAAGATTAGATAGATCAAGGAAAGGTATTTCTTAAGATCAGAGAATCTGGAATATTTATAGGTTAAGAGAAGGAACCAGTAGAGAGAGAGAAATAAAGATATAAGAAAGGCTTGAAAAATGGAACACAGTTCCAGAAGTAGATTATGAAAAAGTACAGATGGTGTGTGGTACTTTTGAAGAGAACTCCTAGTCTTCTGGGAGAAAAATAAAGATGGTAGGATGGATGCAGTTATCAATCCACTGGCAGATGAGAGAGTAGGGAATTTGAGGGTGTTCACCATTCAGGTCTAATGAGATTGGGGAGGCAGCATTTGTGTAAGAGCCCTGAGCAACGCGTTAAAAAGTTGGGATAGGCACTGAGGGACATAATGTTAAGTTTCCTGTGACAAAATATCTTCAAGTCAAGGGAAAGATGGTAAAATCTAATGAATAAATAAGGCCAACATTAGCTCCACTTTTCACTTTCCACCCTCACAATGAGGCTCACATTTACTGAGTGGCAAAAAGATATGGATTGCATTCTTGGCCATGTGACTTGACTACTGTGAAAATTTACCATGAGTTGAGGATGCTATTAGATGAATCCATGAACCTGCAGAAATCTACCACCCAACTATTGCCCGAGGTCCTTTATAGTGACCTAAATTCCTAAGGTGACGGTATGTGTAGGACAACCTAAAATAATAATAATATCCTATATTTATTGAGCCCTTACTATAATTCAGACACCATTCTATGTGTTTCACATTATTAACTCATTTCACTATCACAAAAAGTCTGAGGTAGAAATACAATTTTTTTCCTTTTTATAGATGAAGGTTGGCCAAATGCTCTCTCTTACAGGTAAGATTATATAAATAATTCTGGTCAATGAGCTCCAAGAAGAAGTAACATGTATCATTTCTGGGCTGAACCATAGAAGAGCAGATGTACAATCTAGAAGGTGACTTTTCCATTCAATGGCAGTGATGCAGGCCTCAGCTTCTGGATGTGCAGCTATAAGACGGCTGAACATCTGTCCTTCTGCAGCACCTGAGTAACTGTGTAGAGAAGATACCCCTCTATTGCTCTATATACAATAATTACATTTTGGTGGTTACATCACTTAAATTTGAGGTGAAATGTTAGTGCTACCATATCATAATCTAACCTATACTAACAAATGAGCAAAATAAGAGACATAGCACTACATTACAGAGTCAGTAAATATTTTCTTCACTTTCCTCTATAATGATGAGATGGGACAAATGTGCTCTTTGGAATCTGCTATCCAATTCACAGCTCTAGGTATACTGCAGTGACCTTAATCCTTGATGTTTTTGGCAGTTATGTGGTCACTGCCTTCTTTCTCACACTCGTGGTGACACCTCTAATTGATTTTGAACTATCTCTCGCTGAGTCTAAAAATTACTTGCAATATAGGAAGCCACACACTGCTGTCAATTTTTCAGAATTGATATGTGATGCGAAACCTGTTTGTCATCCATATTATGGGCCTTTGTTTATGTCATTCTGTGTTTATAACAGGCACATGCCTATACCTCTAGGGTGAGGGTTATGATAGAAACAGAGGTGATTTACTATAGGAACACACAAAAAAATAAGTACTTAAATTGGATTAGGGAACTCAAAGACAGGTTTCAGGGGAAATGACATGGAAGGTCATCCTGGGATCATGAGTTCAAATGGTGAGAAAAGTTAGAAGTATAAAATGGTAATTTGAGACAGAGGTAACAGCATGCTAAAAGTGATGGAGGCCTAAAAGAGAAAAACACATTCTGGGAACTACAGGAAACTCAGCATGGATCAAGTACAAAAAGATGTGGGTGTTAGATTGCTATGTGTACAAGCATGGTAAACGAGGCCGGAGGGGTATCTAGAGACCAGCTCTTGAATGGCCCCTACATTATAGGTGATGAAATTTTGCTTTGTCCTCTAAGGTATAGAGATTTGAAGCAGAAAATTATATGACTTATATGATAGGAAAACATTATGCTGGCTACACTATAAAGGATCAAATGAAGAATAGTGTTGTACTTGGAGAAATTGTCCTAGTGAGAAATAACGAGTACTTCAACTAAGAGGGTGACAACAGAAAATGCAAAAAAGACAGATCCCATAATTTTCCGGAGCTAGAGGTGACAGAAATTAATGATAGGTTATTTGAGTGTATAGACAGGATAATCTAGATTGTCTCCCAGATTACAGCTTGGGCTAGTGGTGAATCATGGATGAAAAATGGTGAGAAAAGTACATTTGGGAATAAGGCAACAGAGATATGTGAAGTTTTTTCCTATTAAGAGTTATTGTCAGCTGTCAAATCTAGCTTCCTGGGTAAAATCTGAAACTGGCTCTGGTACACGAAGGGCAAGGAGAGACCACAGAAAGAGGCATATCAGTCCAGACCAGTAGGTGGTAGTTTAAAGAACACAGAGAACTTACATGTGAGGCTTGTCTCCAGGACCCACAAGACAAGTAGATCTCTCCACTCACTACCGGAATCTTAAAAGTTTATGTAGAGGTCTTAATGGGACTCAGTCAGGAGTACAGTCCAGGTCCAGAGAGTCTCAACAACACATTACTCTCTCAAGACAGCGTCCTTGAAAATGGTGCCGGCTGTGTGAACAGTGGTCCCAATGTACATTCCAAGCACAGGAGAGGGAGCTACAAACCTCCCAATGCCCAGGGCCAACACTCAGGTCAACCAGCAGTCACATCCTCTCAATGACCTGCCCCAAAAGAAGAGAGCCAACATTAAAGAAAACAGTAAGGAGTGCCATTTGTACGTGGCTTTTGTTCTCAAATGATTTTAATGTACATTTCATTTGTCTTATATTTTCCCCATAAAGATTTATTAACTTGAGACCAGGTCTTGTACCCATAAATCCTAAACTCTGATAGAAACATAGAATAGGTAAAAATAGATCCTTCAATCAAATTTTGGAATATCATTATAAGGAAACTTCCTTTGAAACTTGAAATACTAACAAGTTGATGAGGAGATTTAACACACGGACTTATGTTTCCTCCCAATGAATATGGGCTAAGTGGCTGCTTTAGTTCTGGCAGTTTTTGGACCAGGCCTTAAGAAACTGGTAGTTCCTACTTCTTGTCTCTTGGGACACTCGCTCTTGAAGTCCAGCCACCATGCTGTAAGGAAACTCAAGTATCCATGGAAAGACCCACAAGAAGAACTGAAGCCCCAATGCCCCAGCACCGCCTGAGCTCCTACATGACAGCCAGCACCAAACTGCCACCTGTGTCAAGGAGCCATATTGGAAGTGTCTCACAAATGTGCTGTCCCGCTGAGCCCTGTCCAAAGGGCAGATACATGAACAAAAGAAAATACTATTGTTGTTTTAAGTTAGTGGGTTTTAGGGTGGTTTGTTACACAACAAATCAGTGAAATTTGCCTAGGTTAGTTTTACCTAGATGGGCCTTCTCTAGTACATAT
>NW_017731845.1:1299502-1301578 GCF_001890085.2 Hipposideros armiger
ATTGCTGGGAAAGTTTACATGAGAGAGAAATGAAGCATTTACTTGACGTTGTTTAATTTTTAGTTTTGACATCCAGTCTACTGGTGGTAGTTGGTTTTGATGTTCTTTCAGTGGTTTTTGTCTTTAGCTTTAGCCATTTTCTCCCCTTTTATATTCTAGATATCTCAGGCAGTATAAGTAAAGTGCAATGCTATTGTATATCTCTTTTCCTTAGATAATAATAAGAGACATGTTGTAATAAAACTTTAAATCCCTGCCACCGACAATTCTTGCACCACCAGCCACCACACAAGCTCACCACTGCTGTATTTCACCATGTGCAATTGTGGGTACTACTATTTACTACCTTAGGAACTGATCAATTTCATGTGGATGTTTGGTCCTGAAGTTGCAATTTTAAACCCCAAAAGTGTCCAACATTGATCACAAATGCATCTATTGAAAATGAGGCGATCGGTAATTGCTTATCTCATTGTCATTTAAAGTTGAATGGAGTGCAATGTGTAATGAATCATCCCAGAATAGTCCTGAGAATTACTGCCAGGCTATATGTAAACATCAATTGTTAATGAGAGGGGCTTTGGATCAACAATGTGAGGATACCTCTCTCACTATAACATTTGATAAGCAGAGGGCATGTAGAGAGAGATGTATACAAATGAGTAGCTGTTTTTCTATTTTAATTATTAATGTCAACAAAATAGAAGGTTAGAAAATTTAAATCTTTATTTGGGAAGACCATAATCACATATCAGCATNCACAGAAATACAATAACTTCAATAACTGACAGCAGCAGTCTGGGTCTTCTGGGACCGGATGCACCGCCTCGAACAGAACCAGGGACTCCCTTGTCTTCCCCTCCTGGCTCTGCCCAAGAGGGAGCCAACAGAGCCACCCGCAGTTGGCTCAGCGCGCCGCGTGGGGGACACCACCTCCGTGAGCTCGGTTTCCGCAAAGCTCAGCTGGCTCGGGATGGCCCTGTGAGGGGGTGGGGGGTGGAGGGGGGGAGAGGAGGACAGGAGCGGCCTGGGGACCAGGCGCAGAGTCCAGATGGGGAGGAGACGCCACGCCAAGCGCCAGGCCTAGGACGGCCCACTGAGGAATCCCCTCCCATGCCGGGCGAGCCCTGCCCCGCTAGCCGCGCGTAGTGGCTGTGATCCGCTTCAATTTCAACACAAAGGGAATCCTCGGTCGCAGGAAGTGCATCACGAGAAAGGGGGACCTGGGGCGGGGACAGGGGATACTTCCCTCCCTCCCTACACCCCTGCCCTCCCGGAGCCCTGGGCAGGGATGAAGACACCCTCAGGGACCCCCTACGCTTCAGGAGCCGGGAGAATTCAAAGAAGGAGCCCCCTTCCTCCCAGCATTAGTGGGGGGCGGGGGCCATCGCCTCCAGCCACGCCCGAGCTCCCTAGAGGCGGGGATGCAAGCTGCCCCTAGCCGCGGTTCACACACCTGTTCGCTTCCCCCCTCCTTTCCTTCCGGGTGCATCAGCACCTGGGCTCGCGTTTGTTGTTCTACACCTGGCTCTCAACTTTCCTGCCACATCGCCTTCCCTTTCAGGGTTTTCTGTCGAATTCCCGCTCCGGGTGTCCTTCTCCACTCCCGGCTGCGCTGCGCCCCAGGTTTGGGCTTGACTTTCCCTGGCACAGCGTTGGTAGAGAGGGAGTCCCGGGGTGAGCAAGGGCGAGAGAGGCAGGGAGAGACCACTTTCGCTTTCCAAGACGCTCGCCGTTCCTGGGACTCGGCCAGGCTTTCTGCCCGAAGGTGCCAGTCTTGGAGGGAGACTCGCAGTTGGGCAGGAGGAGAGGAGGCAGGCTAGGCTAATTTGTGTAGAAGCTATTTATTTTCACAAGGCGACTTGACTGTTTTACATTATATTTTACAGATCAATAAAAACAGCAAAGTTTCTAGAAATGTTTTATTCACATTTTACCGGACAGTGGGAAACCATCCACTGTCCCCTAAAAAAAAAAAAGCTGTTATTATTTTAGTTTAGTTTAGAATGGCTTAGACCAATGACAATTTGGGGAGAGGGGCTGAAACATCCCCTTTTTGGAGCCCAGGAAGGATAG
>NW_017736060.1:0-1514 GCF_001890085.2 Hipposideros armiger
TTCCCATAAATTGGATTAATGCCCCTACAAAAGAGGTTCCAGAGTGATCCCTCTCTCCCCTTCTACTATGTAGGGACATACGGAGAAGCTGGCCGTCTCCAGCCCAGAAGAGGCCAAACTCAACCATGCCAGCACCCTGATCTTGGACTTCCAGCCTCCAGAAATATGAGAAGTAAATCTGTGTTGTTCATAAGCCACCCAGGCTGAGGTACTTTGTTACAGCAGCCTGAACGGACTAAGACACTACCAGAGAACTTGTCAGACTGCATCCTGCTCAGGCTTTTATTTTTATTTTTATTTATCCATCTATCTCCCTCCCTGGACTGCAGGCTCAAAGACAGGGGATCCGATCTTCATTCAACAATTCGACAACCAAGTGAGAAACTAAACCGGGCAGACTATAGAATTCAAGCGTCAGGGTCACCTGTATATCTTCAAGATAGAGACGCCCAGAGCCCAGATACTCGAGAGGCTGAGTCCACCCACATCAGTGTTTTGCAAAGTCCCTGATGACTCTGAAAGCACAGCCCAGGCTAGACCCAGGGCATGGTGGGCGTGAGGTAAGCATCTGGATTCCGGAACCCAATCTGAGCTGGGGTCAAATGCTAACTCTGCCTTATTCTTTGAGTGACTCTGAACAAGTCATTTAACAAGTCTAAGCCTCACTGTCCTCCTCCATAAAATGGGGATCTGTCTAATACATGCCACACAGAGCTTTAACCAGGATTACTTAACATAGTGTGTGTTAAGGGCAGCAATTTCCTGGTAGACAGTTCTTAACACAGTCAGGCACTTGGGCTGGGGGCCTTATACAACCCATATTGCATCACAATAGATGTTAACTGAAAGAAACTGATGAGTTGTAGATATTTACATTGTTGAGCATTACATATCCTCCTGCGAAGAAACTGTAGCACGTTGGTGAAGGGTTAGGAGACAATGTTTAGAAAGAGGTGAGTATATTCAACTTGTATATTTAACAAAACAAAACTTGGGTGTCAAGTTTATGTAGTATGGACACAAGGATGCTGAGGCTATTAAAATAACCTCTTTACTAAAAAGCTTTAGTCACAGTTCTCTCTCCCATGGGAACAATGGGACAAAGGTGAAGAAGAACAGTAACACCTTCAGCATGATGGTCCTATTGTGCGCTGCCATTTTGTTATCCAAGTCATACACCTAGCTTAACTGACAGGCAATATTTTGAGAGTCATAAGCTTCATCAGAAAGTTAGTGTTTCTTTTAGATTTATGGTATTTAAAGGGTTGTTCTTTTGTTTCTTTCCTTTAGTTCTTTTTCTCAGTATTCTTACATGAAAACATTTTACATCCAAAGCCTAGTGGAAGACAACACCGTTTCTACAGAAATCACTGGGGGAAAATAATTCCCTTAATAGACATTCACTTTACCGCAAACTTTAATGGAACAAATCCATTATATAATTGGGAAGTAAGAGCCATATATTCCCATACACTTACTTGTCCTATATTACGTGTGTGTGTGTGTGTGTGTGT
>NW_017736061.1:0-1507 GCF_001890085.2 Hipposideros armiger
TTTTTGAAGATTTTCTCATAGGTATTCATCTAATCAGTAAACATCTATTAAGCAGTGACTGGTGTTAGCATTTTGTTAGAACTGGAAAAAATAGAGAAGAGTACGTTGTCACAAGCCCTGCAGAAAATGTTCAGACTAGCTGAAGAGATAAGGTCACACCCAGTAACTAAGAATGTGCAGCAATATGATGTCAGCTGAAATACAGACTGCTAGGAGTAGTTACAAAGCCTCTTTCAGTAAAAATTCATCTGAGATCAAATTTCATTGTCATTTGAATATTTATGTAGATACACAGTGGCACCAATAGCCTGATTTTCAATTAGGGAAAATATAGATCCAGAAATTTTCACTTATGGAAAATATTTCTGATTTTGTAATTAGGGAGTGCAGTAATTAAATATTTCCATAAAAACAGTATGAGATTACATTGCATTGGATCAAGTACATACTTTTATTTTACACTTAATATCCCCTTTTAAGATCATAAGCAAATTAAAAAACAGCAACCGTACAACCTCTATCCTCCTTATTAGGGGGAAAAAATGCATTCCAATATAGCTTCCAATTTGCCTTGCTAATTTTAATTAGTATAGTCTGAGCTTCTGGACACCTTTACCAGGAAGCCAGTCTGCAAAGAAACTTATTTCTGAGTTGCAGCCTCTTGGGAAAGGATTCAAACTGAGAAAAATTGAATAGAGATTTTTTTCTATTTGATTGAAGTTTAGCGGTAAAATAAAATAAGGTTTAAGAAAACAAGAGGCTGCCCTTTATTAAGAATTGCTGACAACATTGATGATAAGATGAAACTGAAGTAAAGCCTCCTGACCATTCTTTTTGAATGGTTTGAGACATATATTTATTCCTGCCACAATGTACAGGTGGGACCTACTAAGTTCACTTGTTTCTGGGTATGTAATTTCAGTTCCTATACTAAGAGGGAGAATCTTCGAGAACAGGGGCAATGTCTTTCACCATCACTTATGCTGACTTCCATAACTTAGACCTATAACTGTATCATAGATCCATGATCAATACCTGCCTATTGATGAAGTTGGTGAGACCCATCCCCTGTCTGCTAGAAGTATCGATTGGGGCTCTATGAGAGAATTCCATGGCCACTGTCTGTTTCTAGGATTAGCCAAGCATAGCAGGCACCATACATTCACAATAGATCTAGGCTGCTTCCCCTTCTCCTTCCCACCCTGAGGTTTAGTGTCACTTGGCTAATCAGTGCCCGTTGATTTGGGGACTGGCGGCCATTGTTGTAAAAAGAGGACTTTTTTTTTTTTTACTAACATCCAACTCAAACGGTAACCAGTGTGTACATTATGCCTCATGAAGGAAACATGCATGTTTCAGATGATCTCACAACTATTGCATAATAAATTTCAAATAGTTAGGGCCATCAGATTTGCATATTGCTACTTAGAAAGGGGGCAGTTCTTTCTGTTCTAAAGTGTGAAGGCTTTCCTCCTCATTTAAGCCTTCCCAAATTTAATATTAAGTC
>NW_017736063.1:0-1513 GCF_001890085.2 Hipposideros armiger
GACAGTCATCTGGCAGCTGTCCATCGCTGCTATAGAAGCATTGTGGCTTTAACTGGCTTCCTGATTTTCAGAGATTTATAGAACATTCTCAACAACGGAACCTTAGATTTGGGACATATGCATTATCACTAGCCATACCCTAATGTCCTCTAATGACTGCATCTTAAAATAAGAGGCTTCTCCTGATTTGTTTTCCAGCTGTTAATAACTTATTACCATTGAGAGAGGTCATTTTTATGATAGGTGGAAATAGGAGAGATACGGTGACAGTTTTTAGTACCCCATCCTAGGGCTTTTTCACTTCAATGTGTTTCTGCCACTTCCAGCTGCCAGTTTCTGCATGTCTGCCTCTTTTTCCAGGTCAGGGAAGACCTGGCACGGCAGGCCTGGCACGGCAGGCCTGACATAGCAGAGAATTAACTTCCCCAGCAGCTGCCCTCAGCCAATGACTGCTGAGGGATGGAGTACAAATACCCCTTACCCTCAGCTGAGGATGTGATTTTACATGATTTTCCAGAAAATTCTTGTGGGGTAAAACTCCAGTTACCCACAGTGTTAACTTACATGATACACACCCTTTATTAATTGCTTTCTCTTCCATAACCTTCTTCCTTGCTTTTCTATAGATAGTTCCTGCACTTTCTAAGTAACCTACTTACACTTGAACCTTTGTCTTAGAGTCTGTTTCTGCCGGAATCTGAACTAAGATAAATGGGAAGGACATGAAAGGGAGATGAAGAAAGCAGAACATAGAGAAATAAATAGAAGGAAAGAACTAATGTGAGAAGATGGATGGGAAAAGACAACTGGGATGGATGGGGAGCAAATAAGGAGAAACTATTGGGTTTCTCCGGGAAAAGGAGGAGGTTGTTAACCTAACCTGAAAACAAAACTCCTTGGTGATTCCCTTACCCAGAACACATCTGTTTATTGCATGTCAATTATGTCTGTGTTTCAATCACATCACCTCTGCATTGGTTCAAGGTCAGAAGATGTGCTTATCAGTTGCAATCTTTGAAGGCCTTCAGTCCATTTTAAAACAAAACAAATGGTGCAAGAGACCTTTTATAAAAAATGCCTAATTTCACAAACACATCACTTATGTACTCTCAGAACTGACTTTCCCGTCTTCCCTTTTTTAAAAAAATCTGCATACCCAGAGATAAACATGATTTTTTCCTTACTTCATAGCCTACATTTTCTTTTTTGGATTGTGAAAAAGTTAAATTCAGAGCCACTTTTGTTATCTTCAGTTCTTGTATTGGGACTTGACATTTTCCAAAGTGTGAAAAAAATTAAGGCTGAATGCATTGATAGTTAATTTTCTATTTAATTTCTTTTATCGAACATTTGAAGTATAATTTAGTTAGTGAGTAAACTTTTAGTTACATATAATAACTCCTCCTGCCAGAGAACTTTTTGGGGAATATCTGAGCTTCTTTTAGCTTCCACTTCTCTGGCAGTGGACCCCTAAGTGTTTCCTCACCTTGCACCATTTCTTTCTGGTTAGTTT
>NW_017736064.1:0-1512 GCF_001890085.2 Hipposideros armiger
TTCATTTGAGTTACACAGAATCTCATGCTTCTCCATGGTGAGATTATGCTGTCAGATTATGACACAAAATAATGATGTCATAAACCCCTAGAACATTTAAGCACAGCAGTTGTCTTGGTAGAAGAAACATTTGAAGAAAGCCCCGGACATGAATATTTTTATTTGTGTCCTACTTTTGTTCATTTGGACAACTAGCTGTTTAAATACAAACCAAAGCGATGGGTCTCTTACTGAAGGTAAGAAGCTAACCTTTTTAAACCTAGAAATTGTGATCTATTATACATTCAAGCACTTAATTAAACAAGCTAGCTAGCTGTGTTTAAGAAATCTGCTGTATCTTACATGTTACCATCAGTGGGTCTTTAAGGATTTCTAGGCCAATACCTCAGAGTTTGTCTTCTGTGTGAAACACCCAAGCAACATAAAGCCTAAAGAGTACAGATATGCTGTCCCCTTCACTCCCCTTCCCCACCCAATCCATGTCCCTACCAAACTAGATAATACTGTGTGAATGAAATGTCAATTGTAATTGAAAAATTTAAAAAGAGGGCAAAAAGGTGAAGGAGAATAAGAGGTTCAATTTTCCAGGTACAAAACAAATGAGTCATGGGGATATAATGTACAGCATGGGGAATATAGTAAATAAAATTGTGATAGTGCGGTACAGTGAAAGATGGTTGATGGGCCTATTATGGTGATTATTTCTTTAGGTGTATAACTGTTACATGACTATTGTATACACCCTAAACTTATATAAAATTGTGTGTTAGCTATAGTTTAATAAAAATCTTTTAAAAAATACTATGTGAATGAATCTGGCATGGTATCTAACACATAGTAGGTTTCAACCAGTGTTTTTGTTGTCCCTGCCCTTTTCCCATCATACACACACACACACACACACACACACACACACACACTCACACACACACACACACACTCAAACACACACACTCACACAAACACACACACGCACACATTCACAAACACACACACACACTCATACACTCACAAACACACACACATACACACACACAACACAAGAGCATTTACACATGCAAACATACACACACACTTAAAAACTTAGGTAATGGGGTTAGAAAGCCATGATGCAGGGGTAACCCAGGTAATTATACGGATTAGCCAAAGATGTGTCTCAGGTTTGGCTTCTAGACTTTGGCTGGGGACACGATAGAGGGAAGAAAATGACAGGGGAACACTTATGCTTAAAAAGACATTGATGGGGCCAGCCGAGTGGCGCGATGGTTAAGAACTGGCTTGGGATGCCAGAGGGCCCCGGTTCACATCCCACCTATGAGGGCCAGTGACACTGCCCTCCACAGCTAAGATGCTGAAAGACAGCTCAACCTGGAGCTGGGCTGCTGTGAGTCGGCGACGGCGTAGGCTGCAGCCCTTATGGCAGTGGGTTGCCATGGGCTACCGTATGTAGCCAGCAGCCAGCGTGAGCGGCCAGCAGCCACAGTGAGCAGCCGTCCAGAAGCCGGCGACTGA
>NW_017736065.1:0-1512 GCF_001890085.2 Hipposideros armiger
AAAAAAAAAAGAGGCAGTACATATATACAATAGAATATTACTCAGCCATAAAAAAAATTTAATTCTTGCCATTTGAGACAACATGGGTGAACCTAGATGGTATTATGCCAAGTGAAATAAGTCAAACAGAGAAATACAAATATCATATGACTTCACTTATATGTGGAATCTAAAAAAATAAAATAAAAAACCAAACAAAGCAGAAGTAAATTCATAGATACAGAGAACATTTTGATGGTTGCCAAATGGGAGGTGGGTTGGGGGAATGAATGAAGGGTGGGAAGAAATTAAGAAGTACAAACTGGTACTTATAAAATAGTAATGGGTATGTAAATTACAGCATAAGGAATATAGTCAATAATATTGTAATAACTATGTAGTGTCAGATGGGTACTAGACTTTTCAGGGTGATCACTTTGTAAGTTACATAAATGTCTAAACACAATGTTGTACACCTGAAACTAATATAATATTGAATGTCAATTGCAATTGAAAAATTAAAAAAATATGTTTAAAAACATAGGGAAAATCTCCTTAACATTGGTCTTGGCCATGATTTGTTTGGATATGACACCAAAAGAAACAAAAGAAAAAGCAAAAAAGCATAAATAAACAAACTAAAACATCAAACTAAAAAGCTTCTACACAGAAAAAAAAATGAACAAATGGAAAGGCCACCTACAAAATGGGAGAACATATTTGCAAACCATATATCTGATATGATGTTAACGTCCAAAAAATATAAGGAACTCATACAACCCAATAGGAGAAAAACAGATGAAAAATTTTAGAGTCTAAGAAATGTCAAATGTAAAATTTCACTGAATTAAAAGAGATAGCTTAAGTGATTTAAGGTTAACACCTTGTTTCAGGGCAAACAGGGTTTCTGGGAATACCAGCCTCCTTAGTTAGTGCTGAGCAAAGAAATCTTGACTATTCATCTTCTCAAGGGCAGCTCACAAAGTCTGCACCTTAAAGATACTAAAACCTGCGTGAGAAGGATGAGAATTCATTACCAAAGCACCTGGCAGCGAGGTTGTAACCAGAGGTGAGCCTGCCTGAGCAGTCCAAAAATGCTGTCCACCAGGCTATAATTGACAGGCAAGGCCCCAGGTTGACTGGGGAACCAGCTTGCAAAGTTATCTCTGTTCTTTATCACCTCCAGAAATAAGCTCAAAGGTTGCTTAGGTAATAATTAGTTACAAAAAAAGTATGATGATTATTATTTTTAAATGTTTGATGCTGACATGGAAAAATATATGATTTAGATAGACTATTTTATAATCATATTAAAAGAAAAATGAGTTTAAAGTCCACTATAGAAACTGCATAACTGGATGGAGAGAGCAAACAACCATAAATCTGGAGGCAGTAAAAACGACTCTTAAGGGCCGGCCGAGAGGCGTATTCGTTAAAAGTTGGCTTGGGACGCCAGAGGGCCCTGGTTTGGATCCCACATATGAGGGCCAGTGACACTGCCCTCTACAGCTAAGATGCTGAACAACAGCTCAA
>NW_017736066.1:0-1511 GCF_001890085.2 Hipposideros armiger
TCATTAACATCATTTGTTATTTATCGCAAGACACCCATTTCACCTTCATGGCTGTGAAGGGATTTCTGGATCTGAGGACAAGAGACCAGATATTAGAACAAAAGATGCTCCTTTTCTTATCATTCGATAAATTCCAAGCGTTTTGGGAGCTGTGAGCCAGGAACCATGGAGGAGACCAACATACATAAGAAATATATGTTGAATGACCAAATATATATTCTCATAAATCACACTATCGCAGCCCCAGAGTCACCGACGTGCCCCGAGCAGGCGTTGGGGTGACAGCACCCTGAGCACAGTGCTCGCGAGGCGAGATAGAGGAGGCTGCTTCCTCCTTCCTACAGACAGAGAGCTCCGGCGCACAAAGGTTTTAGCGCCCTGTGTTGCTCCGTGCCAGATCAGACACCCCCTCTCACGAAAGGTGGGGGGGGGCACAGGCTGCTCAGGCACCAGCGGCACCTGTTTTTCAGCCTGGACAGGACGGGGAAGAGACAGGCTCTCAGGGCCCCAAAGAAGGCTGTGGGAGCCAGGCACGGAGCAGGACCAAGGGTCCGCGGCCTGCCGGCTAGGACTGAGGAAGAGGGGGCTTCATGGGGTGAGGGCTGCGGGCTGTCTTGCCAGTCTTGCCTATAGTTCAACCAGCACCTCTGGAGGCTGATGGAACACGGAAGGGCCTGGAAGAGTCTGGCATGGGACCGCCATCTGCAATGACCTCAACATGGAGATGGCAGGTTTCTACCCAGCTGTCTTCCTTGGTCCTTGCCTGGTGATGGATGAGGACACCGGGCCCGGCTGACTGAGAGGCTGGTCCGTACCGGCCACCCCGTGCCAAACGGCCACCCTGCTGCCTCCACTGCACCAACCTGCGGTCCCAGAGAGAGAACCTGAATGTCACATGGGATGTCCCCAACCCCATGGAATGTCCCCCGAGGTCAGTGTGTGGCTGTGGATGTGCAATCAGAATATGCTAGAACCAGGATGGGACAAGGGGACACAGAGAAACTGCCCATAAACCCAGGAGAGCAGGGATTAAAAGCCTGTGCACATTCCTCAAAAAGTCAAACATAGAATGAGCCGCGGACCCAGCAGCCCCACTCCTGAGTATAAACCCCCAAGAACTGAAAGCAGTTCACTCGTACCCTGCCCGTCGCAGCTGCATTACTCCCGATAGCCAGGACGGGGAACCAGTCCTCGGATGGGTGAATGGACAACCTCAGAGACAGCATGCTAACAGAAAGGAGCAGAGAAGACCACGTGATTCCACTGAGATGAATCGTCCAGAATAGGTAATCCATCGAGACAGAAGGTAGGCCGGTGCTCACCAGGGGCCGGGGGAGGGCACGGGGAGTGACCCCTGAATGGGCACAGGTTTCCTTTTGGGGTGACCCCAGGTGACGATTGCACAACATTGTGAATGCACTAAATGCCACGGAATTTTTCCTTAATTAAAAAATACAAGACAAAGAAGAAAGCCGGTGCATTTCAGGGCAAAAAGTGCCGCTGTGTTTCTG
>NW_017736067.1:0-1510 GCF_001890085.2 Hipposideros armiger
GGTGTCCAGATCTCTAGCTTCACAGCCAGTTCAGCCTCACCCACCAAACTGTGGCAGGGCTGGATGGGGACAGACGCTGAGCAAAAATTTAAGCTAAAATGGGGAAAACCCCTCTCATCTCACTGGGGATTAAATGAGATGTGTGTGGCATGCACTGCACACCACTGACCCAGAGAAATATAAGGTGAGCCAGAACACTTATTTGTTTTATTCTAATAGCTGCATTGAAGAAAATAAAAAGGAACAGGTGATACTAATTGTAATAATACACGATACTAACTTAATGTATTATAAATATTAAAAATTCAATATGTAATCAATATACAAAAGTTATTAATGAGACATTTTAATTCTTTTTTTCTAAAATTCTTTCAAATACGATATCTAGTATACAGTCAGCTCTTCAGATTTGGCCTAACCACAGGTCAGGTGCTTGGTAACCTCCTGGGTCCATGGGTGCCCTGCTGGACAGCACAGCCCCTGAGGAGCCCTCATTGTGGGTGAACCTGGCCCTGAGCAAGGGAGGACGGGGTGGAGGGAAGGACAGGAACACTGTTGGGGTGGGATGCGATGAGATGGGGTGCAGAGAGGGGAGAAGATGAGGTGGGAGAGGAGGATTTAGGTCCAATGGTCCAGTGACAATCAGCATAGCCCCCCCTGCTTCCAGCATCCCCAGCTCTGTACTGCTCTAACAGCTGTGGGCATGGCAGTTAGGATATACTCCTCTTCCCTCCACTTCTGGTCTACCGCCCCCAATAAAACACTCACTTCAACGAAGTCTGCGTCATTTGCTTGAACCATCGACTCCCTTGTCATCTGAGACCCTTCAGCTCCTGCTGGTCCCTGTAAAATACAGTGGAGAGTGCCCTTGGTCCCAGTCATTGAGTCCTAGATTCCAGAAGTGAGCCTGACAACCAGCCAGCTGTGTGACTGGGGCAGCCACCTCCCCTCCCGGCTCTCTTTGGAGATGGAGAGGAACCTCCTACCCTGCCCCCTCACAGGCTGTGTGCGTGTGTGCCCATGGAGGCCCACGTTCCTTGTGGTAATGCTCGCTCCTTAAGGGTCTGTTCCAGCTCTGACAGCTGTATACACCTGAGTAACCATTCACCCAGTGAACACATGAAACATCCCACCACCCCGCACAGCTCCATTCTGCCCCTTCTAGTCCATTCCCATCACCCCATCAGGAGACAGTCACTCCCTCCAGGGATTTATGTGACTCAAATGAAGAATATATAAAAGAGCATTTGGGGAAATCTAAGTAAGTGTTTATTCCATGAATATGAAGGTCTCTTGATCAATAATAATGGTCCAAAATAATAGTCTTAGAGAAATGAAAGTCTTATGTACTCTCCAGGGACACTGAAAAAGCATTTGACAAATTTAAACACCAATTTTGTGTTTTAAAAAAGCAACTCAGAAATAAAGGCTGCATCCATAATGATGAAAATCTCCATATAAAACAAGGGCCAGTGTCATTCCAGGAGTGCGAATGGAGGCCTCCCCAAGT